>NC_083332.1:36485688-36806593 GCF_963455315.2 Globicephala melas | reverse complement strand
CCTTTGTCAGTTGCTTCATTTGCAAATATTTTCTCCCATTCTGAGGGCTGTCTTTTCGTCTTGTTTATGGTTTCTTTGCTGTGGAAAAGCTTCCAAGTTTCATTAGGTCCCATTTGTTTATTTTTGTTTTTATTTCCATTTTTCTAGGAGGTGGGTGAAAAAGGATCTTGCTGTGATTTATGTCATAGAGTGTTCTGCCTATGTTTTCCTCTAAGAGTTTGATAGTGTCTGGCCTTACATTTAGGTCTTTAATCCATCTTGAGTTTATTTTTGTGTATGGTGTTAGGCAGTGTTCTAATTTCATTCTTTTACATGTACCTGTCCAGTTTTCCCAGCACCACTTATTGAAGAGGCTGTCTTTTCTCCACTGAATATTCTTGCCTCCTTTATCAAAGATAAGGTAACCATATGTGTGTGGGTTTATCACTGGGCTTTCTATCCTGTTCCATTGATCTTCACTTCTGTTTTTGTGACAGTACCATACTCTCTTGATTACTGTAGCTTTGTAGTATAGTCTGGAGTCAGGGAGCCTGACTCCTCGAGCTCCGTTTTTCTTTCTCAAGATTGCTTTGGCTATTCGGGGTCTTCTGTGTTTCCAAACAAATTGTGACACTTTTTGTTCTAGTTCTTTGAAAAATGCCAGTGGTAGTTTGATAGGGATTGCACTGAATCTGTAGATTACTTTGGGGAGTATAGTCATTTTCACAATGTTGATTCTTCCAATCCAAGAACATGGTATATTTCTCCATCTATTTGTATCATCTTTAATTACTTTCCTCAGTGTCTTATAATTTTCTGCATACAGGTCTTCTGTCTCCTTAAGTAGGTTTATTCCTAGATATTTTAT
Source organism: Globicephala melas (assembly GCF_963455315.2). Classification (NCBI taxonomy): domain Eukaryota; kingdom Metazoa; phylum Chordata; class Mammalia; order Artiodactyla; family Delphinidae; genus Globicephala; species Globicephala melas. The sequence continues at coordinate 36,805,746 of NC_083332.1, read as the reverse complement.
TCTATTTCTTGCAATGGTAAATGGGAGTGTTTTCTTAATTTCACTTTCAGATTTTTCATCATTAGTGTATAGGAATGCTAGAGATTTCTATGCACTAATTTTGTATCCTGCAAAATTTTTGTATCAAATTCATCCTACAAAATTTTTGTATCAAATTCATTGATTCAATTGATTGATTGATTCAATTGATTGAAATTCATTGATTAGCTCTAGTAGTTTTCTGGTAGCATCTTTACGATTCTCTATGTATAGTATCGTGTCATTTGCAAACAGTGACAGTTTTACTACTTCTTTTCTGATTTGGATTCCTTTTATTTTTTTTCTCTGATTGCTGTGGCTAGGACTTCCAAAACTATGTTGAATAATAGTGTTGAGAGTGGGCAACCTTGTCTTGCTCCTGATCTTAGTGGAAATGGTTTCAGTTTTTCACCATTGAGGATGACGTTGGCTGGGGGTTTCTCATATATGGCCTTTATTATGTTGAGGAAAGTTCCCTCTATGCCTACTTTCTCAAGGGTTTTAATCATAAATGGGTGTTGTATTTTGTCAAAAGCTTTCTCTGCATCTGTTGAGACAATCATACGGTTTTTCTCCTTCAATTTGTTAATATGGTGTATCACGCTGATTTGCGTATATTGAAGAATCCTTGCATTCCTGTGATAAACCCCACTTGATCATGGTGAATGATCCTTTTAATATGCTGCTGGATTCTGTTTGCTAGTATTTTGTTGAGGATCTTTGCATCTATGTTCATCACTGTTATTGACCTATATTTTCTTTCTTTGTGACATCTTTGTCTGGTTTTGGTATCAGGGTGATGGTGGCCTCGCAGAATGAGTTTGGGAGTGTTCCTCCCTCTGCTATATTTTGGAAAAGAGTTTGAGAAGAATAGGTGTTAGCTCTTCTCTGAATGTTTGATAGAATTTGCCTGTGAAGCCATCTGATCCTGGGCTTTTGTTTGTTGGAAGATTTTTTAATCACAGTTTCAATTTCAGTGTTTGTGATTCGTCTGTTCATATTTTCTGTTTCTTCCTGATTCAGTCTCGGAAGGTTGTGCCTTTCTAAGAATTTGTCCATTTCTTCCAGGTTGTCCATTTTATTGGCATAGAGTTGATTGTAGTAATCTCTCATGATCCTTTGTATTTCTGCAGTGTCAGTTGTTACTTCTCCTTTTTCATTTCTAATTCTATTGGTCTGAGGCCTCTCCCTTTTTTCTTGATGAGTCTGGCTAATGGTTTATCAATTTTGTTTATTTTCTCAAAGAACCAGCTTTTAGTTTTATTGATCTTTGCTATCGTTCCCTTCATTTCTTTTTCATTAATTTCTGATCTTATCTTTATGATTTCTTTCCTTCTGCTAACTTTGGGTTTTTTTGGTTCTTCTTTCTCTAATTGCTTTAGGTGCAAGGTTAGGTTGTTTATCGGAGTAGTTTCTTGTTTCTTAAGGTAGGATTGTATTGCTATAAACTTCCCTCTTAGAACTGCTTTTGCTGCATCCCATATGTTTTGGGTCATCGTGTTTTCATTGTCATTTGTTTCCAGGTATTTTTTGATTTCCTCTTTGATTTCTTCAGTGATCTCTTGGTTATTAGTGTGTTGTTTAGCCTCCATGTGTATTTCTTACAGATTTTTTCCTGTAATTGACATCTAGTTTCCTAGCTTTATGGTCACAAAAGATACTTGATACAGTTTCAATTTTCTTAAATTTACCAAGGCCTGATTTGTGACCCAAGATATGATCTATCCTGGAGAATGTTCCATAAGCACTTGAGAAAAATGTGTATTCTGTTGTTTTTGGATGGAATGTGCTATACATATCAAGTCCATCTTGTTTAATGTATCATTTAAAGCTTGTGTTTCCTTTTTTATTTTCATTTTGGATGATCTGTCCATTGGTGAAAGTGGGGTGTTAAAGTCCCCTACTATGATTGTGTTACTGTCATATTCCCCTCTTATGGCTGTTAGTATTTGCCTTACGTATTGAGGTGCTCCTATGCTGGGTGCATAAATATTTACAATTGTTATATCTTCTTCTTGGACCAATCCGCTGATCATTATATAGTGTCCTTCTTTGTCTCTTGTAGTAGTCTTTATTTTAAAGTCTATTTTGTCTGATATGAGAATTGCTACTCCAGCTTTCTTTTGATTTACACTTGCATGGAATATCTTTTTCCATCCCCTCACTTTCAGTCTGTATGTGTCCCTAGGTCTGAAGTGGGTCTCTTGTAGACAGCATATATATGGGTCTTGTTTTTGTATCCATTCAGCCAGTCTATGTCTTTTGGTTGGAGCATTTAATCCATTTACATTTAAGGTAGTTATCGATATGTATGTTCCTATTACCATTTTCTTAATTGTTTTGGGTTTCTTATTGTAGGTCTTTTCCTTCTCTTGTGTCCTGCCTAGAGACTTCTCTAGGCATTACTTTAGCATTTGTTGTAAAGCTGGTTTGGTGGTGCTGAATTCTCTCAGCTTTTGCTTGTCTGTAATGGTTTTAATTTCTCCATCAAATCTGAATGAGATCCTTGCTGGGCAGAGTACTCTTGGTTGTAGGTTTTTCCCCTTCATCACTTTATATATGCACTGCCAGTCCCTTCTGGCTTGCAGCGTTTCTGCTGAAAGATCAGCTGTTAACCTTATAGGGCTTCCCTTGTGTGTTATTTGTTGTTTTTCCCTTGCTGCTTTTAATATGTTTTCTTTGTTTTTAATTTTTGATAGTTTGATTAATATGTGACTTGGTGTGTTTGTCCTTGGATTTATCCTGTATGGAACTCTCTGTGCTTCCTGGGCTTGACTATTTCTTTTCCCATATTAGGGAAGTTTTCAACTATAATGTCTTCAAATATTTTCTTGGTCCCTTTCTTTTTCTCTTCTTCTTCTGGGACCTGTATAATTCAAACGTTGGTGCATTTAATGTTGTCCCAGAGGTCTCTGAGACTGTCCTCAATTCTTTTCATTCTTTTTTCTTTATTCTGCTCTGCAATAGTTATTTCCACTATTTTATCTTCCAGGTCACTTATCCGTTCTTCTGCCTTAGTTATTCTGCTATTGATCCCTTCTAGAGAATTTTTAATTTCATTTATTGTGTTGTTCATCACTGTTTGTTTGCTCTTTAGTTCCTCTAGGTCCTTGTTAAACGTTTCCTGTATTTTCTCTATTCTATTTCCAAGATTTTGGATCATCTTTACTATCATTATTCTGAATTCTTTTTCAGGTAGACTGTCTATTTCCTCTTCATTTTTTAGGTCTGGTAGGTTTTTGCCTTCCTCCTTCATCTGCTGTGTTTTTTTCTGTCTTCTCATTTTGCTTAATTACTGTATTTGTTGTTTCCTTTTTGCAGGCTGCAGGTTCGTAGTTCCCTTTGTTTTTGCTGTCTGTCCCCAGTGGCTAAGGTTGGTTCAGTGGGTTGTGTAGGCTTCCTGGTGGAGGGGACTAGTGCCTGTGTTCTGGTGGATGAGGTTCTATCTTGTCTTTCTGGTGGGCAGGTCCACGTCTGGTGGTGTGTTTTGGGGTGTCTGTGGACTTATTATGATTTTAGGCAACCTCTCTGCTAATGGATGGGGTTATTTTCCTGTTTCTAGTTGTTTGGCATAGGGTGTCCAGCACTGTAGCTTGCTGGTCATTGAGTGAAGCTGGGTCTTGGTGTTGAGATGGAGATGTCTGGGGGATTTTCGCCGTTTGATATTATGTGGAGCTGGGAGGTCTCTTGTGTACCAGTGTCCTGAACTTGGCTCTCCCACCTCAGAAGCACAGCCCTGATGCCTGGCTGGAGTACCAAGAGCCTTTCATCCACACGGCTCAGAATAAAAGGAAGAAGAAAAAGAAAGAAGGAAAGAAAGAAGATAAAATAAAAATGAAGTAAAATAAATTAAAAGTTATTAAAATAAAAAATATTAAGAAAAAAAATTTTAAGTAATTAAAAAAAAAAAAGGACAGACAGAACCCTGGGACAAATGGTAAAAGCAAAGCTATACAGACAAAATTACACACAGAAGTATCCACATACACGGCCACAAAAAGAGAAAAAAGGAAAAAAATATATATATATCTTTGCTCCCAAAGTCCACCTCCTCAATTTGGCATGATTTGTTGTCTATTCATGTTTTCCACAGATGCAGGGTACATCAAGTTGATTGTGGAGCTTTAATCCGCTGCTTCTGAGGCTGCTGGGTGAGATTTCCCTTTCTCTTCTTTGTTCGCACAGCTCCTGGTGTTCAGCTTTGGATTTGGACCCGCCTCTGCGTGTAGGTCGCTGGGGGGCGTCTGTTCCCCCGCTCAGACAGGACGGGGTTAAAGGTGCAGCTGATTCGGGGGCTCTGCCTCACTCAGGCTGGGGGGAGGGAGGGGTATGGATGCGGGGCGAGCCTGCATTGGCAGAGGCCAGCATGACGTTGCACCAGCCTTAGGCGTGCCATGCGTTCTCATGGGGAAGTTGTCCCTGGATCACAGGACCCTGGCAGTGGCGGGCTGCACAGGCTCCCGGGAGGGGAGGTATGGATGGTGACCTGTGCTTGCACACAGGCTTCTTGGTGGCTGCACTAGCAGCCTTAGTGTCCCATGCCTGTCTCTGGGGTCTGCACTGATAGCTGCGGCTCACTCCAATCTCTGGAGCTCCTTTAAGTGGCTTTGTTAATCCCCTCTCCTCACGCACCAGGAATCAAAGAGGCAAGAAAAAGTCTCTTGCCGGACTCCCTCCCAGCTAGCTGTGGTGCACTAGCCCCCTTCAGGCTGTGTTCACACAGCCAATCCCAGTCCTCTCCCTGGGATCTGACCGAAGCCCGAGCCTCAGCTCCAACCCCCCCCCCCCCACCGCCCACCCCAGGGCTGAGCCGACAAGCCTCTAGGGCTGGTGAGTGCTGGTCGGCACCAATCCTCTGTGCGGAAATCTCTCCCCTTTGCCCTCCGCACCCCTGTTGCTGCGCCCTCCTCCGTGGCTCCAAAGTTTTCCCCCTCCGCCACCCACAGTCTCCGCCTGCGAAGTGGCTTCCTAGTGTGTGGAAACCTTTCCTCCTTCATGGCTCCCTCCCACTGGTGCAGGTCCCGTCCCTATTCTTCTGACTGGTTTTTCTTTTTTCTTTTGCCCTACCCAGGTACATGGCAAGTTTCTTGCCTTCTGGGAGGTCTGAGGTCTTCTGCCAGCGTTCAGTAGGTGTTCTGTAGGAGTTGTTCCACATGTAGATGTATTTCTGATGTCATATGTGGGGAGGAAGGTGATCTCCGCGTCTTACTCTTCCGCCACTTGAAGCTCCTCCCGGCATTTTAAATATGGACTGGTTGGAGTAGCAAATGCCCAAAGAAAAAGCAGAAACCACGTATGTTCTTTAAATATCACTCTTGGCATATGTAAATGCGCAGCACATATTAGGTGTTACTATCTTGTTCTTTAATGTTGTTGTTGCCATGATGGTTAATACTAATAAAAATCTTGTTACAAAGCTGTCAGTTACTGACAATATAAGCTCATTAACAAATATCTTCCACTGTTAGAAAAACCAAATATATCAGGGAGAAATGTCATAGATGTAAATTTAAGAGCTACCAGATTTTTTTTCAATGTTAAGTTTACATTAGTCTAGCAACCAGTGGGTGTGAAGGCCTGGACTGACAATTTGTCTTCAATTTGATAAGAAAATGAAGAATGTAACCCCTTGATTAGGAGTACAGACTCTATAGCTGCTTTGAATCTCAGCCTCCCACTTCCTTATTATTTGATTCTGGGAAATTAGATTAATCTCTCTACATTTCAGTTCTCTCATATTTAATTCATTAAGTTAACTGAAGTAGACAATCCACTTAAAGCATTCACAGAGTCCCTGACACTTAGTACATGCTCAGTAAATGTTAACTATGACTATTATTCAGTGAGCGACAGAAGTTCATGACTTCACTCTTTTACCTGCCTGCCCACAGCATATAAATGATAGATCTGCAAAATCAGGCATCATGGCCTCTATTGGACATTTTTATAAACAAAAATAGCAAAACAATTATGAAAACTCTGCATGCTGAGGATAAAGACTTAATCTGGCAAATATATTTTCCAAGGGAAAAAAGAAAAGATTCACTAAGATTTTAAATTTGCTTGTATAGAAAAAAAAAGTACACTTAAAAAGAGATTTAATTATTTGGCAATAAAATTCTCCTCTTTTAGTGATTTCAGTGTGCAATTTAACCACACTTTTTGATCTTATGTGTGTGTACATTGTAATCATTCAACTGTCTTAATTTAGCTATTTGTCTCCTTTGTCTTATAAACTGCTTTATTTTTGCACTGAAACAAGCTTTTAAAAATTATCACAAATATTTGTTTTACATAACCACTGTTGAGGAAAAAAGAAAAGCTTGTTGGGACTTCCCTCGTGGCGCAGTTGTTTGGAGTCCGCCTGCCAATGCAGGGGACACGGGTTCAAGCCCTCATCTGGGAAGATCCCACATGCCGTGGAGCAACTAAGCCTGTGTGCCACAACTACTGAGCCTGTGCTCTACAACCCACAAGCCACAACTACTGAGCCCACGTGCTACAATTACCAAAACCCACGTGCTTCAACCCGTGCTCCGCAACAAGAGAAGCCCCAGCTCAATGCAACTAGAGAGAGTCCACGCACAGCAATGAAGACCCAATGTAGCCAAAAATAAATAAATAAACAAATTTATAAAGAAAAGAAAGAAAAAGCTTGTTCATTTCCATGTAATTCTAAAGGGTACAGAAAATGACACTTTCTTACTCCCTGCATTGTCAGGCTATAGTTACGTAAATGGGATCTGTGACCAAGTATTTACTGCACTTGCATTCACTGAACACTGCAGCTGAGCAGGACCCAGGAAAAATAAAACGTGTAAATTTACTGATCTATAGTATCTCTTCCTGGTTTAATCTATGGCTTTTTAAAGATGCAGAAGAATCTAACTAGGGGTTTACCAAAATGTTAGTTCCATAATAGCTGCTGACTTCAATGACTGGGCATGACTTCTAAAGAAAAGGGAAAAAAATCATCATTTTCACATCTCTCACTAGTGGGTTTCTGCTTTGTAAGTCCCCATTCTTATGGACGTGAATCCAAACATAGGCCCAAGCTCTGTCTTTGCCATTTTCTCCCTATGTAACTTCATATTTCAGTTAACTTTGCTGAGCCCTGGTTCCTACGAATCCTGGTCTTTATTTTATTGGGTCTGTGGGAAAATCAGAATAATATTTCTGAGTTTGTATTTGTGGTCCCAATTATATCAGAATGGTCCTCCCTCTCAGAGGTGACTTCATTCTTCACAATGACCTTGGTTTGCATATTCCTCAACCTTGATAATCCTGACCAAAGAATTAGATTCCCAGAACAAATTCCTGTTCTGCTTTTCTTTCTGCCTCTTTACTCTTTTGTCCCCATTGGCATCTCTTCTTCTTCCCACTATTCCACGCATGGAGAGGCCCATAACACAACTGAGTCCTTGGCCCCATGTTCCCTTATACCTTCATTCCTAGAAATAACTTTAAAAAATTCTTATTCCGCTAATAATTGGCATCAACTAGAAACGGCAGGCATCCTAATTCTTGCAACAATTCTACAAGTTGCTTCTAATATTTGCTTCTTTTACACATTGGTTTTATTCCTAGCCTTCAAAAGAAAACTTAAAACCAGATTTGCCTCACCCGAATGATCATACTCTTTCAGATATACACGCTACTTCTTTATTTACACCTCGGCTCTAGACTTGGCCACCTGAGTCCTTGGCTTATATATACAGCTAATTAGGTCTGAGTGTTTTTAACTGGAGGGTAATCAATCTCCCACAGGCGTACTCCTCTATGCCAATCCCAGTTTCTGTCCATTAGAATTACCACTATCCTCATAATTTCCTCAGTGGCTGGGATCTTATAGTACCTACATCAAAGGGTCAGTTGTAAGGACAAAATATGTGAATAGGTATAGATGGGGTAGTATCTGGCACATGATCCATTCTCAATAAGTTGTTGTTCTTGTTATTACTAATACTAATACTACTACTTCGAAAATGCTCTAAAAGCTTAAGATCTAGAAAATGAGTAGATACATAGGGAGTAACAATTCAGTCAGTTAAGTGCTCTGACAGATATTTGTATAAGATGCTCTATGATCACAGCAGAGAGTGTCTAAATGTACAATGCCTGAACTTTTTAATATTTAGTCACTAAACACACACAGACACACAAGCACACACACTGACTATATGTGCACCCCATATTTTGGAGAAGGAAAGTATATTGGTAAGATTCCTCTGGACTATCCCCCATGGAATGAAATTCTTAGTGAATGCCACTCTGAAGTGAGACTTTCTATCTTCAGTTACCAGATTGTCTCCTGAAGTAACTGAAACTCGTGAGCCTTGAATATAAAGCTGCTCAGTGCCACTGATCATAATAGAGCAATGCGAGCTGAGGTGACAATACTGTTTTTGAAGTGGGAGGGTTAGCTTAGCCAATATAAAATATATAAACATATATTTATTTAAATACATATTTTTTAAAGGATTTGTGCCTGAGTGGTACAGCTCCTAAATCTCTAATTACATTTAATATAGTAAGGAAGCCTAGTCATTGCTTCCTGGCCCTTCCAACAAGAGTCAGGGTAACATCCAGGGAACTTCATGAAGCAAAAGCCCAATGACCTTCTCTCTCTTTGGAGAATCCTAAAGCACCAGAGCCTGGACTTGGTCCATGCTGCTACTGATAGGACAGTTCCTTGCTAGCCATTACCTGAAGGGATGAGAAAGTAACCATAAAATTCCTACATCTCTTAACTTATTGAGATCTGAAGAGGAAAAGGATAGGAGATGGCATTAAAGCTTACCTCCACTTACTTCTACTTCTGCCTCTGTGAAAATTAGAAAATTAATCCTTACTTGGACTAAGTCAGAGGAGGAAGTTAGATGGGTAGAAAAGGAACCACATGCTTCTTAATAACCTCACTGTCACTAAAGCACCCTGAGGAAAGCACCAGTGCCCAGCAGTCATGTGAGAAGCAGGGAAGATAGTTGTTTTATTCAGAGGCACAGTGATTGAGTAGGGTGGTGTTCCAAAGGAAGACAAATGGAGGAACTCTTGAAACAGAATTGCTCATGTTTAAATCCTGTATCGTATTTGCCAGCTGTGTGACTTTGGGCAAATGATTCTAACCCTCTGAATTCCAGTCGTCTCATTTGTATAATGGGGACAAAACTTACGTTAAAAACCCGTTGATAGAATTTAAGATGATGCAGGTAAATGGTGTAGCATGTAATAAATATCCAATCAATTGTGGTTTCCTTCTTTGTTTTGCCTACCAATTCTATTTCCTCCAATACCACATTTAAGAGCAGCACATCAATTGATATAGAAGTCAAATCATTAAGAAAATTTAAATTATTTTCTGATTAAAAAGAGGAAAGAAGTTGGGAAAATCTTTTGGAAATTTGTGTTGGAAAATATTCTGAGGTCAAGTTAGGACCTAAGTGGGTAGAGTGTTCTGATTGGTTAACAATATCTACACAGACAGAGAAGGGGACAGTAGTTACTTGCATACCATATAGTTATGATCTCTCAGCTAACATGTCTTAGAGATATTTGCAGCATCTGAATCACAAAGTCCTAAATATCCAACTACAAAAAAACTAAATTACGACTGACTTTTGCCTTTTATTAAATTTTATTGGGAATATAAAGAGGAATGACATGGTCCTTATCCTCCATTAACCAGGTAAATAAGGATAGAAAAGATATTCTACAGAAATAAATGACATTTACAATCAAATAAATAAAGGACCTAGGAATAAATTTAACCAAAGAGGTAAAAGATCTGTACACTGGAAACTATAAGACACTGATGAAAGAAACTGAAGAAGACACAAATAAGTAGAAAGATATCCCATGCTCATGGACTGGAAGAATTAATATTGTTAAAATGTCCATACTACCCAAAGCAATCTACAGATGCAATGAAATCCCTAACAAATTCTTAATGGCATTTTTCAGAGAAATAGAGCTAACATTCCTAAAATTTGTATGGAACCACAGAAGACTCCAAATAGCCAAAGCAACCTTGAGAAAGAAGAATAAAGCTGGGGTTATCATGCGTTGTGATTTCAAACTATATTACAGAGCAACAGTAATCAAAACAGTATGGTATTGGCATAAAAACAGACACATAGATCAATAGAACAGAATAAAGAGCCCAGAAATAAACCATGCACATATGGTCAGTTAATCTACAACAAAGGAGCCAAGAATATACAATGGGGAAAGGATAGTCTCTACAATAAACAGTGTTGAGAAAATTAGATAGCCACATACAAAAGAATGAAACTGGACTACTATCTTACACCATATACAGAAATCAACTCAAAATGAATTAGACTTGAACATAAGACATGAAACCATAAAACTACTAGAAGAAAACATATGGGTAAGCTCACTGGTCTTAGCAATGATTTTGATTTGACATTAAAAGAAAAGGCAACAAAAGCAAAAATAAACAAGTGAGACTACAACAAACTAAAAAGCTTCTACACAGCAAAGGAAATTATCAACAAAATGAAAAAGCAACCTATGAAGTGGGATAAAAAATTGCAAACCACATATCTGATAAGCAGTTAATATCCAAAATATACCTGGAACCCATACAACTCAATAGCAAGAAAAAACGAAAAACCTAATTTAGAAATGGGCAAAGGACCTGAATAGACATTTTTCCAAGGAAGACATGAAAACGACCAACAGCTACAAAAAAAGTGCTCAACATCACTAATATCAGGGAAATGCAAATCAAAGCCACAAATGGTATCACCTCGTAACTGTTAGGATGGCTATCATCAAAAACACAAGAGAGAAATCATGGTGAGAATGTAGAGAAAAGGGAACGCTTGTACACTGTTGATGGAAATGTAAACTGGTACAGCCACTATGGAAAACAGTATAGAGGTTCCTCAAATTAAAAATAAAACTACCACATGATCCAGCAATCCCACTCCCAGATATATATCCAAAGGAAACAAAGTTACTATCTTGAAGAGAGAGCTGTACTCCAATGTTCATTGCAGCATTACTCACAATAGCCAAGGTATGGAAACAACATAAGTTTGTCAGCAGATCATTGGATACAGAAAATATGATTGATAAACATACACACACACACACACACACACACACACACACACACAGAGGAATACTCTTCAGCCTTGAAAAAGAAGGGAATCCTACCATTTTTATGAACCTGAAGGTCATTATGCTAAGTGAAATAACCCACAACAGAAAAATGAACAGTGTGTGGTATCACTTATGTGTAGAACCTGGAAAAAAAAAAGTTGAACTCATAGAAACAGAGTAGAATGGTGGTTGCCAGGAGATGGGGAATAGGAGAAAGAGGGAGAGGTGGTAAAAGAGTACAAACTTTCAGTTATAAAATGAATAAGATCTGAGAACCTAATGTATAACATTGTGATTCGAGTTGATAATACAGTATTGTATAACTGAAATTTGCTAAGAGAGCAGAACTTAAGTGTTCTCACCAAAAGAAAATAAAAAGTGAATAAATATGTGAGGTGATAGATGTGTTAATTAATGTGACGGTAGGAATTCTTTTACAATATATACGTATATCAAATTATCACATTGTATACTTTATAAATTGTAATATAATTTGTCAATAAAGCTGGAAAAACATATGAGGAGTATTCATATTCGTCTTATCAAAAAGGTGGGAGTCTATGTCCCCTACTGTGAATCTGGATGGGGTTGCACTTTCCAACATCAATTTTCTAAAACCAACGAGGTGTCCTACAATTCAAATAAATTCTGATACTAACTACCCAGATATAGCACAGACCCCACAGGCTAAAAGGCTCAGTGCTATGAGACGGCCCCTACTTTGGGCCCCAGCTACAGGTGCCAGAGACTACTATACTTAAGACCAATAGGCTTGGCTACAAATTCAGGGGTTCCCCTGATCCCTTACAGTTTCAATAATTTGCTAGAACAACTCACAAAACTCAAGGAAGTGCTATATTTAAATTACCATTTTATTATAAAGGATATAAATGAACAGCCAGTTGAACAGGTACATGGGGCAAAGGTCCCAAGCACTGGAGCTTCTGGTCCCATGAAATCAGAGTATGTCACCCTCCCAGTACATCAATATGCCCACCAACCAAGAAGCTCTCTAGTCCCCCTACCCTCTAAGAGGGACTAGAGAGGTCAGGGGATGGGGCCGAAATTTCCAACCCTCTCATCACATGGTTGGTTTTGCTGTCAATCAGCCCCCATGCTAAAGCTATCTAGAGGCCCCACTATGAGTTACCTCACTGCATAAATTCAGATATGGTTGAAGAGGGGTCATTATGAATAACAAAAGACACTCTAATCCCTCAGAAAATTCCAAGGATTCTTGAAACTCTGTGCCAGGAACCAGTGACAAAGACCAGATATATTCTTTAGTATACCAGACCTTGCGATTGCTTTCACAAAAAGAGAACTGCTAAAGTGATTCTGTGTGATGCACAAAGCTGCGTCATAAAAGGCCATGCAGCTTCCACCTTGTTCAATGGGCCATTCATACTCAGAGCCCTGAACCATACTCTAAGAAACCTAACTCCATGAGGCCTCCATGCCATAAACCAATCAAACCACATGTAGGCACTCTGATTTGAGTCACTCTAACAGATATGAGATGAGTTTTTAGAAGTTTCTAGCCACCAGCCTTCTCGTCAGCTTAGCCAGTGAGTCTTCCCAACTGAATCCCCAGAATGTGGATCAGAGAAAAGCAACCCCTGTTGGGTCCTATGTGAATTCCTGACCCACAGAATCTGTAAGCATAATAAGAGGGCTATTTTAAGCTGTTAAACTATAGGGTACCTTGTTACACAGCAATAGTAACTGGAACAAGTCATAACAAGTGAGGCTGGAGAAGTAGAATGGGACCAGGTCGTGCCACGTGAAGAGCGTTGGGCTTTATTCCACAGACTATCAGTTTCTAGAGTGGGGAGGAATGCATCAGAGTTGGACTTACTTTTTAGATAACTCCTCCTGGCTGCAGTGAGAAGGTTAAATTTAAGACAGGCAAGACCGGAGTCAGGGAGATGGTAAGAGACTATTGAAAGATGAGGAGGACATTTACTAGGACAGTAATGATACAAACAGAGAACGGAGGATAGCCTTGACAAAAAAACAAAACCAAAACAAAACAAAATTTAGAAGTGAAAAGCAGCAGAATTTGGCAGAAAATCCAATACAGTATTCAGGAAGAGGGAGAAGGAAGAATTAATGGTGACCCACATGTTTCTGGATTGAATGGCTAGGAAGCTGATAGGGCTATCAGTTGAGATTTAATACTAAAGAAGTTAACTACAGTTGACGAAAAGATAATATCCACCAAGTTTTGAATGTGTTAAATTGAAATTTCTTTGGAACGCTAGGTGGATATACCCAGCAAAGCGCTCACAAGCCTAAAGCTTGGGAAGGAAGTCAGGACAGATGGTAGTAGATTTGAGAATCAACAGTCTCTACAGTTAGACCAATGAAAACAGATTAGATCATTTAGGGGAATTATTCAAAGTAAGTAGAATGGAGAATCAAAGATAAATCTCTATAGGTCCAGTATCTAAGAGTCTTATAGGGTAGGAATGACCAAGGAAACAAAGAAAAAAGTAAAGTAAGGCCAGAGAGGAAAGCAAGAGTGACACTGGCTCCAAGGAGTAAAGAGTTTCAGAAAGCTTTTACTGCTCTCTGTCATTAAATGGAGCAGAGAGTGCCGCTAACCCCATGCCAAGACCTCTGCAAGACACTGAGAATATAAATCTGAATACATTATCACTCTAGCCTTCACAGAGACATAGACAGGTAAACAAATATGTGACAGGAGAGTGGGAACAGTGCAAGATAGAACTGTTATTCAGTACAGAATTACCTCAAGGAAGGAGAAACTGAGGTAGTGAAAATAAAATCTTCAGAGGATATAATACAACAGGTTTTTGTCTTCTAAAATGGTGTGCAAGCCACTTGAATTCAAGAATCAGAACTTTTTTCATACTCAAGCCTTGAGGACCGCTACGTGGAGTTCAGTAAGTGAGTACACATGATGGACCTGAAATTCTGTTAACTTCTGGGAAAGTCACACATTCTGAAATAGATAGTTTGCATTAAAGTGTAAAAAAAAAATCCCACCCAGAGAAGGAAGAGGGTTGCCATTCACACCAGACCCCAAGGGAAGCCGGGCCCTTCTTCCTGTCTGGCATCAGTACAACTAATCTGTAAACTGCCTTTCTGCACCCTGGACCTCCCTGCTGGTATTCTGACCCTGTGCCATTATGTGGGGTGGAGAGCACCTGAAAGAAGCATTTATTACTGCCTTGCATTGAAATCTAGAAGCCAGAATTGTTTGGGAGCTAAAAGCAATTTATTCCTAAGCTTTCATGTTTATAAAGTTGAGATGATTCCCACGTCCAGTCCCTCCTCCCCCCAAGCTTTCCCTCTGCAAGTTCCAGGGCAGGTGAGTTAGGCTTTGGGGCTGGTTCAACTCCAGATGGTTTCAAAGTTTTGCACAGGCCTAAGGATTTACAAAACCTCAAGTTTTATCTTTAAAGAAACAGCTAGCCATGTATTTTTGGATGTAGAAGAATTTCTTCCGTAGTCAAATGCACAAAACCATATAAGTACCACACATACAACTGGTAATTTTAGTATGAAACCTGTCCCTTCAAAGTGCTAGCATGTGTGTGCATGCATGCGTGCGTGTGAGTGTGTGTGTGAGAGAGAGACAGAGAGAGAGAGAAGAGGGAGAAGAAAGAGGGAACCATGATTTCAACCAGGGACTATTTTACCTTCCAGGAAACACTTGACAATATGTGGAGATATTTCTGTCTGTCACAACTGAGGCGGGGGGTGGGGGGCGGGTTGCTACCGGGATCATAGCCCAGGGATGCTGCTAAACACCTACAAGGCACAGGGCAGCCCTTCACGACAAGGAATTTTCCAGGCCAAAATGTCAATAGTGCCACTGTTGAGAAATCTTGAGAGAGAAAGACAGGAAGAAGAGGAATCAAGTAGTTATTCCAGTGTTTTTTCTACACAAATCAAACCTAGTCACAGAACCATCACATCTTCGGGTCAGGAGGATATTCTAGTCATCACACAGTCTCATGTACCATGAAATACAGCATCAGGATGGCAAGACTGGTTTGTGTATTATAATTCTATTAGACACACTTGTTGGATGAAAGAGAAAACATGGAACACAATTCCATAATAAGGCTACAAAAACATTGCCCTGTGCTGTGACTAAAAAGAGATAACCCCTCAAGCTAGCATCAGAAGGAAGCTGACTGCATGAGGAGACAACAAGAGAGAAAATATGTTTACTGTTCCAATTGCAAAGAGGCGTCGGCTACATACAGCGTTGAGATGGTCTTGTAGATTTAGGAACCAGAAGGGAAAATGGTCTTTGACCTCGAGGAGTTGCTGGGAAACAGATGCCTGAAGAGCCCAGGGAAGAATTTTTGACCCAACAACAGGCTTCTTGCATGTGTCAAATTTTATTTCTTTGTGTGTGAAAATTTGCTGTTTCTTGTTAAAATATGAGAAAATGTCCAAATTCTCATGCAGCCTCCCTGAGGCTTCAGCTCATCTGGTTGGCCACACTCCCAGCTGGAATTTCTGATACCCAAATTCTTTCACTGCATGTTACTTAAGGATCCGCTGTTCTAAGAAATAGCGTGGAGTTTTCCCCTTGTCTCATGGATCACTGGGCAGCACAAGTCTTTGTAGAGATTTCAGCAAGTTAGAGGTATATTCACAGCGAAAAAACATGACCTTGAGGAACAGACAAGGTTGAGTTTGAATCCTGGTTAGATTCCTATCCGAGGTTGTGACGTTGGTAACATGTTAACTTCTCCAAATCTCAATGTATAAATAAGTCAATGAGGAAACATGATTGTTGTGAGAATTAGGTGTGACAACATATTTAATTCTGCCAGAACACTGCCTAGTTTATGGTGGGTATGCATTCAGATGCTATTATTGAGATAGGTATTATTTCTGAAACACAAGATTTAAAAATACTTTTCTACCTATATTATTGTGTGTTTCTGCTTATAATCTAGCTGAGACAAATACAAAGTTGAACGATGTTCCTTGTACTTCTCACTAATCATGCTGGTGACAAAGCGACAAAGGTACAGGCCACACAGGATGGAAATAAAGGTACTAGAAATTGAGACAGAGAGACAGCTTTTCCTTTCAAAATAAATTTGAGTCTGCACATATCTGTCCATATTTTTCCTGAACTTCTTCACAATGAAGAAATACAGTACAACGTTTAATTAGAGTAGATGGGGAGAGGTGATTCATATGAATGCATGGCCTCTTAAAAGAAGACATTTTCTTATACTCAAGTACTTTTAATACCTAAAGAGATATAGCGTGTATCATTTTTCCCTTCATGTGCACACTTCTCACAATCTTCTAGAGGGCAGTGGAACGGAATGGATATACCACTCTGAAATACAGTACATGAAATTTCATGCAGTCAGAGATTTCAACTGTGAAAAATCATTCTAGATGTTATGTCCACTTGATAATACTAATCATTTCAAAAATGAAGGCACTAAAAATATGAAACATAGTTTTGTTTTAATCCAAGGATCCAGTGCTTCCATACGACCTTCTAAGTTCTGAAGTTCTACCAACTCCTACCCTCAAGTGTCTTTCGGAGCCAATGTGCTAAAGGAAACACAACAGCAGGCCAAGACAGATGCTAGACAGCATGCTTGGGTGTGAGTCCTGTCACCAGCACCTACCAGCTATGTGAATTGGGCAAAGTAACTTCACTCTTCTGAGGCTGTTTTCTCACTTGTAATACAGGAATATTCTCAACTACCCTGAAGGCTTGCTTGAGGGCATTAAGTAAGATAATGCATATAAAGCATGTGAGATAGCCCCTGATGATAGCCTTATCTTTGCTACTACAGGTTCCCATTTCATCTTTCCTCAGAAAAGTTGTACAGTGTATCTGTGGCGTCCTATCAACTCCATCTGATGGCTTACTGCTTACTGTTTCTGACCATTCTCTAAATTGTAGCTTTTTTGGCACACTTCCAAGCCACTAAGGGAAATACTACTTTATTTGGACAGATTCCCAGGTATGACCACTATCCTACTGGACTTCAAAATGGAAACACCCCAGCCAATGTCTCACCAACTGTGATAAGCCTTCTGCTATGATTATTGCAATTATCTCTAACCTCTCAGAGCTTTTTGGATCCTTCACCCCAGTATCCTTGTATTTTTCAGGGTTCTCAAGAGAAAAAGAATAGAATGTGTATAGAGATTTATTTTAAGGAATTGGCTCACATGATTATGGAGTCTATCAAGTCCAAAATCTGCAGGGTAGGCCAGTAGGCTGGAGACTCAGGGAAGAGCCCAATGTTTCAGTTCAAGCCCAAAGGCTGTCTGCTGGCAGAATTCCCTTTTACTCAGGGGAGGTCAGTCTTTTGTTCTATTCACACCTTCAGTTATTGGATGGGGCCCACCCACATTTAGGAGGGCAATCTGCTTTACTTAAAGTTCACCAATGTAAATGTTAATCTCATCTAAAAACACCGTCACAGAAAAATCCAGAATAATGTTTGACCAAATATCTGAATACCATGGCCCAGCCAAGTAAAACAAAATTAACCATCACAATCCTCTCTTAGGGCTGTCGTCCAGGCAGGTTATATTATCTGCATGCCCTCAACCCCAACATAAGTTTTCATTTGCTGCTGGTCCCCTCTGTACAGGTTTTGGCACACAGCTTTCTGTGCTGTGATACCAATCCCTAACTGTCAAGCAGCATAATGTCCCTTGTCATTTTAAGAACAATCAGATCGTCAAAATCATAAATCTATCATATTTTAGGCCAGCCCATAGTACCCAGCATTGCATTCTTCAGACAGTAATATGTACCACAAATATTTGTTAAGAACATACCAAATTCTAGGCTTTTATCAGTCTTAAATATGGGGGAAAAAAGAAGCCCCCCACTCACATAAAACTTATTTGTTGACTTCATTATTTTGGAGGACACCTAGTCAGAAATGACTCCTTTCATTGCATTTATCACAAGCTGAAATCATCAAGGCACTGTGATAGAGTCTGAAGATGGAGGGCAATTTAGATGCAATAGCCTGGGAAGGTCTGAGGGTGACATTTGAGCTGAAATTGAAGATCAGAAATGAAAAGAGCTGTGAAAAATTCCAGGTAAGGGAACAATAAGAAAAAGATTTTGAGATGCAAAGAGCAGTGTGATTGGAGTATACAACTGAGAGGACAGTTTGGCGGCAAAAAGTCTAGATCATATAGGATGTGGTAGGTCATGGTAGCGCTTATGTTACATTAAAAATGCCACAAGACACGAGTGCATTTTAAGTGAGAATGTGGGACAAACCAATTTACATTTTATAGCATATTCCTTGGACTTTTATGAAGAAAACAGAATAAGAAAGTAGCCTACAATATCTGCCCCTCAATTATCTATCAACCGTCTATAACATTGGACCTGCTCGTTTATATTTATTCCAGTTGGCACAGTTGGGAGATTTAGTTAAATGCTTCCATCATCTTACTTGCCTTGATGGTTTAATTTCTGCCTAATCCCATTAGTCCTACAATAGAGGTTTAGTCACAGTTTGGAGTAATCCCTGAAGCTTCAACAGTCTTGGTTTGCACCATAATCCATCCTTACCATTCATTCAAGGAACCAGGGGCTTGTATACTTTATTATAGTTAGGGATAGGTTTTAAAAGAGATATAGAAAATGAAGACATTATAGTTCTTCAGAATCTCTATATTAGCATTTATGCACACACTTAAAATATTTATGGAACGTGTACTATGTTTCAGGCACTGTGTTGGCCACTAGGGTTATAGTAATTGATAAGACAGCCTATTCCTATGTGAAAGAGAATAAATGACTGAATAAATGCATCTCAAAGTGTTAAGGTCAAAGGTCATATTAATTAACAAAATTTTCCTCTAAAACAAGAAAGTGTCTTCATCTGGAAATGGGGACGATAAGATTGTTTTAAGGATAAAAAATTTTAAATTGTCACACTGACTAGCACATAGCAGATACATTTTAAAAAGCCACATTTATAGAGCTCTGGATATCAGAAAGTGAAGTGCTTTGAATTATAGCACTACTCTGATTTCCTGTCCTATAATCAAGGCTTCTTTGAGCTGCAGATGCCAATGGATTTTAGGAATGGATTTATATATGATCTGCTAGGAATGAGCAATTTCTTAGCAGATTACCTAGATCACATCAGTTGGGTGCATCCTTCAATTATACTGTATATATTGTTGTATATTAATACACATTTATCTATCAAAGGGGCCATGAACTTGGCTTTAGGAACAAAATTAGCTTTAAAAAGCTAATTTTTTTAATGTACAAATAGAGATAGCAATCTGAATCTGACTGGTAGCAGAACAGCATTTAGGGACTCACAGACAGTGGGTATCACTTTCTTCCAGACAAGACAGAAGTGAGGTATTGTAATTTTAAGTTTAGTAGTAACAATTGCATCATTTGTGTCATGAAAACAAATGTGAACTTTATGAATAATAATCTATTCTCTTGGACTGGAGATAATCTAATAATAATAAATTCCATTCATTGAACATCATAATGACAATAGTTATAATGGCATTTATTGACACTTATGTATCTGTCTTAAGCACTTTGTATCTCATTTAATCTCCTAGCAGCCTAATAAAATTGTCTGTTGCCTCCATTTACACTTAGTAAAGCTGGGGCTTGGAAAGGTTATGCAAGTCACCAGTGGAACTGATAATCAAACCAAGGCATTCATCAAACCAGAGCCATGCTCATGATGCATCAATACTGCACCAATATAGGGTAGTGGCCTCGTGTAGGTATGCCTACCTGGCCAGAAGTGCTGCTTCAGACCTCCTCTCTGGATGAACAAAGTAAGGCTGTTCAGGAACTATCTATCATGCTGGAAATGAGCAGCTTTCAGATGCCAATGGCAATGACACTGAAAGTACACTGGTGGTAAAGAGGAGCCTTTTGTAACTAACATAGGCTTTTGCCAAAGATGTAGTTGCAACACACTGGCTGAGAAAGCCACACTCTTTCTGTGAAATCTGCAATTCTGCACACTTTGCAGAATTGTACTGTATTACTTCTGAGCACACTGAATTTTAGAGCATTCTCTAGAAGAGGAAAAAAAAAAGCAAACTCAGTAAATCCCAGTATTTTTACTGCCTTTGCCAAATCTGACATCTTTCAAAGTAACTGTAAGAAGCACGCACAATCTCTGCCAACCGCATGATTTAGCAGCTATAAAATCTCTCTGAATCAAACCCATTTTGAAATAAAAAGGAACCTGCTTGAGAATTTCATTGCACTGTTGGATACCTACTCAAAGATCAATCACCTCTCTTCATTCTGTATTCCTGGTATATTTTTAAGCTTAATTTTTTTTGCAGCTTACCCATTTAGTTAAGGGTAGAATTTTAAAAGACTTAAAGATTGAGAAAGGAGGAGGAGGACATGAAATCTGAACAAAGAGTTTCTTTATATTCTGCACAATAGAATTGAAAAGGATGGTCTATTTTCTTTTCATCTTTTTCCCCAATGGTGCAGTACCTAGATTCTCAAAACTTGAGTGTCCTTTTCCCCAAGGAAAATAGTATCTCTCTGCAGGCTGTCTAGTACGATAAAACAGCTGTGTTTCCTACTCCACAGGGGATTTCTTCCGTTGAAAGTCTATTTTTTTTTACTGAATATGACTGGGTGAGCAAAAGGCTAAACACATGGCTTATGGTAGGCCTCCAATGACAATTGAAAACAGGTGTTCATAAAATGTAGTATAAAAGGAATTAATTTAACTATCTTGAGACTGAAATATACATTGTAAAATAAAATACTGGCTATAAGGAATATAAAGGTGTGAATAGCACCAAGCCTCAAAGGAATAAAAATAAAATTGTTTGAATTTGGGTCTCTATAAAGATTTAGCATCTATGGAAAATAAAATTCTTGGCTCTCGGGCTTCCCTGGTGGCACAGTGGTTGGGAGTCCGCCTGCCAATGCAGGGGACACGGGTTCGTGCCCCGGTCCGGGAGGATCCCACATGCTGCGGAGCGGATAGGCCCGTGAGCCGTGGCCACTGAGCCTGTGCATCCGGAGCCTGTGCTCCGCAACAGGAGAGTCCACAGCAGTGAGAGGCCCGTGTACCGCAAAAAAAAAAAAAAATTCTTGGCTCTCACTTTGAGCCTCACTAACGCAAACATTTCAGTTATGACATATGCACAGACACTTCAGTTATACTGTATGTTTAAAAGTGAAAGCAACAAAGGAAGATACTTTTCCTCACAATAAGAATGTTTATTTAAAGGACTAATAATATTGATCTATAGAACTACTAAGAAAATACTAAGAAAAGTCAGATATGAGCTAAATTCCCATTAAGGGGCAAAACCTTATGTTGGAAATACCTCATAGCCTTTATCTTCCTCTCTCTGAAACAAGTCCCCAAAAGAATCACACCTACAAACCATTCATAGACTCTAATTGTCTACTAGACCGTATTTTTCTGGTTTGGACAACCAATAGCATTTTATTAATAGCCCAAATTCATTTCAACAGTAGTCAACTTCAGTGTGTAGCCATTCATGTGGAATTGGTATAGCGCTCCCAGCATGAGGAACAGATTTGCAATTGTGTCAGTATACGGAGCCACAAGCTGCAAATAAGGAGCCAGCCTGCCGCAACTGAGACCTGGTGTGACCAAATAAATAAAGTTTTTTTAAAAGATAAGATTTTTGAAAGGGTGTATGTTTACTCTGCATAAAGCCATGAAGTTGCTAAATTGTGATTAATGTCTTAGATGCAAAACACACATAGTATCTGCAACTTCCTTACAAAATCCACTGTAGGCTAGATTCTCTGTGTGTGTGTGTGTGTGTGTGTGTGTTGGAGAGTCTGGACCACAGGAAAATTTAGAAATAAAAATAATAATTTGCCACTGAAACATAAATTAGAATGTGGGTTATTAGTAGAGTGATCATATAAATTATTATCTAAAATGGACAATCATAAGAGTTAAAGGGGGCACAATTAATAATTGCACTGAGACAACAGGCATAAACTAGGATATATAATGACACTATATATTAGCAAAATATTCTCTTCCTAATCAGAACATAAGAAAACAGCAGCATGATGGGGGGAGGGAGGGTGTGCTTTGGAAGCAGCTAGGCTTAGATTTGAATCTAAACTCTGACTTACATTAGTTATATGAATTTGTTTCCATATCTCTCCATTTCCTCATCTGTAAGATAGCAGGATGTATATCTAACTTTGATGTAGTGTTTACAATGCACCAGAAAATATGTTAAGGTGTAATATTGAAGAGCTTCATTTAAATCTCTTAACAACTACTCATATTGTTATTCTTTTCCCTATTCTACACGTGAAGCAATGAATAAAGTGAGGTTAAATGACTTGCTTGTGCCCATTCAGCAAGTGGTAGAGCTGAAATATGAACCCTGGCAGTTGGTCTTCAGTGTTCATACTCTTAAACCTTGTAATATCCTGAAGATGTCAATACCAATTTTTCAGAGTTTTCGTTAAGACTAAATGAGATACTGGATGCCAGACACCAAGCACAATGCCCAAAACATAGCAGAAAATAAAAACAGAGTAACTAAAATGCTTTTTGTGGTAACACATCCGGGACTACTTTGGAGGTGACATTTATTTATAATGCAGCCCTTTGGTAATTCTATAGCTAAAACTCTCACTTGACTAGAAAACCCTACTAACCTGATTGATACTAAATAATTGTTTATAAATCACAAGGTGAGACTGAAGTAACAGTCATTTTAAACTCCTGGTAATCTGGGATTATAGCCATTACTGAAATGCTTTACTCAAGTCACTCTATAATTTTTGTACAAGTATTTCTTCTCAAGAAGTAAGAAGAGTCAACCAAGTTGAAAATGCCTTGTCAAAAAGCATTTGACAAAAGTCAACATCCATTCATGGTAAATAACCCTCAACAAACTAGGAATAGAAGAAAGCTTTCTTTAAGCTAATAAAGGGCATTTAGGAAAAACCCGGGTCAGCTAACATCATACGTCATGGTGAAGGCTGAATACTTTTCTGCAGAGTGGACAAGACAAGGATATTCACCCTCCCCACTTCTATTCCACATTATACTGAAGGTCCTAGCCAGTGCAACTAGTCAAGATAGGTAGATAGATAAACAGATAAATGTATAAATATAAATAATAATACATATATTTAAAAAGAAGAAATAAAACTAACCCTATTTTCAAATTATAAGATTGTCTTCATAGAAAACCCAAGGAAGTCTACCCAAAAGATCAACATAGGGACTTCCCTGGTGGCGCAGTGGTTAAGAATCCGCCTGCCAATGCAGGGGACATGGGTTCAAGCTCTGGTCCAGGAAGATCCCACATGCCATGGAGCAACTAAGCCTGTGCACCACAACTACTGACCCTGTGCTCTAGAGCCCGTGAGCCACAACTACTGAGCCCACATGCTGCAACTACTGAAGCTCGTGCACCTAGAGCCCATGCTCCACAACAAGAGAAGCCACTGCAATGAGAAGCCTGCACACCACAACAAAGAGTAGCTCACACTCACCCCAACTAGAGAAAGCCCACATGCAGCAACGAAGACCCAATGCAGCCAAAAATAAATATATTAAATTAAATTTTTTAAAAAGATCAACATAAAAATCAACTGTATTTATTCATATAGTAATGAAAAATTGTAAACAGATTTTTAAAGTGTCACCTTCTCTCCCTTAGTATGTGTAAATCTGGAAAGAGTATCACTCCCACCTAACAATAAGGAAAAGCCGGATAATCAACAAAACTATAACTTCAGTCAAATCTTTTGGAGAGCTGTGGTCACAGCAACCAAGTAGCCTAAGGAAAGACAGATATCTCCGAGGGGAGATGAAAACACAGCACTGCTTTACCTAAGACACAGCACTTGACAAAGACAAAGCCACCATAGAAGCAGGTAAAAATATTTCCGTTAAAATTGTTACCAAACTGCTGAAGGATAGAACCCCTAGGAGCTACAGACACAGTGAGTGTCTGTAGTCCATTTCTAGATTCTTCCCCATAGAACCTAATGGGTGCTTGTTATGGTTTGAAAATTTATATGTTGAAGTCATAATCCCCAGTAACTCAGAATGTGGTCTTATTTGGAGACAGGGTCTTTATAGAGATAATCAAGTTAAAACGAGGTCATTACAGTGAGCACTAATCCAATATGACCAGTGTTTTCATAAAAAGGGGAAATCTGGACAGAGATACACATAGAGGGAAGACGATACGAAGAGACATGAGAAGAAGGTGGCCACCTACACGTCAGGTAAAGGCGTGGAACAGATCCTTCCCTCACAGACCTTAGAAGGAACCAAACCTGCCAACACCTTGATGATAGATTTCTAGACTTCTAGCCCACAAGACAATAAATTTCTGCTATTTAAGTGACCCAGTTTGAGGTCCTTTGTTGTGGCAAGCCTAACAAACTAATGCCATGCTCGTGAGAAAATGGAAGTAGAGTGGGAAACCAGAGATAGCTTCCCTGACTGGTGCTGGCCTGGCAGAAAGGAGCAGCAATTCACTGCAGGAAAGGCACAAAGCCCCATACAGATCCTTCTCTCCTATCTCCCCTAAAGAACAAAAGTCATAAGCAGGAAACCCTGCGGCCCACACAGCACAGGTGAAGACCCATTGAAGCAACTGGAAGGAAACAATAATTAATAATAATCCTCTACCTCAAGAAGGGGCAAGACTCCATCCTAGACCTACCATTAGAAACACCCTAATGCTACCCACTAGGTAAGGGCAGAATCACTGAAAAATCCTCATCTTCAAGACCAAGAAACAATGGGTGTGCCTAAGACTGAGGCTACGATGAGACAGAATCCGCCCCCCCCCGACACATACCACCAGGTAGCAACGACTAAGTCACACATAACAGCAGTCTAATTCAGGGGAAAGGTACAAAACTTAGGGAAAAGCTCTCTTGATGCTCATGCTGATAAGAGAAGTCTAAATCTAGAGTAGAACAGAAGAACTGAGAGAAGCCCTCCAACACCCAACCCCAACCTAAGCAGAAAGTAATCAAAGGAATTTGAAGCCAGTGATTTACTGAGAGGAACCACTGTAACAACAGAACACAAACCCAGCACACCTCCTGGGTAAATTAATTGAACTCCACACACTAATAGCCTAACAGAAAAAGAGCTATGTCTCTTTCCTGGCATACACCTTAGTCTCTACTGTTCTACAGAGAATATCTCCCATTCAACCAAAAGTGATGAGACTCAAGATCAGAAAGAAAAAACAAAAAACAAAAAACCATTGTCAAGAGACAAAATAATGAATGGAATTAGACTCAAGATAGTTCAAAATATCAGACAAAGAATTTAAAATTTCTTAAGTCCTTAAGACAAGGAATGAAAAGTAACTTGCTTTAACTCCAGTGGTAAAGGTGAAAAATATAAATGAACAAATGGAGAATTTTAACAGAGAGATGAAAACTAGAAGAAAGAATCAAATGGAATGTTAGGGAAAAATGGTAAAAGAAATAATGCTTTTGGTGGGTTCATCAGTACTCTAGGCAACTGAGGAAAGAATCAGTGAATTTGAAGTTAGGTCACAGAAATTATCCAAACTGAAATGCAGAGAAAGAGTCAAAAAAAAAAAAAAGAACAGAGTATGCAAGAGCTTCAAGACAATAACAAAAGGTCCAATACACATGTAATTGGACTCCTCAATGGAAAAGAGAAAGAACAGGGCAGAAGAAACATTTGAAAAGATAATGGCAAATATTTTCCAAAAATAATGGAAGATGTGAAATCAAAGATCCAAGAAGTTCCAAGAACACCAAACAGGATCTTTCAAGTAAATAAATGAAATATCACATTCAAACTGCTGGAAACAAACCATAAGGAGAAAATCTTGAAGGCAGTCAGAGGAAAAAGACATATTACATTAAAAGGAACAAAGATATTAATTACAGAAGAACTTCTCATCAGAAGCCATATAAGCCAGAAGGGAACAAAGTGACATTTTTAAGGTGCTGAAAGAAAAAGAAAATCCTCAACTCAGGACTCTGTACTAAGGGGACAATATCCTTTAAGAGTGAAGGAAAATAAAACAGCAATGAGATACCACTACACGTATATTAGAATGACTAAACTCCAAAACACTGACAACACCAACTACTAGCGAGGATGTGGAGTAACAGAAACTCCAACTCATTGCTGTTATGAAGGCAAAACAGTACAACCTATTGGGAGGTAGTGTGGCAGTTTCTTACAAAGCTAATCATAGTCTTACCATATGATCCAGCAATCATGCTCCTTGGTATTTACCCAAAGGAGTTGAAAAGTTACATCCACTTTTATAAACTTGGACACAAGTTTACCATAGCTTTATTCATAATTCCAAAAAGTTGGCAGTAACCAAGATGTCTTTCAATAGTTTAATGAATAAACAAACTGTGGTAAACACAAAATGTATTAGTTATCTAAATGTAAACCCTAAACCTATAAAATTTCTAAAATAAAAATAGGAGAAAGTATTTATGACTTGGGTTAGGCAAATATTCTTAGCTACAATGCCAAAATCACGATCCATTAAAAAAAACTAATGAATTGTTAAATAGGATAAATCAAAATTATAAACTTCTCTGTAAAAGACACAATTAACAGAACGAAAAGGCAAACCACATTCTGAGATAAAATATTTGCAGAAAACACATCTGACAAAGGACTTGCATCCAGAATATATGTCCAGAATATTTTAAAAACTCAAGAAAGCAAACCACACATTTTTTTTAATTGCAGAAGATTTGAACACACACTTCACCAAACAAGATATAAAAATGGCAAATAAGTACATGTATGATGCCCAACATTATCAGCCATTATGAAAATGCAAATTAAAAATATAGTCACCTCATACTTGTTATAATGGCTATTATCAAAAAGACAAGAAATAACAAGTATTGGAAAGGATGTGGAGAAAAGGTAACCTAGTGCACTTGCTAGTGGGAATGTAAATTGGTGCAGCCTCTATGGAAAACAGTATGAAGGCTTTTCAAAAAATTAAAAATAGAACTATCATAGGATTCAGCAATTCCACTTCTAGGTATTTATCTGAAGGAAATGAGAACGCTCACTCAAAGGGATATCTGCCCCTTCATGTTCATTGCAACATTATTAACAAAAGCCAAGACATGAAAATAACCTAAGTGTCTGCTAATGGATGAATAGACAAAGAACATGTGAGATAGACAGATAGATAGATAGATATAGATATAATATTATTCAGCCATAAAAAAGGAAATTTTGCCAACTGCAACATGCATGGACCTTGAGAGCATATGCTAAGTGAAGTAAGTCAGACAGAAAGACAAATTCCATATGATCTCACTTTTATGTGGAATCTAAAAAGAAAAAAAATGAACTCATAATACAGAGAACAGATTGGTGGTTGCCAGAAGCAGGAGACGGGGAGTGTGAGAAATGGGTGACGGTGGTCAAAAGGTACAAACTTCCAGTTAAAGAATAAATAAGTCCTAGGGATGTCATGTACAGCATGGTGACTCTAGTTAATAGTACTGTATTGTATATTTGAAAGTTGCTAAGAGAGTAGATCTTAAAAGTTCTCATCACAAGAAAAAACAAATTTGTTACAACATGTGGTGATGGATGTTAACAAGACTTATTGTGGTGATCATTTCACATTATTATATACCAGCAGTCCCCAACGTTTTTGGCACCAAGAATTGGTATCGTAGAAGACAGTTCTTCCACTGACTGGGAAGGGGATGGCTTCAGGATGATTCATGCGCATTACATTTCTTGCATACTTTATTTCTATTATTATTACATTGTAATATATAATGAAATAATTATACAAAGCAATTGATTTATTATGGTCTCTGTGCAGTCAAACCTCTCTGCTAATGATAATCTGTATGTGCAGCCGCTCCCCAGTGCTAGCATCACTGTCTCAGCGCCACCTCAGATCATCAGGCATCAGATTCTCATAAGGAGCATGCAACCTAGATCCCTCACATGTGCAGTTCACAGTAGGGTTTGCGCTCCTATGAGAATCTAATGCTGCCACTGATCTGACAGGAGGCAGAGCTCAGACAGTTATGCAAGTGATAGGGAGCCTGTGCTCCACAATGGGAGAGGCCACAGCAGTGAGAGGCCCGCGTAACGCAAAAAAAAATAATAAAATAAAATAAACAAATGGGACCTAATGAAACTTCAAAGCTTTTGCACAGCAAAGGAAACCATAAACAAGACCAAAAGACAACCCTCAGAATGGGAGAAAATATTTGCAAATGAAGCAACTGACAAAGGATTAATCTCCAAAATTTACAAGCAGCTCATGCAGCTCAATAACAAAAAAACAAACAACCCAATCCAAAAATGGGCAGAAGACCTAAATACACATTTCTCCAAAGAAGATATACAGATTGCCAACAAACACATGAAAGAATGCTCAACATCATTAATCATTAGAGAAATGCAAATCAAAACTACAATGAGATATCACCTCACACCAGTCAGAATGGCCATCATCAAAAAATCTAGAAACAATAAATGCTGGAGAGGGTGTGGAGAAAAGGGAACACTCTTGCACTGCTGGTGGGAGTGTGAATTGGTTCAGCCACTGTGGAGAACAGTATAGAGGTTCCTTAAAAAACTACAAATAGAACTACCATATGACCCAGCCATCCCACTACTGGGCATATACCCTGAGAAAACCAAAATTCAAAAAGAGTCATGTACCAAAATGTTCACTGCAGCTCTATTTACAGTGGCCCGGAGATGGAAACAACCTAAGTGCCCATCATCGGATGAATGGATAAAGAAGATGTGGCACATATATACAATGGAATATTACTCAGCCATAAAAAGAAACGAAATTGAGCTATTTGTAATGAGGTGGATAGACCTAGAGTCTGTCATACAGAGTGAAGTAAGTCAGAAAGAAAAAGACAAATACCGTATGCTAACACATATATATGGAATTTAAGAAAAAAAAAATGTCACGAAGAACCTAGGGGTAAGGCAGGAATAAAGACACAGACCTACTAGAGAACGGACTTGAGGTTATGGGGAGGGGGAAGGGTGAGCTGTGACAGGGCGAGAGAGAGTCATAGACATATACACACTAACAAACGTAGTAAGGTAGATAGCTAGTGGGAAGCAGCCGCATGGCACAGGGATATTGGCTTGGTGCTTTGTGACAGCCTGGAGGGGTGGGATAGGGAGGGTGGGAGGGAGGGAGACGCAAGAGGGAAGACATATGGGAACATATGTATATGTATAACTGATTCACTTTGTTATAAAGCAGAAACTAACACACCATTGTAAAGCAACTATACCCCAATAAAGATGTTAAAAAAAAAAAAAACTACAATGAGGTATCATATCACACCAGTCAGAATGGCCATCATCAAAAAATCTACAAACAGGGCTTCCCTGGTGGCGCAGTGGTTCAGAGTCCGCCTGCTGATGCAGGGGACACGGGTTCGTGCCCCGGTCTGGAAGATCCCACATGCCACAGAGCAGCTGGGCCCGTGAGCCATGGCCACTGAACCTGCGCATCCGGAGCCAGGAGAGGCCACAACAGTGAGAGGCCCGTGTACCACAAAAAAAAAAAATCTACAAACAATGAATGCTGGAGAGGGTGTGGAGAAAAGGGAATCCTCTTGCACTGTTGGTGGGAATGTAAATTGTTACAGCCACTATGGAGAACAATATGGAGCTTCCTTAAAAAACTAAAAATAGAACTACCATATGACCCAGCGATCCCACTACTGGGCATATACCCTGAGAAAACCTAATTCAGAAAGTGTCATGTACCACAGTGTTCATTGCAGCTCTATTTACAACAGCCAGGACATGGAAGCAACCTAAGTGTCCATCAACAGATGAATGGATAAAGAAGATGTGGCACATATATACAATGGAATATTACTCAGCCATAAAAAGAAATGAAATCGAGTTATTTGTAGTGAGGTGGATGGACCTAGAGTCTATCATACAGAGATAAGTCAGAAAGAGAAAAACAAATATAGTATCCTAACAAATATATATGGAATCTAAAAAAAAAAAAAAATGGTACTGATGAATGTAGGGGCAGGACTTGAATAAAGACACAGACGTGGAGAATGGACCTGAGAACACTGGGAGGGGGAAGGGTAAGCTGGGATGAAGTGAGAGAGTAGCACTGGCATATACACACTACCAAATATAAAATAGACAGCTAGTGGGAAGCAGCCACATAGCACAGGGAGATCAGGTCGGTGCTTTGTGTCCACCTAGAGGGGTGGGATAGGGAGGGTGGGAGGGAAACACAAGAGGGAGGGGATATGGGGATATATGTATAAGTATACCTGATTCACCTTGTTATACAGCAGAAACTAACACAACATTGTAAAATAAAGATGTTAAAAAAAAAAGACCCATAGAAGACAACATATTAAAATGATTAACACAGCAATCATGTGACCAAGGAGCCAATCAGTTTATTAAAGTTCATTCATTCTACTAGCTCATCTCAGGAAGAAATTGACTAAATTGAGCATAAAGAATTTTGTATCCAATTGAGACATATATATTTTTTTTCATATGCTTATGGAAGATTTAATAACTTGGAAAATGTACCAAAATAACACTTAGGAAGATATTTTAACAAAACTCCCCAATCAGACTTTTTAAACCTTATGACTATGATTTAGGATGTTAGTAGTAGGTAAAATTATTTTCCATTACCCATTTAGAATATTTGATTACTAATTTACATAGGCAAGGCATCAGAGCATAATGAATGTATGTCACCTTTGAGAGAGAGCCTTTTCAGAATTGAAAGTGAGTACCCTGTTGCCTTCAGCCCAAGAATGCTAACGATTCATATACATTTCTGTCCTATCAGATGAAAGCACCATAAAGCACTTACATGCAGGGAAGTTGGATGCTGGTTAATACAAAACATGTGGGGAGATGAAGCAATGTTTTATTATTTGATTATAAAGTGCCACCTTTCCCTTCAACTCTGAATGATTTATTACAAGATGATTAAGAATGTGTGTTGATGCCTAAGAGGAACTGCATTGATTTATGACGATTTCACACAAAATCACAACTGTCTGGTTTAAAGTCATTCTAAGTTGCAGCCCATGTTTGAATACAGAAAAATAATTTAGAAGTTTACCATGAACAATTCAAGATTGCCATCAAAGTACGGATTCACAGTGAGCTTCTTCCTGGATGTTTCTCTCCTGACAGCTAGTATGCTTGTTCTTACGTAGTATATTCTCACACCACAAAGCAAGGGCAGTAGTTTAGCCCATGGATATGCTTGGCTTCTAATACTACTCACCATGCTTAGTGGACTGTTGTTGCCAGATCCAGTCCTTTTTCTAAGATGCCTTATCAATCTCCAGCAAACCAAAAAAAGTGGCATTTTAATGAAAAATTCATTATTTTCAATTCTAAATGTTTCTTCTATATATGAGTGACCAATAGATTAAAATAAACATTTGAATGCTTCAGTTATATTAGATTCTGCTAAGAATATATATCTCTATTTTAATGAACAGATGATAATGTGGACTATTAACCAACCAAGATAGCTTTCACACGTAGTTCCAGACCTCCCTCATCTGAAGTATGTGATCTTGAGATGCAATGCAGGCAAAATGCCTGGAAAGAAGGGCCAGCTATTTAGAGCTGCAAAACAGTGACAGATCACTTAGGCTTTGTAAACTAGTGGATTTTTCTTAATGTCGTTGTAGCTTGAGTAGTAGGTGGATTTTCTTGCTTCCTGTAGTTTCATGGTTTAATCTGTCTCTGCTTTCCCTTTCCCTTTTATAAAGCCTTTTTTAAAAGACTCAGATCACCTCATTTTTGCTCTACAAAACAAGGGGTTTTCACACATCACCACTAAGTATTTTAAGGGTGTGGGCCAGGGTAGCAGGTGGTATTCTCCGGAAATTTGTATGCTGACAACATCTCCTATCTCAAGAGAGAGAGTTAGAGCTACCTTTTCCATCTGACCTTCCCAGTCTGAAGGTTTTATTTTTTCTGTCTATGTTCCAGGTACTAGTATTGTTAAGGGAGGCAAGTTTTCCTTTTCAGAACATCAAACTGAACATTTTTATTCTAGGACTGTTAATTTGTAATGCTAAAGAACTGTAGAAAAAAATTATTTTTGAGAAAGTAGAGTCTGAGTTTTTGTATTTGATTTAGCAGACTCATAGATGATTTTATGTTAATTGTAACTCTGACTTTGTATTAATTTAACATTTTCTCATTCCTCCCATGAGCTCAGCCCTTGCTTTATCTCAACCTTTTTACCTCTGAAAGGTAGTTTTTAGTTTAGAATGTATTTAACATATATTACTAGCTCATGTGAATTGGTGACCATTAAAAAGCATATTCCTTATTTAAATCAAGACAATTTCCCACATTTGAAACTTCAAGGGATTTTTTTGTTTAGTTGTCTTTGGTTTTTTCATTGTTGCTTTTGTTTTTTGTGCGTGTGTGTATTTTTGCAAGTAGGATATATGAGCCAGATAATTATCATTCCTCTTGGGGTTCTGTGGGCCTACAAATGTGAAACTTGGTACCCCTCTTATATTATACCTCAGTGGGGGTTTCTACTAGGCTGACACTAGCCCAGAGAAGAGCAGTGAAATTTTGAGAGCCTCTAAACTTTGGGGCAGTTTTTAAGAGCTTTGCATATTTCATTCTGTAATTTCAGAAGAGCAGAAAAGAGAAAGAAGCTGCTATGCAGCACACATTCTCTCCTGCCAAGGGAGATGGAGAAATCGAGATCGCATTGCTTCTTTCCTCTGATCACATACTGATGGGTACAAGTCACCTGTTTCAGGCTACTGAACTGTATTTTCTCCACAACACCACTGAGTGTTTCATAGTCCAGGCTGGCCTCATATCACTAATGGGTCCTCAAACCTGTAAGAGGCCACATGTCTGCATGGCATGATGTCTCAGCTGGAATTTAACTTCTATTACTATCTTATTTTGTGACCTTTGGCAAGTCTCTTAACCTTTCTGAGAATCTCTTAACATTTTTCCAGTTCCAGGCTTTGCAGGGTATGGATAACAATAGACACAGTGCTTGCCTTTCAGAGGTGGCATGAGGATTAATTAACTCATGTTTGTTAAGAGCTATATAAATGCTAAGTATTATGATTATTCTTTACTCATGTTAGCATTACAAAATGTCAGTGTGTTGAGTGGCAGAAGATGGGGTTATAGGACCCTGGTGCAGTATGACTCTTTTGTAAGTTTCCCCTCTCTCATGAAATTACTAGAACTATGTTTAGTTATCCTGATTAATGGCTTCATTATTACCAGGAGATAGCAATTAGCTCATTTGAATTAATACATACAACTATAACTCACAGTTTTATATGGACCAGAAGACTCAGAGAGGGACCTCACGGGATAATCTGTAAATTATTGCACCATAGCAGGGCGTGATTGTTCCTTGGGATCTATATTTGACTGCTTGGAGTTAAACATGCTCTGTACAGGACCAAGGAACATCAGATCCGCAGAGAGAATTGGGTTGTTCCACTAACTAACTGATTGCTCCTGTTCAAGTAGTGAGCCTGGGTGGTGGCTCTAGATGCATTAATCACTCACATGTTATGCTCTTTTTTTTAAGATATGCAGTGTGGAGCAGTGGGCAGACAAATTTAAACAAATAAATATATAAATAAATTTACAAAGGCAATGGGCCTTTTAGCTAGTAATTTCATAAGAATGCATAGCAATATTTGACTCTGATGGGTCTTCCATTCCTTCCACCACTGCATATATTTTAGTCTTTACTATCTGGGTACTCGGAAGTGTGAATAGACCTAACATCTGGATGGCATACATATTTTCAAAGCAGTGAAGTCTTAGTTTAAAGGAAAATATTTTATCGTTTATATTTAGATTTAAGAAATGATTTTTTTTTTTTTTTTTTTTTTGCGGTACGCGGGCCTCTCACTGTTGTGGCCTCTCCTGTTGCAGAGCACAGGCTCCGGACGCGCAGGCTCAGCGGCCATGGCTCACAGGCCCAGCCACTCCGCGGCATGTGGGATCTTCCCAGACCAGGGCACGAACCTGTGTCCCCTGCATCTGCAGGCAGACTCTCAACCACTGCGCCACCAGGGAAGCCCAGAAATGATTTTTTAAATGGCTATCCCAGGGCCTTCATGCAGCCTCTAATATTAATATACTTCCTTAAAAGTATATATTACATCATTGGCATTCCAGGACAAATGATCCCCAACTCTGATACATTGCTGGAAGTCACTGATATTTTTCTTTAATTTACTTGCATTTGGTAGTTGAGAGTCAAGAATACCAACCTCTCATTCCTTTTTGACAAGTAAATAGTGCTCTCAACACCACCAAAAAAGATCAGGATAGCAATTTGCATAGAGGGTCATATGGAGAAGAAGGTTAGGAAACATGCTTAATCTGATCTGGGTTTTCTCATACTGGGTCAGTTCCCTATCACACTGGAGAACTAAGGCAGATCATTACACATGTACACTTCAAATTTTCCCAGGGAAATTATCTATATGACCACTTAGAGCTAGATAACAGATGAAAACAAATTTCTGCAGAAACCATAGTATATTCTGATGCTGCTTTGTATTCCGTAACACTCTTACCCTGACACCAAAATCGTATTACTAACTTACACTGACTTGTATGAAACAGCAGAGAAGAACAATAACCATTGGTGAGCAAACAGAGATAAGGAATGCTCTAATAGATGCATATTAATAAGAATCCAGTGTGAGCCTGGTAAGGAAAATGAATCTTCCCTGTTCTGAAAGGTAACAGCACTAGCCAAGATATCACATAACTATTTAGAAGTCAAAGACTTACTCTCAGTTTGGATAAATGTTACTCTCACATGTGCACTTAAATGTCTTCTTTTTTTTCTTTTCAACATCTTTATTGGAGTATAACTGCTCTACAATGGTGCATTAGCTTCTGCTGTATAACAAAGTAAATCAGCCATACGTATACCCATATCCCCATATCCCCTCCCTCTTGCATCTCCCTCCCACCCTCCCTATCCCACCCTCTTTTTTCCCCCAGAAAAATGAATGGTATTTGTCTTTTTCTTTTCTCCCTACAGACTGCCAGATTACTATAAAAGAGCATTTTATATAAATGAGTATGGTACAACAATTGAAACACAATTGTATCATCATTTCAAGCTCAATAGGCACAAAATACATCTCTTACTTGGCAATTCCCAGACTGTTGTCAGGAAACAGACACAAATCAACTAAAAAGCTTGTATTTATTCATACCCAAGACAGGTTTTCTTGTCAATAACTATGTATGGATTTTTCCCTACTGATTTAAAGAAAAGGAAGATGCAGAACGTTTTGGTCGTTTATTCTTATCTTCATTTGTATCTCTATAAAAGTTGAGTTAGTGTTATATGGTGCCAATATATTGTGAGCAGAGTAATACTCTCAGTACAGCTATGACCTTTTCCCCTGTAATTAGTTCCAACTGAAATTAGATTCAGTAAAAGCATGGCTCCAATTAGAGTTAAATCAAAACAAAACTCAGGGCTTGATTTCATATAGCAAAAGCATGGAGGAAAAAAAGGCGTGAAAGAAGAGGGGATATTCTTCCAATATAGGTTCAGCAGATCAAACCATATGGTAAGTAAGTCCTTTGAACTCTGGAGAAAATGTACATTTATTTCCATATAGGACTATTATTTCCATATAGGACTATGCTAATATTTTCCATGAATCATAGGGATTTTTCAGTCTCACCTTGGTTGACCAGTTTTCCGAAACTCTGCATGCAAAAAGAAAACCAAAAATTTTCAAAGTTCTGATCTAGGAAAAGAGCTATTTTCTCTAGGAGAAGAAGAAAAGAGAAATCTTCAAGCCTCCTTTGGGGATAACCTTGTAAAACAGAAAGCCAAGATTATGAGAGTTATCGGAAAGCATTTACGACTTGTCTCACCCTGAATAACTCTACATAGCTTCCTGACATGCAAGTCTGTAACGCAGTAGTATTTCTTTCTAAGTTCAGTTTCCTTGTCTGTAAAACAAATGTACAAGTAAGTGAGCAAATAAACAAAAAGGATGGTAAAGCTACATCCTGATTCATGAGGCATAGTATAAATGTGAGTTACATTTCTTCCCTTTCTCTTATCTCAAACTTGTGTTGAGGCACAAAGCAGGAAAGTCCATAACCTAACCAGAATACAGGCTTCATGAAATACAGTAGTGGGAAAATTGGGCTTCAAAAAATGAGGTTTAGGAGCTTCAAAGTCCAAGTTAAGAAGTTGTGGCAAACATAAGGATGTGCCTCACAGACCTAAAGGAACAGTTATTTCTGGTATGAATTTGTCTTTCATTCACAGAGAGCCTATTCCAGCACTGCTATCTGGGGATTTATGGAATTTCTAGTCCACAAGCATGAAATTCCATATCGCATAGCATACAAAGATGGGACCCACTTACAGCAGAAGAGGTGTAGGAGTGGACCCATGACTATGGGATTTACTAGTCATATCACATACTACACCATCCAAAAGTAGTCAGTTAGCTTCACAGAACACTAGAACAGCTTCTAAAGGCACAAATAAAGTGCCAGCTTGGAAGAAACACTCTAAAAGGATGGGGTGTCATCCTTCAAGATACAGTAAACTTACTGAGTTAGAGATCACTATATGATACTGTCTCCCCAGCAGAAGGAATATATGGGTTTGGGAATGAAAGAGTAGAAGTCTTACCCTTTCTCCCAATGACCCTCTCTCCCAATGACCCACAGGGGGACCTTGTGCTTTCTGCCCCTTTAATTCTGGGCAATGCAAGGTTGGAGATATTGGTCCCAAGAGGGGGCAAACTCTTATAAGCAGACATCACCAGGTTCATTCTACTGAACTACAAAATACAGACTCCTCCAGGGCCATCTGGACTCCTTGTGTCCAGAGGCCAGTAGATGAAAAGAGGAGTCACCATACTGGAAGGAGTAGTTTACCCTCATCAGCAGGAGGAGATAGGGCTTGGGAGAAATATATGTTGAACCTAGGTAATCCACTGGGTGTCTCCGGGTACTCTCGCCTCAGAATAACTGTGAGCACACACATTTAACAACCCTAAACTGGGAAGGGTATGATTATCAAGTGTTCAGAACATTCAAGAATGGAGGTTTGGGACTTCCCTGGTGGCGCAGTGGTTAAGAATCTGCCCGCCAATGCAGGGGACACGGGTTTGAGCCCTGGTCCAGGAAGATCCCACATGCCATGGAGCAACTAAGCCCGTGCGCCACAACTACTGAGCCTGTGCTCTAGAGCCCGTGAGCCACAACTACTGAGCCCGTGTGCCACAACTACTGAGCCCGTGTGCCACAACTACTGAAGCCTACGTGCCTAGAGCCCGTGCTCCACAACAAGAGAAGCCACTGCAATGAGAAGCCCATGCACCGCAACCAAGAGTAGCCCCCGCTCGCCACAACTAGAGAAAAGCCCATGCGCAGCAATGAAGACCCAAAGCAGCCAAAAATAAATAAATTTTTTTAAAAAAAGAATGAAGGTTTGGTCACAGCACCAGGTAAGCCACACAGACTTGCCAAAGTGACAGCTGAGAGTAAAGAGAATTTAAGAATGGATAATAAAGGAGGAGAAAGTGAGTATCAGTGGCAGCCCCAAGATCAACTGCAGCGATGGGAGTTACAGTTCATCTCAGTGACCTCCTTCTTTTTGAAATTCCCCTCAAGAAGAAAGGCTGCAGAAACCATGGAAGAGTTGTTTCCCAAACCTGTGTGGAAAAGTAGATCTGTGTGGCACAAGGGTAGAGAATGTTCCAAGCAGATCTCCTATAACAAGTCTCAGAAAGGGTGAGAACCTCCAAGGACCTCGGGTTTAGAGGTCATTAAAACTTCCAGCCAGAAATCTGCCATTGCCTTGGCTCAGAGCCCACTTTCTGGTTTCTGTTTTTCACATTTTAAATTATCTGACAAAGAATATGACTGATCCAGCTTGGACTGGATGTCTAACTCTGGTCCTGTCATCTCTTCCCAATGCGGGAGGGTTATCTAGCAGAAAGTGGCTGTCAGAGTCTCAGCCCTAGAGAAGGTGCCCACTGAACAGACCTCCATCTGCTACGAAAATCAAAAGCACTAGTTTAAACTGATATGACAAATATACCCTCTACAATTCATCTGATGCAAAAGAACCCACTTTTTTCAGAAGCAGCTTTTCCATCTGGAGACAGTTCTAAATATTTCTCTCTGTCCCTGGGTATTTTTGTAACCGCATGAGGTCACTGCCTCTTAAGGTAATGTTACTGAACCCAGGTCTGGCTGCTCGCCACTCAAAAGCCAATTTTCGAGAGATAAGTGTTGGTAGGAAAGGAAAAGCTTCTTTATTTCGGAGGCCGGCAACCGGGGAGCGGGGGAGGGGGGGAGGGCGGTCACCTGTCCAAAGACGAACTACCGCCACCACCACCCCCAGCCCCGCCCCAACAATCAGGGGGCAAGAGCTTTTATAGACAGAGGAAGGGGGCTAGCAGAAACAATACAATCAGCTCTGTCAGTCATCTTGAAATTGGTCATTGGTGGTCTGACCAGCATCATCTTGACTGTTTTAGGTACAGTTAATCTTCAGTTCCAGCATTGGTTTGTATCCATTTCTTTGAGGCCAATTCTTGAAACTGTGGCAGCTTATGTCATGGCTACAGCCTGGTCATCATGTAGTCAACTTCTCCCACCTGGTGGGGGTTTCAGTATCTATAAGACAGCTCACAGGATACAGCTCAGAATATTATCTATAGCCCTTAAGGAGGAACTAAAGGTCCTTGACTATGTTTAATGACTAAACTATTATTATTTGGTCTCCTTTGACTGTTTTCCTCTGTTTCTGCATTTTCTCACTTCTCTGATTAAACTTATTCTTTGGCTAAATTTTTTCCACAGACAAAAGGCAGGCTGAGGAGATGGGGGCGGGGGGACAAGGACCATAGAGTCCTGCTCCATTTCAGTAACACTGATGATATCTGGCTGTCTCTCAGAATTTCAATAAGTGACCAGAAATCTGTTATCTTTTGAGCCTCTAGAAATTTCATCATTTGATGTGATTTCAACCACTTTTTTCTGTCACTTTTCACTCCATGCCCCATGCATCACTACAGATGAGGAAAACAGCTTAAAGATACGTGTTATTCTCCAATATCTGTTTGGGTTACTCACTTGCAAGTGTTGCGATGCCAATGGTTATTTCGGACAGAGCAACTCTCCACCTAAGCCAATGAGGGACGACATAGGAGAGAAGTTCAGACTTGTCATTTTTTTCTGCCTGCATTTCCATTTTGTTTCCTAAACTTCAATCTCTCCAGAATGCAGTGTTTATTAGGATTCTGCATCTAAGAGAAATTTCGATGCTCAAAGCTTTTTATCTTCTGTTC
The DNA here is from genome assembly GCF_963455315.2 of Globicephala melas. Taxonomy (NCBI): domain Eukaryota; kingdom Metazoa; phylum Chordata; class Mammalia; order Artiodactyla; family Delphinidae; genus Globicephala; species Globicephala melas. Next base: position 36,766,193 of record NC_083332.1, on the reverse strand, counting down.
CACAAATGAAATCCATCGTCCCACAGTACAAAACATCACTTAGCGTGAATCCCTTTGGAGAGACGTTATAGTAATATTTAAGCTTTATCATAATGGAGCTCCATCTGAAGATGTCCAACACAGAGACATCCTTCTTTTCTCTGGACACTTGAGACAGCGTGCTCTAAGAAAATTCTTGGAATTGTGCCACAAACATTGACAGGAGCAAAAAGAGCCTAACTATTGGCTGAGAGAAAAAAACTGAAAAGTAGGCTAAAAGAAAGGAATGCTTATAGAACCCCTCTGAAGGCCAGACACTGGGCATCCAAGGGCATTAACTTATTTAACATTTACAAGGAGCCTGAGAGGTGGGCTTTATCCTTTTTGTCTTCAGGTGGGGAACTGAGGCTCAGAAAGGGTAAGCAATTTGCCAATATGGTCACACAGTTTATACACTGAAGAGATGGGACTCAAAAACAGATCATTCCAACACCCAAGCATATATTTTCAAAAACACAGCAGGGCCCATTCTCTGGTCTCACCTGAACACTACCATTCCTCTTCCCTTGAAGGGAATATAAGAAGTTTTAAGAAGCAAATGTGGCATGACTTCACATTGAGTGGGCAGTTGCTGTGTCTCATAGCAATGTCTGTAGGGGAAATGAAGACAAAAAAAAAAAAAAAAAAACAGAAAAGAATAGATAATTATAGTTTAAAAGCTAACCAAATGAGTATAAAATGTTAGTGGCAATCAAGATTATCTAACATCCTACCCTTATCCCTACCCCCATGTGTGCTGAAATAGAGAAAATTATATGCCCATATGGCAAGCAGAACTAGAGTTTATTGAACAATATTATGTACTTCATGTTGCAGATGCTCTATCTTGTTGAATCCTAACAATCCCCTCATTCAGAGAATACAGTTCTCATTTTACAGATGAATAAACTGAAGCCCAAAGAGAGTTTAACACTTAGAATTGTTAAATTCTACCTTTGTTAATTGTAGAACTGTTAAATTCTACAACTGTTAAATTGTACCTACAAGCTACAGAAAACCTGACTAACAGTGACTTGGGCAAGGAAAGCCTTGTTTCTCATGAAATAGGAAGTCTGGGGTGGACAGCAGAGGCTAGTACACAGAGTCGACACTGCCATCAGGGACTCAGGCTCCTTCTGCCTGCCTGTACACCATCCCCAGCATGTGGCTTTTATCCTTATTCTTTCAACATGGCTGCTGGACCTCTGGGCATTATAAATACATTCCAGGTAGGAAGATGAAGGAATATGGAAGAGCAAAAGGTGAAGAGAAAAGAACCACGCCAGCCAAACCTGTCCCTTTTTATCAAAAGGACAACAGAGTTTCTGAAAGCCATACCCAAAGCTTAATCTTCTTGCTCAGAACTCCATTACATAACCACCTATACCTGTAAGAGAAGCCAGTGAATTGAGTATTTAGAATATTCTAAACTCCAGTGTAGTCCTGACTAAAATCAAAGTTAGTCATGAGTTAATATTTGTAAAGTGCTTAGAATAAAATCTGACACATAGTTAAGTGCTATATGTTTAATACATGAAGAAATGAAGGAATTAAGTAATGAAAGAATAAATAAATGGGACTGGATATCGGGTAGGCAAGCAGAATTATTTAACATAGAGATAAATGACTTGCCTAAATTTCCCAGCTAGCAAATGGTAGTGATGTAATTTCCATTCTGAGTTCTTCTGATTTCAAAGGATCTTTTTACTATTTTTCTTTTCTTATTATTACATAACACCCTCCCCTGCAATCACACACACAGCTTTTAAACTCCTACGTGACTATGTCTGTGAACGTCATATGATTTTCCTGAGGGCTGCTTAAAATATTAGGATTCCAAGTGAAGAATCCAGTTATAAGAAAACAGGCATGCCAGTCTAACCAACTTCATTCTCTGGTGGGCTCCTTGGCCTTTGACATGCCAGGCTGGAAAAAGATCACAAATAGCACTGGCATTTACAGAAGCCCAAACTTGGCTTAACTGTAATTGTGCACTAAACCTAGAGCCACTGATAAACTGAAAATAAAAGCAAGACATGACTCCACAATAAATACTGACAAATGAGCACTTGATTGTAATGTGGGGACTGTCTTTTGTCAGCTAGTTTTCTAGCCCCTCTGGTTTTTAGCCCATAGGATAGTGAATGATCTTAGTGTGCTATGTCACCTGTTGGTAGTACATCCATATATCAACACAGTTGGTAACCTCCTTTGTTTGACCTTCAACATCCTTAAATGTCAAATATCACCCTCTGTATACAGACTACCAGGTCAACTCGAGTTTATCCTAGGTGCGAGAAGAGAGAATCAAAGATCAGCCCTTATAAAAATTCATTACTGATGAATATTGAAATATTACTGGAAAATTAATCATTATTATTAAACATCAAGAGATTAATGCTGGCTCATTCTATGGGAGATGGAACCAACCACTACAGAACACCTATTAAAAGTGCTGAATGGGAATGTTTAAATATATATGTATATGAATGTGAAAATGACTAACTTTTCAAAGGTCAATCAAGGATAGAAAGCAAATGGAAAGCTGAGTTCAATGGCATAGAAAATTGTCCGTGGCTGTTCTCAGCAGTCCTGTCACACCCACAGAGTTCATATTGACTCTCCCTGAAGTACCTCTTTACTAATCAAAGAAAGGGAGTTTGGCCTTTTGCTTTAGCTGAGATCCACTGTGAATTCAGTGGATATCCACTGACTAGGTCGAGACATTAAGAACCAAACCAAATAATGAAATCCCATTGCTTCCCAAAAAGAAATTAATGTTTTCTTTTCATGTGGATTATGACTTGTTTAAACCCCAATGACTGTTCAGTTTCTGCTCACAGAAGACAAATATTTGCTAATTAAGGGTAAGAGGAGGTAGAACCAGAAGGTCAGTCTGCTTATTCCTTGCCAGAAATCATACAAGAAGGCTTATATCTTCTGAATTGTGTTTTACAAAACATTTAGAAATTCTTGTCTTCCATATGTACTGACACCGTTACTATTCTTTAAAACATGCCTTCCTTTGTGAGATTATTATTGTGAGTCCCAGAATAAGAACAAAGGATGATTTCTGTCCTAGACACTCTTGAACTATTTCAGTCTGAATCTTGGATAATCTCCAATTCATGTTCTAGAATTAGATTCCCTGAGTTTGAATGTGGGTTCTACTACTCACTCCCAGTATGGTCTTAAACAAGATATTTCATCTTGTAAGTCAGTTTCCTCTTCTAAAACATGTATGATCTCGATAGTATGTATTAGACTTAAAAGGGATCATACATGTGCAGTGTTTAACCTAACTCCTGGGTGCCTAATAAATATCCAATATGCAAGACTAGTTATAACTTAAAGCAAAACAAAGTGTACTCTTCTAGGTAGAAAGCACTGAATCTTCTTATGATGGATTTAGAGTGGACTCATATATAATATTTTTCCCAGTTACCCTGTCCTCTCAGGAAATTAATAAACTACCTAACAATATGAATACATTTCAAAAATTCCAAATGGATCTTAATGCAACGCCAATTCTCCCGGCACTCAATGGCTCACCATCTGATTAATGGATTTATTCCTTTCCTTTTCTTCTGGAATGGAGTGATATAGTAGAAGGAATGCAGACCTATCATCAGAGTGGTAAGCATTACCTATTCCAAGATAAGAGGTATGATCTTTAGGGAATGTCAGAGCCCCCTGCATATAAGCCTCGGTACATAAATGCATATGTATCAAGGTGCATCTCATTTGCTTTAGTAAAACCTCCCTTTGAGAGACATTAATTGAAATATTTAGGGATCACAGCTGAGACTGCAATTTGAAAGGAAGCCAAATATTGAAAAAGGTCTCTCTTCCATTGTGCTCTTTACTGTTAGTAGAAATATTCCAGCTGCGGCTCAGAACGCTAAAACAACACTTCAAAGATGTCATGCATTTAATATCCCCCTGTCCCATGGGAACCAGAGAAATGAGTCAGGATGTAAAGTGGTTCTCCTGTAGAGAGAGAACCACCACCACTCTGGTGCTGCAACAGTGGAATGGAGGAAAAGAGATATTCTGGCCTCACGCAATAAACCCAGAGTACAAAAGATCTCTAAAACTACAGTAACGGGCTGGTCCAAAGTCCAAATTATTGTGCCAATAGGCCAACATCTGTGACCTTTCTAGATATCACTGTGTCAAATGCATCAATAAACTGTGATGAATAATTTCACTTCTAGAATTCTCTTCTAATAAAATGATCAGCGTTGACATACCTCTCACTCTCAAATCTCTATTCTACCTCCATTCAAATTTCTTTTAAACTTCACATAATAAACTGCCTATTCTTCAGGAATACCTCACAACTTTTAACCCAACACTCCTCCACAGGCTGGCTTCTTCTGCGTTGCCTCTCCAAGCACATGGCACCACAATTACTCCAATGAACGCCATCTGTGACTGCTTCTTCTCCCTTAGATGCATAAAATCATCATGTCTCTTCCATACTAATTTTTAAAAAATCTTTTTCTCCATCCTAATTCCCACTCTCCTACTACCTTAAGTCCAACTATCATCATCTATACTTTGCATCATGGGAATAGTTTCTTAACTAGCCTCCTTGTCTACTTTGTTCTACCAATGCAATCTCCACAAAGCCACCAGTCATCTTTCACAATGCATTTCTAATTATGTTGCTCCCTTGATTAAAACATTTTAAATACTTTCACCGCCTTCAGGATAAGGAACAAACTCCTTACATTTCTGGAAAAGTCCTTTCATGATCTAGCCCCAACCTATCTTCGCAAGAAACCAATCTTCCAGATTACTTGTAGTTTTTCCAACTTGTCATGCTTTTTCTTACCCATAGGTCTTTGTACGTGCTGTTCACTACATTTAGAAAAGTGACCCTTCCCCAATATTTTCATTTATCTCGTTAACTCTTATTCACCCTTCAGGTTTGAGTCTAGTTAACTTCCTTAAAGTTTTCTGACTTCCAATTATATCCAGTACTTATCATATGTCCTCAGCACTTTTCACAGAATAATGTAATTGCCTTTTTTTTAAATTCCTCTCTAGACCTCTTAAGATTCTTAAATTCAGCAATTGTGTTATGGCCTTGCACATAGTTAAGTCCTCAATAAAGAATTTTTAATGAACACCAAGATATTTGTCAAGGTTTGATTACAAAACCAGAAAATTGATAACTAAGCCTAACTATGCAAATGAGTAAACAAATTTTGGTGCATCTATAAGGTAGAAAATAGCATTTTTCCTTCTCAAAGTAAAAACTGTTTTTGAAATTTTTTCATAGATGGGAGCATAGAATTGATGGAATATTGAGTGAAAATCACAGATAAAATTTGCATTAACAATAAGGTATCAATATGATAGGTAGATAAAGATAGGTAGGTAGGTAGAGAAATAGATGATAGAAAGAAAGAAGGAAGAAAGGAAGGAAAGGAAGGAAGGAAGAGAGAAAGAGAGAGAGAGAAAGAAAGAAAGAAAGAAAGAGAAAGAAAGAAAGAAAGAAAGAAAGAAAGAAAGAAAGAAAGAAAGAAAGAAAGAAAGAAAGAAAGAAAGAAAGAAAGAAAGAAAATTATACAAATATGATAATAGCTTTTATATTTGGCTTATGGGTAATATGTGTTTGCTTATTATGCCTGGAAGTATATTTCTGATTTCCTATGATGAGTCAAGTAAAAACACAATAGAAAAGCAAAAGAGTCACAGTGAATATTGACTTCGTCTTGGCCAGTATCTATAACCAAAGCAGTCACATTTGCAGATGTGGAACATCACAGCTGGACTCTCAGGACAGCGCTAATGTTGAAAGTTAGATGGGTGGCAATACTGGGGTCAGACACTAGTATCAAAGGCAGGAATGAACACCAGGGAGCCAAGAGCAAGTCCAGAAAGCAGGGCTCAATGGCCAGGGACCAGCTGAAATTTCCTAGAATAGCTCCTAGTATCATGAATTGCACCAATAACAATCTAGCCCAAGATCTGGGTGGGCCAGCAATGCCAAAGGGATGGGACTAACAGATCAAGTTCTGGAAGCAGAGAAAAATCTGAGTTGCTAATTAGGAGCTAAAGTAGACTTATATAGATTAGATATGCATAGTCAGAATTAGGGTAATCATAATTTGGGGGCATGAAGGTAGGCATAAGATATCTAGACTTATTTCAATAAAACTTATACTGAACCCCGCTAGCTAGTGGTAATTAATTCCCCCACATAACCTATCTTCCTCAAAATGTGCACAAGGCCTAGAGAGGGGATAGAGTAGTACATGAAAGCAATGATTTTATGTTTAAGAAGAAGGGTGGGAAAGTCAGAGGCAGAAGAAGAAAAAGCAATTTTATGACTATTCTGAGATAAAGGAAATGCTCCAGCATTCTTTAGTAGTTTTCAAAATGGAACTAAATAATAAATGTTCTCTTTGAAAAGAACAATTACCTAGTTAATTTAAAGAGTGTTTTCGTATGAGGACTGCAATTAAAAATAGAGGGCAAGAGAAACTTGCTTTAGCCATTTGCCATCACCCCAGGGTTTGTTGATCAACTTTATGCTCCATTTATGTCTCCATAAATCATACCATGGAATTAAAAGTGTGTGGCTGACATGAATATTGCCCATTTTGCAAATGAAAAACAAGGAGTAAGAAAAACTATGCAGAAGCATGAGTCTATCATACAAAAATTCTTTACAATTATTATCTCTGCTTCCCCATGGAAGTGAGATTACTCTTGGTGGATGTCATAGAATTGAGGCTTTGAAATGGAGATGCCAAGCTGTAAATTACATTTCTGAATCAATTATGCCTCTATCAGAAAGGCTATAAATAACATGCAGAATTACCAGATGTGTAATTTTTTGTTACACTTGAACATTTGGCACGTTTAGAATGTCTAAGTGAGGGACTTGGGTTAATCTGTGAATTTCACGGATTTATCTGACAAGACAGCAGAAAAATGTGGGTGAGAATTATGATGACCTTGCTTCAAGGAGACTTATTACAACAAGGTCAACTCAGGAATTTGCCTGCATTTGTTTTAAAAGGGACCTGGGTGGGAAATGGTCATTAAAAAGCCCCTTGGTGTTTCCGTTGACTGAATTCTCAGAAGAGTTGAACAAAGGACACATTTGGTTTCAGATGTGTTACTTGAGCAAAATATAATTCAGTGATGAGCCTTTTTTTTGACAGCCTTACATTGATTTTATTTTGTCACCTTCTTCAGACGTCTAAGAGAGAAACTGTTGGACGGTTTATTATAACCAGTCTCAGCACCCAAAGTTTAAACATCAAACAGTGGGTACGGAAAAGCCTGGAGTTTATCAAGCAGCCTCAGGCAGTGGCCTTCCCAGGAATATCACTTATTCCTGGGTCTGGTACATAGTAGCATTTTTCTCTTGTGGCAAGTTCAGTTTTTATTCCTTTTATTGTTAAGTGAGCACTGAGTTATTAAATTTGGAAGCTGTCAGTAATAGGACTAAAGAAAAAAATATGCCTCTCTATTTATGAGAATATAGCCCCCACATTTCCCTGGGAATTTCTGAGGACAGGTAGGAGCTATTCTTTGTTACAGCACTAGAGGAAATCTGGTTCCCTCGGCAGAGTTAGGTAAATATTGTGCAATCAGATAAATTTTTACTGATCATGCTAGAGTTGACTACCACTCTTAAAGCTAGCAAATGGAATTAGGTTGGTTTTTTTCCTTAGCACAGCATAACAGAACAAAAAGGAGTTTGGAATCATCTGGAGCCCAACAGATGAAATATATCTAAGATCATAGTGTCTAAAACACAACACTGAGATTCCAGCCCAGCTCAGTTTGCTTATCTATAAAATGGATATAATGGTATCTACTTTCCAGCATGACTTTTAAGGTTAAATTGGATAATGCTTGCAAAATATTTAGCATAGTTCTCTACCTATAACTGGTACTAGAGGAAGCGATTCTCAGTATCATTTAGAGTCTTTATTTTAATTCAACATGATTCCCCCACGATTCTTACCTTCTACCTACAACCACCTGTCCCCAGAAAGGAGTGTAGCATAGCAGTTAAGAGCTTAAACTCAGTTAGTCTGGGTTTGAATCCCAGTTCAGATATGTACTCATCAGCTTCATGAGCTCCAGCAAATTATATAACTTTTCTCTGCCTCTGTTTTCTCATCTGTTAAATGGGGATAATAACAGTAAGCACTCCAGAGAGATACTTTCCTTACCTAACTAGTGCTTGTTTTCAGGTGTAACTGAAGTAAAAGAGGAAAAGCACTCAGAACACTGACACAATAAATGCTGCCTCTACTATGAATACATTTTAATATATGAATCCATTCTCCCTCCTCTATTTTGTTGGCTTCAAACTTCCATTGACACGTACTCTCCACAATATATGAGAAGCATGTTAACTTCTTGTTAAAGTGGTCACCATCAACTTTTGAGTAATAAGACAAAAAGTGGACTGGTGATTGGATCTTCGAAGAATACTGGTAGATGTCAAAGCCAATGCACTTATCAGAAGAAAAATCAGCCTCAACGATCATAATGGGATACACCCAAACCAAATAAGTTAAGAATATGAAGGCTACTTGCAAATCCTTCACAAAACCAAGCAAGAGAAATGAGGAGACAAAGAGGGCCCACAGTCATGCACATGTGTGTGATTTCCTGCAGGGATGTTCTTGAAGGCACTGGATCTCACCCTTGAAAAAGGCCTCTTATATTCTGATTTCCAATTATTAGAAAATTAGCAGCTGTGCATTTTTAGGAAGCTACTAATAAATAAATGCTTGTGATGACTTGACAGCATTGTTTAGTTTTGATGGAGAGAAGCATTAGAACACAAGAGATGTCTCCCCAACAAGTACAAAATCACCCATGGTTTTGGCCTTGCAATTTCCGAAAGGATAAACCATCTGAATCATTTCTTTTTAACGCTAAGGGTGAGGTTGTCACATTAGAACTTGACAATTCACTTGCCATCATAACTGATCCATGAAGGTATGTTAAACTGAGAGTCAAGGTTTCAACCAAATCCCAAAGATTGTGCAATATTTCCATGAACATTTTGCATACGGTTACCCTCAGAATGAAGGATATTTTTTCCCATTTAGAATAACAATACAGAGTAGGATCAAATTTCTGATTAAGGTATAGCTGTCACATCACATCACACTACACCGATCATTTACACATTAAGCATTCTTATTTGTTTAAAACACAGTGTTTTTCTCCCATCTGAATGACAGCTTTTAGGCAACAGAAGGAGAAACATTAAAATCTTAGTGTTTACTCTTGATGAAAGAAATTAAAGATGATACAAATAGATGGAGAGATATACCATGTTCTTGGATTGGAAGAATCAACACTGTGAAAATGACTCTACTACCCAAAGCAATCTACAGATTCAATGCAATCCCTATCAAACTACCAATGGCAGTTTTCACAGAACTAGAACAAAAAATTTCACAATTTGTATGGAAACACAAAGCACCACGAATAGCCAAAGCAATCTTGAGAACGAAAAACGGAGCTGGAGGAATCAGGCTCCCTGACTTCAGACTATACTACAAAGCTACAGTAATCAAGACAGTAGGGTACTGGCACAAAAACAGAAATATAGATCAATGGAACAGAATAGAAAGTTCACAGATAAACCCAGACACATATGGTCACCTTGTTTTTGATAAAGGAGGCAAGAATACACAATGGAGAAAAGACAGCCTCTTCAAATAAGTGGTGCTAGGAAAACTGGACAGCTACATGTACAAGAATGAAATTACAACACTCCCTAACACCAAACACAAAAATAAACTCAAAATGGATTAAAGACCTAAATGTAATGCCAGACACTATAAAACTCTTAGAAGAAAACATAGGGAGAACACTCTATGACATAAATCACAGCAAGATCCTTTTTGACCCACCTCCTAGAGAAATGGAAATAAAAACAAAAATAACCAAATGGGACCTAATAAAGCTTAAAAGTTTTTTGCACAGCAAAGAAAACCATAAACAAGACCAAAAGACAACCCTCAGAATCGGAGAAAATATTTGCAAATGAAGCAACCGACAAAGGATTAATCTTCAAAATTTACAAGCAGCTCAATAAAAAAACAACAAACAACCCAATCCAAAAATGGGCACAAGGTCTAAATAGACATTTCTCCAAAGAAGATATACAGACTGCCAACAAACACATGAAAGAATGCTCAACATCATTAATCATTAGAGAAATGCAAATCAAAATTACAATGAGATATCACCTCACATCAGTCAGAATGGCCATCATCAAAAAATCTAGAAACAATAAATCCTGGAGAGGGTGTGAAGAAAAGGGAACACTCTTGCACTGCTGGTGGGAATATGAATTGGTACAGCCACTATGGAGAACAGTATGGAGGTTCCTTAAAAAACTACAAATAGAACTACCATATGACCCAGCAATCCCACTACTGGGCATATACCCTGAGAAAACCATAATTCAAAAAGAGTCATGTACCAAAATGTTCATTGCAGCTCTATTTACAATAGCCTGGAGATGGAAACAACCTAAGTGTCCATCATCGGATGAATGGATAAAGAAGATGTGGCACATATATACAATGGAATATTACTCAGCCATAAAAAGAAACGAAATTGAGCTATCTGTAATGAGGTGGATGGACCTAGAGTCTGTCATACAGAGTGAAGTCAGAAAGAGAGAGACAAATACCGTATGCTAACATATATGTATGGAATTTAAGAAAAAAAAATGTCATGAAGAACCTAGGGGTAAGACAGGAATAAAGACAAGGACATACTAGAGAATGGACTTGAGGATATGGGGAGGTGGAAGGGTAAGCTGTGACAAAGCGAGAGAGTGGCATGGACATATATACACTACCAAACGTAAAACAGATAGCTAGTGGGAAGCAGCTGCATGGCACAGGGAAATCAGCTCAGTGCTTTGTGACCACCTAGAGGGGTGGGATAGGGAGGGTGGGAGGGAGGGAGACGCAAGAGGGAAGAGATATGGGAATATATGTATAACTGATTCACTTTGTTATAAAGCAGAAACTAACACACCACTGTAAACCAATTATACTCCAATAAAGATGTAAAAAAAAAGATCTTAGTGTTTACTCTTGAAAGCATATAGTTATCAAAATCAAGTCATAAAAGGAAAATTGATGGGGTCAAATCTTCTCTTATGCCAACTGTGAAGTGTGAGTAAATAAAAAGGAAAGTTGCAGGATTCTACAGATAAAATACATAATACAAGTTCAGTACAACTCACGCTAATTTGAAGCAAGAGTAGGACAGTACGGAAAAAACTAAATATATTTATAATTTAATGCTTGGTGAAATGTGGATCAAGTAACTATGAAGACAAAGAGAATTACTCTCACAACTTGAATATTTTTTGAAGATATGGCTTGTGCAGCATGAATAATACATACTAGTCTATAATTTCTGATTTAGTGTTTTGTTTTTATTTATTTATTTATTTATTTATGGCTGTGTTGGGTCTTCGTTTCTGTGCGAGGGCTTTCTCTAGTTGCGGGGGGCGGGGGCCACTCTTCATCTTCATCGCGGTGCTCGGGCCTCTCACTACTGCGGCCTCTCTTGTTATGGAGCACAGGCTCCAGATGCGCAGGCTCAGCAATTGTGGCTCACGGGCCTAGCTGCTCTGCGGCATGTGGGATCTTCCCAGACCAGGGCTTGAACCCTTGTCCCCTGCATTGGCAGGCAGATTCTCAACCACTGCGCCACCAGGGAAGCCCTCTGATTTAGTTTTTACTTTTATTTCTTTCATTGGATAAATAGTCCTAAATTGATTAAGACCCAAATATGAAAGAATTAATCCTTCACCATTCAAAAAATTTATTTAAAAGATAGTTTTGGTAGTATGTGAGCATTTTTTGGATGAATGAAAAAAATTCCACTGTTGCTAAAATTCTCGACTAATTGAGAAAATTTTATTCAAAACAGCTTTTGATCATTGACTTTATTCTCAACACAGTTTCATGGGAGATGGTATATAAAGACAGGAAGATAGACATATAGATTTGAAAATAGGAGCCAGTGACTGAAACATTGCATTTAACCTGGATCTAGCTTTCATGAGGAATGGAAGTGAGGCAGCTGATGTTCTAATTCAGGCAGTGTTCTGGGAGAGTTGGTTCCCGTGGGTTTTTACATGAAAAGATGTATGTAATCGACAACAATGGCATTCTCATGTGAAAAAGAATACTAACGTTGTATATTCTCATTCACATATTTTAATATCTTATTTATATTATATCCAATTTTTTTTCCCTCTAAAATATAGCTAGATCACAAAACTAATCCAAATCCTGGCTAGCTAATTTACTCTGGTAGGCCCCTATTATATAACTCAAATTTATTTATTTATTTATTTATTTGTTTATTTATTTATTGGCCATGACACGTGGCTTGCAGGATCTTAGTTCCCAGATCAGGGATCAAACGCAGGCCCACAGTAGTGAAAGCACTGAGTCCTAACCACTGAACCGCCAGAGAATTCCCTATAACTCAAATTTAAAGAATTATAATTAGGCTAGTAACAGGCTAGAATTTTTTATAATAATCAATTTTATAAGGTACTTGCACAAATGCCACACAGTGGGCTGTTTAATATGAACTTGTTCGCCTACCACGTTTGTAACAAAATCCTGGTGAGCTGTGTCAGAGTCTAAATGAAGCTCTGGGCTCCTCTTGGTCCCATTCTCCTTCCCTACATTTGTAAGGATGCTGATATGGATTGGCCAAACTCCAGGATAGTGTAACATGTCACAGACTGAGAGACTGAGAATTTCAAAGAAGTGAAAAGATCAAGCATACACATTGAATACTGCCTCTTCACAGATGCGGCTAACGGAAAAGGGCCTAGGAAATACTGAGAGCCACCCGGGCATGAAGCCAGAGCCACCACACCATGCTAGCTTCACGTTTGAACGGTTCTCCTTCTTTCCTCAGGTGGCCATGCTCATACCTGAATGCTACGAGCCAAAGTATGTGTTTTTGCTGCAGTAGGGCATAGAGATATAACTTGTCTAGGTAAAAGGAGTCCTCCAAGAAGAGTTAAAATTTGTGGTTTAAGCCAAACTTCCAACTGGTAATAACATATTTCTACAACTTCCCTGTACCAAAACTCACAAGGGAGGAAAAATCTCTAGAAGCTACATTTCTAGAGGTTTCTACTTCTCTATGAGTATATGTCAAGACAATTCCCTATGTCCATGAAGAAAACTTCTAGAGCATTTTCCTTTAATTCCTTTTCTGAATGAAGGGAACAGGCCTGAGTTGCATTCTTTACCTTCTGCACATTTTATCTCATATCCTGATAGATGATATAAGGGACTTTAAGCAAGGCTCCTGTCATTATGGTCATGACAGGATTATTTAAACAATTGAGAGAACACACGTGTACAATCATAACTCACAGACTTTCTCATCCTTTGTTCATGTAGCTAAATTAGCCACACAAGTCAGTTTTCAAAGCATTCAGAGACACCTACTCAGAATTCACAGGTTCTATGCAAAATGTTGGTATTACTAAGAAAAACACCAAAGATCTCCTACTGAAACAATTTGGGCAAATAATAGAATGCCAACTTATGAAAATAATTTAGACAGAAAATAGATTCAAGTAAATAAACATTTAACAACTTAAGCAGTGACCAACTGATAATTTTACTCAGTAGCTGGTAGAAAATTCTGGATTTGTGAAGGGTTCATTATCCCTTGACAAGCAACTGTTCTTCATAGTTTCATAGAAATATTCAAAAAGATAAACTGTGCACATTATCATCTTCAGGGCACAAGGAAGTTCTCTTTTTCACCACAATAAAGGAAATTAATACTTCCTTTATTCATTTTAATTTTTTCTTTGTTGTAATTTTTTGACAAAGTGCAGTCAGATAACTTTTTTTAAGCCAGAGACCGGAGTTCAATTCCACATGAGCTACTTAAATGTTTGACCGTGAGCAAATTGCTTAATTTCTCAAATTTCCCCATCTGCACAGTGGGAATGCTTACAAATAAGTCTGTTGAGAGAACTAAATGAGCAAATACCTATTAAAGATGCTCAGCAAGTGGTGAGTGTCTCCTGCACTTCAGGCCATGCAAGGCATGGAAAAGCTAAAAAGATATTTAGGGAATGTCACTACCTTTAAATAACTGAGTTTAGTTAAGAGACTGTACTTAATTAATTTTTATTATTTTCAAATAATATTATTGGGACCACAATGTGAAGATTGAATTAGGCTGCTATTCAACCATATCTGCCCCTTTTGTCATCAGGTTCTTTTTTGCCCCAGTCCATACCCAAGACAGAGACCACTATTCTCGACTCATAAATCCATGCTATCCTTGGCAATGTTCACCCATCCTAATATACATTCGCTTGAGTATGTGTTCTTTCTTAGTTAGGAAACAGGGAACTAAAGGAACTAACTAAACAGTAGCATTTGTGAGAATAAAAATGGTATTTTGTTAATTATTTTATTGTCAAAATATAACAGGTATTTCAATAAATTTTGGTTGCATGAATGAATATCTGCTTTGTTCCCAATCCTCTACTAGAAGAAGCTGACCATGTGCTTTCTTAGTCAGTCCTACAAACTACCCTGATAGTGAAATATAAACACCATTTTGCATGGAGAAAACTGAGGTTTAGGATGTTTATTGATTTGCCAACATCTCATATACACTAATAGACTGAGTTGATATTTATTTCAGATCTGTATAACTCCAAAGTTCCTGCACTATCAACTGTAGCATCCTCTCTTCCTGCATGAGGTTGGGTTAATCAAAAGATTAAAAACAATACTGATAATGCATTAGTAAAATCCTTTATGACCTCCTGCCCAGAGAATAATGATAATGGACTAAGCATGCCCAATTAAGAGATGAAGTAATTATAATAACAACTAACGTCCATAATCATCATCATCAAGACATTCAAGTTTTGCACAGTTCCTTAAAGTTTACAAATACTTTACACATTTGATTTAGAAATGTCAAGTGACTTGCCCAGTGTCACATGATTATAAATGATAGGGCCAAATTTCTTTGTGATTCTGAAGCCCATCCATGAAATAATTCCTTACCCCCTAAAAAGTGGTAGCAATGTTGAAGACGCAGATACCTTGGCTGGACATTGCTTGCGAGTTTTCTTACAAACTGAAGGAAGGCCTTTCTCTGAATTGCCCTCCTCTGTTCCATTCCACTCAGAAAGCCCAGTAACATGAGTGAGCAAGACAGCAACTCTTGTGTTGGCGCTGAAGGCTGAAAATAAGTAAGTCTGGAAACAGCCGTGAATACGGGTAAGCTTTACTTCCTTGACATTTGATTACCCAAAATGCTTCCCCAGCACGTGCATTCTATAATATTCTCTCCTTTGTACAAACATTTCAAATTAACCATAAATATTAATTCTGGAAAATGTTTAGAAAACATATCTAGTCTTTTCTAACCATTTTGCAGATGAAGAACCTGAAATGCAGGAGCTGACTTTGCCAAGGAAAAATCAAGATTAAGTCAAGATTAATGGGAAAGTCTAGATTAAAAACAGTTTCTTTCCTTCCTCCCTCCTTGCCTCCCTTCTACAATAATTAATTACCTGTCAAATCAATGTAGGATTCAAAGAATACAAATTATTTTCCTCTCTCTCTAGCTCTCTCTCTCTCTCCCTCTCTCCGTGTGTGTGTGTGTGTGTGTGTGTGTGTCTGTGTGTGTGTGTGTGTGTGTCTGTGTGTGTGTGTGTGTGTGTGTGTCTGTGTGTGTCTGTGTTCCAAACAGGGTCCTTGCCACTGAAGATACAAAGTTGATCCTCTAGGAATTCACTGTCTCTTACTGGAGAAACAAAATTGTAAGTAAATAATCACCCCAAAAAGCAGTTCTAAGTGTCATGATAGTGATATTTTTAAGACAGAATATTCCTCCTTTGAGCCAAGCCAGCTTGTTGGTGCCTTCTGTTTCTTAGTCTACAGCTTGTTTCTTCCCCACAGATTGATTCTTATCGCCTTGTCAATTGCAAACCTCCTAGGAGACCAGAGTGGATGACACTGTAACCCAAAGCAGACTTTAGGGACCAGCCACTGTAGCTGCAACTATGACACTTTTCTTCCATTAACCCTGCCTGAGTACTAAAGATGGAACATTTTGGTTTACAATTCCCTAAGCACCTCTTGAGTTCAGCATGCCTCAAGTAGGACCACATGTCAGAATTACACTTTTCCGAGCTTCAATGCCTTATACTCTGCTTAGTTCCAGGGCATTCAGGTTTCAAACCTGTTTTTAAAAGGTACTATTTCAAATATTCAGGAAATTCTATTTGATTGTTTTTTAACTCAGTGGAAGAGATTAACAGAAATATTAAGTGGTTTTCCACTTAAGAAGAAGCTAGTATAGAAGCTGGACTCTAATTAGTATAATTGGTGAGTACTCAACTTTTGTTTGGAAGAAGGCTTATCTGCCCACATCATCCAACATTTATATGTGCTACTGGTGTCCATTTTTGCATTTAGTAAATGGTTTAGGCAAAGGGATTTTTTATAAGTTTAACCAACATGTTCTTCCCTCCTCAAAATAACAAATCCATAATACTGAAAAGTATATAAAGATAAATTTTAGAAAGAGCAGGTATACACCAGGTTAGGCTAGCTCTTAGCCAATATTTTTACAGGAGTAATGGACATAGTAGCACAATAATGATCAATCACAAAACTCATTAAATATACACAAAACATAATCAATATATATCCACCTGGGCCAGTCTTAACATCTGACTGTTGTGCACACTTGGACAAATTACTTCCACGAGGAGTAAGATTCCATCAGGTTTCCATTATTGACATTTTTAAATCACACACTAGCTCTGGTTTCCTAAATACTCACCATACTAAAGGCTCATGCCACATCTAATAACAGTCGCTTAGACTCAGGAGGAAAATTTCTGGTTTACATCATAAAAACTTTTCATGTCTGAGAGAAAGACAAACAAAAAGTATATTGCTGGTATTTCTAATTCTAATCTTTCTTTGCCATGTACTAGTCTTTTTATCATATTCTTGAGTGAAGCCAACTTATTGTTGAAGTGGGTGAACATTTTAGAAGAGTTGTGTTAGGTAATATGCAAAAAAAATCCTCAATAAATATTTCTTCTGAATCATTTAATCATTTATACAGAACATATTTTTCCTAATTACTTTGTCCCATTCACCATGCAACTTCTGAGAATGCCAAGGTGTGTAAGACTTGTCCTCTTTTTGGAGTCACTGGAGCCTCTTTTTTGCAAACACACAAGCAAATAATTAAATGTCATTGCCAGAATAATAGTATGGATGCAAACAACCTAACCTGACATCACAGAAGAAAAAATAAACAGCTGATATAAGGGAAGTCAAGAAAACATAATAGAAGAGTTGACATTTGAGGACTGAATAGGAGAGTATTTTAGGTGCATGTGTCAGGGAGAACAGGAAGAGGTAATGCAAAGTGGAGAGAGAATCCTAGTGGGTTTAATATCCACCAGTTGCCCAATTTTAAGTGAAAAGGAGAGCAGGAGTGAAGGGACAGAGCTAAAATATCCCTGTTCCTGCATACTGGCACCTATTTCATATATACAGTTACTGGCCAGGTAAAAAAAAATCCTTAAAAATTAAACTGTTACTATTTATGGTAAAGATGACTTCTTCCAAACTGAAAAAGATTTCCTGCTTTTCCTTCTCCTGCTCTCCATAATACCTCATCCTTCTCCTTGCAGCCCCTCCCTCCCAACAGAAGCCCTCAAATCCCTTCTACAGTACTTGTTAGGCAGAAGGCTGGGTGATGAAAAGGTATTCAAACAGTGTAACAGACGCTAACTATTCCAAGCGTATCTACTGACTGAAGAGACCTGCATTATGAACTAAGTCAGTGCAAAAAGACAATGGTAAATAGCAGCAAAAACAAAGAAATAGATCATTTAAATAAAGAAAAGGCCTTAACAGCGCCACCATGTATCCATTTCTCCTCAGTTGAAATTTACCCCAGAGGAACTAATACAAACTAATATGAAAATATTACTTTTATTGTGTAAAACAAATCCAGTGGAATGGAATGCTAATTCTGTATCTCCGACAGTCAAGCAGAAAAACAAGATATGCATTCAACTGCAATACATCCGGTTTCTGCTGTACACACACTGTAAAATTCTAGAGATATAAAGATAAGATAGTCATTGCTTTCAAGGATGTAACAGTTCTTCAAAGGACACAAATAAGAAATTGCAGTGCAAACTGGTGAAGTGGACAAATGGGTACACAAAATGTCATGCGAGGATAGAAAAAGGAAGGAATCAACTTACTGTATTTGGTTGATATTACATGGGGGAGGGAAGATAATTAAACAGGAAAACTTAAGAGGTTACATTCAAGCCAGAAGATTAATAAATGGAAGTGTTGATGGGGGCTACAGATGACCTGGGAGATGAAGTGGCCTTTCAGGAGGAGGGAATGATGTACGATGCCTCAAGAATATGAAATAATGTGACCAGAGCAATTATTTCTGTATAGTAAAGGAAAAGAAGTATCAGTGAGGCCTGATGGAAAGAAGTTAAATTATAGGGGAGTAGTGATGGGAGTTTAAGCTGAAAAAATTGCATGGAGCCAGTTTGTAAAGAGCCTGCTTGCGACACTAAGAAAGTTACATCATATCAGACGCTTTAAATGATCAGATTTGCTTTTCAAGAAGAAAACTAGGGACAAGGTGAGACAAGGGATTTTAGTTAGAAAGACCTAGGAAGAAGTTATTTTAATAATTTGAGGTGGGAGATGCTGTAACCCAAATCAGGATTTATACTGACTGGGGTAACTTCTATAATTTAGTCATAAAAAAAACTAAAGAACACTTAATGATGATAAAGTGCTAAGCCTTCCTACTAGCCTAAAGCACTTTTATTTTTAAGTAAAAGCAGTAAGGAGCTCCACAGGGATTTTGCTTTCAGAAATCCCCCAAATCCCAATATATTCTCAAGACCTTGAATACTGCCTGGAAAATATCATGTGTTTAATACTATCTGGAGAATAAATGAATGAATGAAATAAAATTTTACTTTGCACCTGACTTAGATCAGTTTCCCTAGGAACTAGACTTTGAGGCAGAGATTGGAGTGCAAGGTGTTTGGGAAAGCAGTCTCAGGAACAACACCTGTAAGAGGATGAGAGAAGCAAGACTGGGTCAGATAAACCACAAAGAAGCCTCAGCCAACCCTAGAGGAAGCTCTGCATGGCTCCTCAGAGCTATCCTGTTCTTCTTGAACGCTACATCAACTGGTGTCGGATAAGGACCACTCCCTTGGCTAAGAGAAATTCCCACAGAGGGGTTCAGCTCTGAACTCTTGTTAGCAGCCAACCTTCCCATCATCTAGAGAAATGAATGCCTCATTCTAAAGCAGGGGGTGGGTCTGTGCTGTACTACAGCTTCTACTACCTCCCAATATATAAAGGAGACAACAAATGATTGGCTCATATTGATGGCAGGAAGGGGACACAAGAAATCAAAATCCCAATTCTTCTAGTTTAGGTCCCAGGGCAAAACAGGGTGTTTGTAAAGCATCTGGGCTACAATCTGGTACTCACCACATTCTATTTGCACACTTTCCCTGCTCTCTAGGAATTAGTTTCCTAGTGTAGAAACTGAACATAATAGTAATGCTTGTCTCACAACAATTCCTGAGGATTAAGTAAGATAATATATTTCATGGTGCATGGCACATAGTAAACATTCACTAAATGATTAAATGTTGGTATTGTTTTGGAACGCTTGGATTACAAGAGTGATTTCCTCCCATATTTTTCCCAGTTAGTCTCCAGTAAGTTATTTTGGGGAATTAAATTTTCCAAGTTCAAAACTCCTTGAGGTCAGGGATTTTCTTCTATACAGTCAAATCCCAAAGTCTTCCATAGAGTGAACGTGAAATAAATATAAATTAATGGTTACAGAGAAAGGGTTAATTCCCCTGATGAGCAGGACTCTCCTCTTCAATCATGTCACAGGAGTAAGAAGATATCGGAGCACTTCTCAGACCTCTGAGTTTAAAGAAGTTGCTTAATCTCTCAGAACTTAACTTTTTTCACCAACAGTAGGCCTTTCCTCAAAAGGTTGATTTGAAGAGTACATGAAAGAACACCCAAAATAAAGGGCCACCTGACCTGTCAAGGGGCACTGGCTAATTAAGGGCTTCAGACTCCAAATGATAACTTCCTTTTTTATTCTTGGTCTCTGTTTAGTTTCCAAGAGACCTGGACACAGTTTGAGAAGTTAATTATTTTCATTGAGCTGTATGGGATTATACCCCCAGAGATTCAAAATATCATGAAATATCTTTACCTTATTATAAAGAGGAGGATTTTTTATAAGCTATGAATAAAAGTACATAAATATTTATGGAAATAATCTATACAAAATTCAAGATAGAAGAACCTCTGGGAAGGTTACAGAGGGGAGGAAAATACAGTTTAGGAGAGTTTTTGTTTGGGTTTTTTTTTTTTAACTGAAATAATTGTGGCAAAAGTTAAATTTGGTAAAGCTGGGTTGTGGGTATAGGACTGTCAAATATATTATTTTTATTTTGTCTATATTTGAAATATTTCATAACTATAAAAACATAAATATGAAAAGAAGTCTGTTGGTTTAGAAACCTGAATGGCTAACAGCTGGCAAATAACGGCAGAATTAAGGCAAAAACTTAAAAAATAAAAATAAAGAGGAGGATTTTTTTTTTTTTTTGCGGTATGCAGGCCTCCCACCTCCGCGGCCTCTCCCGCCGCGAAGCACAGGCCCCGGACGCGCAGGCTCAGCGGCCATGGCCCATGGGCCCAGTCACTCCACAGCACGCGGGATCCTCCCGGACCAGGGCACGAACCCGTGCCCCCTGCATCGGCAGGCGGACTCTCAACCACTGCGCCACCAGGGAAGCCCAAGAGGAGGATTTTTAATTCAAAGGATATAAAAATCATGTACAATATATGAAAATAGCTGTATTGTATTATCTGTAGTTGGACTAATGTGCCAGATTATTTATTGGTTTTGCCATGTCAACTTCCTTGGACCCTAACTTTGCACACTGCTGTATAGTTATACTAATATTAGTGCAGCCCTTGAGAGCAGGGATATAGCATCAGACAGCCTACATTCAAAATCTAGTTCTGGGACTTCCCTGGTGGCGCAGTGGTTAAGAATCCGCCTGCCAATGCAGGGGACACGGGTTCGAGCCCTGGTCCGGGAAGATCCCACGTCTCGGAGCAATTAAGTCTGTGCGCAACAACTATTAAAGCCCTCATGCCTAGAGCCCACGCTCTGTAACAAGAAAAGCCACTGCAATGAGAAGCCCACACACTGCAACAAGAGTAACCCCCGCTCGCACAACTAGAGAAAGCCCATGTGCAGCAATGAAGACCCAACGCAGCCAAAAATAAATAAATGTATTTAAAACAAAACTTGTTCTACCACTTTACTAGCTACGCAATGAATTAAGATTCTTAAACCTCCACTGCTTAATTTGCAAAGTGTGCATGAATTGCAGCATCTAACATAAGATTTTCTGATGACTAAATAAGATACTACATGTAAAGTACTTAGGATAGTACCTGACATTTGATAACTCTTATCAATATAATCAGCCATCATTTTTGAACACTGCATTAGTTTGTTAGGGCTGCCATAATGAAGTACCACAAATTGGGTAGTTTAAACAACAGAAATGTTTCTTCTCACAGTTCTGCAGGCTAGAAGGCGAAGATCAGGGTGTCAGCAGGTTTGGTACCTCCTGAGGCCTCTCTCCTTGGCATGTAGATGGCACCTTCTCACCGTGCCCTCACATGATCTTTTCTTTGCTTGTGTGCCTCCCTGCTGTCCCTTCCTCTTCTTAAAAGGACACCAATCATATCAGATTAGGGCCTCATCGTAATGGCCTCATTTTAACTTAATCACCTCTTTAAAGACCTTCTCTCCAACTACAGGTATCTTCTGAGGTACTGAGGGTTGGGACTTCAACATATGAATTTGGGGCAAGGGGACAATATTCACCTCATAACAACCGCTTACCGTTTATTATCTATTATGTGTCAGGCACAATGCCAGAAACCACTTTCTTCTGAACTAGACCCAAATATGTTCTTAGCTTTACTTTTTTTTTTCAATTTTTATGTAAGTTTTATTTTAAAAAATCTTTTCAGGAGTCTAACCCTTATATAAAAGAAGGTGCATACAAATAATGCACAGGTAGAATCCTTTAGGTTTGACCCCAAAAGAATGTTGATCACTTTTCTGCACAGGTTAAGTGTGGAAGGCGAAAAACATTTTATACAAGATTTGGGAAGGAAAAATGAAGCATCAGCCGTGTTTTTTTTTACACTCAGAAGGCTGATGCTAAACACCAGGAGTCACGGCAGCTCACACGTGCTGCTATTTATCTGCTGGCTCAACCTGGTAGGTTGGTGAAGCAACTAAGTCAACAACTCTTCCAGCTCATCTTGTCCGATAGACCTCTTCTTTATCTGACTCTTGGGTCAGGTGTGTGTTTGGCTTTCTGATGAAAGGCACCATGTTCTCTGACAGGTCACCCCCAGTGTTGGAGTTGGAGGCTTGGATTTCAGTCCATCCTCATGGGTTTCTGCTTGTACTTGCAGATTCCTGTTTGTTCTTGATCATTCCCCTTACCCGTTTCTCATTCACCTTTCCTTCCGAACTTCTTGCCCTGCCTCAGGCCCCAGAACCAGAAACATGAGCAACAGCACCATAAAAAGTGTTTAGCCTTAGCTTTACTTCTTTTTACTCTTTTTTTTTTGCTGTACGCAGGCCTCTCACTGCTGCGGCCCCTCCCGCCGTGGAGCACAGGCTCTGGACGCGCAGGCTCAGCGGCCACGGCCCACAGGCCCAGCCGCTCCGCGGCATGTGGGATCTTCCCAGACCACGAACCTGCGTCCTCTGCAACGGCAGGTGGACTCCCAACCACTGCACCACCAGGGAAGCCCTCTTTTTACTCTTTAAGTCAGCTCCTTTAGCAGTTTACCTACCCTTATTTTTTTTCCAAAATAGAAACAGGGTTTTTTCCTAATTATTTAATATACATAATGTATGCTCATTGTAAAATACTCAGACAATACAAAAATGTGTAAAGATAAAAGGGAACCTACCCATAACCCCACTACAGAGAAATAACCACTGTTTCCAATTTTGTATATGGACTGACATTGTTTTCTTTTTCTATTTACACATATACAAATTTGTTATTTTCCAACACAGGGATTATACTCTATCCCCAATTTTTCACTTAAAATATTTTAGACCTTTTTCTTCAGGTCAAGAAGCATAAATCTATATCACAACTACATAATATTTCTATTTAATATTTCATAATACTATATAATATTTTATGGTGACTGTTTTCCAACATTAACCTACTGACAAATTTTGTTGCTGTTATAAAAAAAAAGTTCAGTGAGCATCCTTGTTAAAGCATCTGTGCCCTGATCATTTCTTTCATATAGTTTCTTAGATGAAAAACTTTCAAAAATCTTAGATTTGTTGATACATACTTCCTGATTTCCCTCCAGAAAGATGTTCCAATTATACTCCTTCTAAGTGCTAACAGGTTAATGTAATTGCCAGGAAACCTGCGGATTTTGCATCAACCCTCTCCTGCCCCCTGCTTCCCCCAACTATAACCATCGTTTTGAGAAGCCCTGTAGTATTAATCAAACCAATATAACATGGCTCTTTCCCCTCAGAGTGAAAAGGCTTAAACAGATGATACAATTTGCAAGTAACACATGGAAACATATATCCAAGTGCTAAATTACATGTAGTACAGATGCTAAGCACCCTGGGAGGCTCAACTTATTTTCTTCCGTTTTTAGTCCCCAAACAGGGTTGAACTGAAACCGATCCATGAGTTGTAATGTGTTCACTGTAATGTACCAAAGGAATACCTAATCTGGCTCAACTTTAGAGAAACTGATGCAAAAATAGCCCCCATCAACCACTCTCTACCTTCACTTGGTACCATGATTACCTTAACCACTAAACACCAGCCACATTGGTTTTCATTACATTTCTCTAATATCAAGTTCATTCCTGACCAAAAGGCTTTCCACTTGCTCTCACTCAAATGCTCCTCCCCTGGGTCATCCCCCAACGGTTTCTTCTCACTATTCAGCTGTCAATGTCATTCATCTCACTCATGACGTCTTCAGAAAGGCCCATACATCATTCTTTCTTTTTTCATAGTATATACCATGGGCAAGAATTACCTTGCTTATTTTGTACTCGTTTCATATCGGCCTTTACATACTAGAATGTAAGGTCAGTGGAGGCAGTAATCTTGGCTGTTTCATCCATCACTGAATAGAATCCTATACTTCTTATCTAATATATACCATATTTCTTAGACTTTAAGAGTTGGTTTTTTTTCACATTTTAACATCAAGGTGTGTGTTACACTTAGTGTCACTGAGACTGCAATCAGATATAATTGGCATTGCCTGGACATGCTCAAACTTGGTCATATCTGCTCATGTTGTTATTTCTTCATTGGAGTTTGTATACTGTTGAAACTACATGTGTGAAGTTTAACTGCCATGTAAAATATCTTTGAAAATTATGTTATAATTTAGCATTGAATTGAATACACAGAAAGTCACAGAAACACAATACCAGAAACAGAGTATATGTCTGATGTTAGTGAAACAAATAATCATAGCAAGAGATGTAATCATATTTTCATATTTTCCTTCCAAACAAAAAGAAATGCATTACTGGGCCTATGAAATGAAGATTTATCCAAGAAGATTAAGCTGTGTTACACTTTGTTACTAAGACACATGCAAAAATGGTATCCATGCCAAGCAAAAGATTTAAAACTCATAAACATTTACACACCTAATAATAGAGCTTCAAAATACATGAAGCAAAAATAAATGTTAAAACTTCAAGTAAAAGTAGAAAAATCCACAACTACAATCAGATATAATTAACAGAACAAGTAGACAGAATATTAGTAAAGATATATATGTCTTGAAAACCACAAATTTGACTTAATTGACATTTATAGAACATTCCTCCCAGTAACAGCAGAATACAGTCTTTTCAAGTGCACATGGAATATTGCAAAGACAGCACATAATCTGGGCCATAAATTAAGTCTCAGTAAATGTAAAATAATTCAGGACATATGAAGTATAGTCTCTGTACATAATGAAATTAAAATAGAAATCAACAGAAATATCTCTACAAAATCCCAAAATATTTGGAAATGAAATAACAGCCTTACAAATAACCCATAAATCAAAGAAAAATTCACAGAAAAATTAGAAAGTTTTTCAGTTGAATAAACATAAAAGTACAGCATATTTTAAGGATGATTTCAAAGCAGCAGTGGGGATGAAATTTATAGCACTGAACACCTATGTTTTTTTAAAAAGGAGGAGGAGGAAGAGAACAAGAAGGAGGATGGGGAGAAAGGTCTCAAATGACCTTAGCATCCATCTTGAGAAATGAGAAAAAGATCAAATTAAACCCAAAGTCAGTAAAAGAGACAAAGTTATTAAGATTAAAGTGGAAGTCAGTGGGGCTTCCCTGGTGGCGCAGTGGTTGAGAATCTGCCTGCTAATGCAGGGGACACAATTTCGAGCCCTGGTCTGGGACGATCCCACATGGCACGGAGCAACTAGACCCGTGAGCCACAACTACTGAGCCTGCGTGTCTGGAGCCTGTGCTCCAGAACAACAGAGGCCGCGATAGTGAGAGGCCCGCGCACCGCGATGAAGAGTGGCCCCCGCTTGCCGCAACTAGAGAAAGCCCTCGCACAGAAACGAAGACCCAACACAGCCAAAAATAAATATAAAAATAAATAAATAAATAAAAGATTACTATTAAAAAAAACAGTGGAAGTCAGTGAAATAGAAAAACAACAGAGAAAATCAACAAAACCAAAACTGGGCTGTTTGGGAAAACCAAAAATACTGATAAACCTCTACCAAGATTTTTCACGAAAAGAGAGAGAGAACAAATTACCTATATCAGGAATGAGAGAAGTAAAATCACTACAGATTCTAAAGATAATGAAATATTATGAATAATTTTATATCAATAAATTAACAACTTAGATGAAATGGAAAATTTTCTTGCAAGACACAAAATACCACTCACTTGAGAAGAAATAACCTGAATAGTCCATATCTATTAAATAAATTGTGTCTGCAGTTAAAAGCTTTTCCACACACACACACAAAAGAAAAAAAAAGAAAAAAAAAAATTCCAGGCCCAGATAGCTTCACTGGTGAAATCTGCCAAATATTTAACAAAGAAATAATACAAATTCTACACAACTCTTGCAGAAATTTGAAAATGAGGAAATACTTCCTAAACCATTACACAAGACTAGCATTATCCTAATACAAAAATAAAAGATATTACAAGAAAACTATATGCCAATAACTTCCATGATCCTGAATACAAAAGTTCTAAGCAAAATTTTAGCAAAATAATTCCAACATTTTCAAGGATAATACATCATGACCAACTTGAGTTTAATCCCAAAAAGGCACAGTTGGCTCAACATTCAAAAATCTATGTTATTCACCTTATTAACACACTAAAAAAAAAAACCTATATGATTGTCTCAGTAGATACAGAAAATACATTTGACAAAATTCAACATTAATTCCTGATTTAAAAAAAAACAAAACTCGCAGCAAACTACAAACAGAAGAGAACTTTCTCAATGCAATAAAAGCAGTCTACCTAAAATGTACAGCTACCATCAAAATAATGGTAAGAGGGCTTCCCTGGTGGTGCAGTGGTTGGGAGTCCGCCTGCCGATGCAGGGGACGCGGGTTCGTGCCCCGGTCTGGGGGGGATCCCACATGCCGTGGAGCGGCTGGGCCCGTGAGCCATGGCCGCTGGGCCTGTGCGTCTGGAGCCTGTGCTCCGCGGCGGGAGAGGCCACAGCAGTGAGAGGCCCACATACCAAAAAAATAAATAAATAAAAATAATGGTAAGAGGGCTTCCCTGGTGGCGCAGGGGTTGAGAATCTGCCTGCCAATGCAGGGGACACGGGTTCGAGCCCTGGTCCAGGAAGATCCCACATGCCATGGAGAGCCACAACTACTGAGCCTGTGGTCTAGAGCCCGCGTGCCACAGCTACTGAAGCCTGAATGCCTAGACCCGTGCTCTGCAACAAGAGAAGCCACGACAATGAGAAGCCCGTGCACTGCAATTCACTGCAACTAGAGAAAGCCCACATGCAGCAAACAAGACCCAACGCAGCCTAAAATAAATAATTTTTTTAAAAACAAATTTTGTAAATAATAATAATAATGGTAAGAGACTGAATATCTTCCCCCTAAGAACAGGAACAAGACAAGGATGTCCATTCTCATCAGTTCTAGTCAGCACTGTACTAGAGACTCTGGTCAGGGCAATAAGGCAAGGAAAACAAACAAAGGGTATCCAGTTTGGAACAAAAGAAGTAAAACGGTCTTTATTCACAGAAGACACAGTTGTCTATGTAAAAAACATAGACGTCATGATGGAATGTGCAATAAAGCAACTAGAACTGGTAAGTGGATTTAGAAAGGTTGCAGGGTACAATATCAACATACAAAAATCAATTATATTTCAATTTACCAGCAACAAACTATTGAAAGTTGAAATTTTTTAATATATCATTTTCAATAGCATCAAAAATATTGAATTTATTAGGGACAAATTGGATAAAGTATGTGCAAGATGTGAACACAGAAAACTACAAAACACTGTTGAGAGAAACTGAAGACCTAAATAAATGAAGTGATAAACCGTGATTATGAATCAGAAGACTCAAAATCATTAAAATATCAATTCTCCCCAAACCAATCACATAAAATCACAATCAAAATCCAAACAGACCTTTTTTTGTAGAAATTGACAATCTGATTCTAACACTTATATGGAAATACAAAGGACCAAGGATATCCAAAACAACTTTGAAAAAGAAGGAAAAAGTTGGAGGATTAGCATTATTATTACAAAAGCTACGGCAGTCAAGAGTGAGCTATTGCCAAAAAAAATTAACGAACAGATAAACCTAACAGAATAACGAATTCAGAAATCAGATTCAAACATATATAAACAACTGGTTTTCAACAAAGGCACAAAGACAATTCAGCAGAGAAAGAATAATCTTTTAAACAGATGGTGGTGCAACAACTGGATATCCATATGCAAAAGCAGAAAAAACTTATCTGATATATCCTCATATCACATAGAAATATTAACTCAAAGTGGGTCATAGACCCATTGTAAAAACTGCAAATTATAAATTTCTACAATAAATCATGGCAGAAAACTTTTGTAATTTGAATCAGGGAGAAATTTCTAAGCTATGACATCAAAATAATGGTCCATAAAAAAAAATGATATATTGGACTTCGTACTAGTCAGCATTCTCCAGAGAAACAGAGCCAATAAGATGTATAGAGAGAGAGAGAGAGAAGAAACTTACTGTAAGGAACTGGCTCATGCAATTATGGAGGCTAAGAAGTCTCAAGATCTGCAGTCAGCAAGCTGGAGACACAGGATGTGTACTTCTAGTCCAAGTCCAAAGGCCTGAGAACCAAGAGGGCTGATGGTGTAAGTTCCAGTCCAAAAGCCAACAGGCTTGAGAGTAAAGAAGAGCCAATGTTTCTGTTTGAGTCCAACACCAGAAAAGACTGAAGTCCCAGCTCAAAGCAGTCAGGCAGGAGTTTCCTCTTATTAGAGCAGGAGATGGGCTTTTTTGTTCTATTCCCGCTTTCAATTGATCGGATGAGGGCCATCCAAATTAGGGAGGGCAATCTGCTTTACTTAGTCTACTGATTCAAATGTTAATCTCATCTAAAAATATCCTCACACAGGACCTCGCTGGCGGTACAGTGGTTAAGACTGTGTTTCCACTGCAACAGGCACAGTTCGATCCCTGGTTGGGAAACTAAGATCCCGCACGCTATGCGGTGCAGCCAAAAAAAAAAAAGAAAAAAAGAAAAAATCCTCACAGACACACCCCTAATAATGTGGGTCCAAATATTTGGGCACCCCATGGTCTAGTAAAGATGACCCATCAAATTAACTATCACAGACATCATCAAAATTTTAAACTACTCCTCCTTGAAAGACGCTCTTAAGACAATGAAAAGACAAGCAAAAGACTGAGAGAAAACATTTGCAAAGCATATACCTGGTAAGGGACTCTTATTCGGAATATATGAAGAACTCTCAAAATTCAACAATAAGAAACCAAACAATCCAGTTTTCAAAAATGAGCAAAAGATTTGAACATACGGTTCAACAGAGAAGATGTATGAATGGCAAATAAGTATATTCAACAACATTAGTCATTAGGAAAATGCAAATTAAATCTACAACAAATCTATTTAAATGGTTAAATTTTTTTTTTAATGACCATACCAAGTATTGGCAAAGATGTGGAGGAACTAGAACTTTCAAACATTGCTAATGGGAAAGTAAAATGGTAGAATTGCTTTCGAAAATGTTGGGCATTTTCCTTAAAAAGTTAAGTTATGGTAATATGATCTAACCATTCCTCTCCTAGTTATTTTTTAAATAAATAAATTTATTTATTTTTGGCTGCATTGGGTCTTTGTTGCTGCACGCAGGCTTTCTCTAGTTGCGGCGAGTGGGGGCTACGATTCGTTGTGGTGTGTGGGTTTCTCATTGCGGTGGCTTCTCTTGTTGTGGAGCACGGGCTCTAGGCATGTGGGCTTCTGTAGTTGTGGCTCGCGGGCTCTAGAGTGCAGGCTCAGTAGTTGTGGTGCATAGGTTTAGTTGCTCCGCAGCATGTGGGATCTTCCCAGACCAGGGCTCGAACCCGTGTCCCCTGCATTGGCAGGCGGATTCTTAACCACTGCTCCACCAGGGGAGCCCCTCTCCTAGTTATTTACCTAAGAGAAAGAAAGCATATGTCCATACAATGAGTTGTGCACAAATATTCATAACAGAAATATCTGTAATGTCAAAACTTGGAAACAACCCAAAGGTCCATCAATGGGTAAATGAATGAATAAATTGGTATATCATACAAAGGAATAGTACTCAGCAACAGAAAGAAATGAATTATTAATAAACACTACAAACATCAATGAATCTCAAAATAACTAAGGTGAATGAAAGAAGCCAGATCAAAAATAGAAATTATTATGTACTACAATGAATGTAAAATTATAGAAAATATTAAAATAATCCGTATCGATAGAAAGCAGATCAGTGGTGGCCTAAGACATGGCTGGAGGGAAGGGGAGGCTTGTGCAAGCTTGGGAGATGGGGATTACAAAGGGGCATGAGGAAACTTTTGGGGGATAATGGATGTGATCATGATCTTCACTGTGGTGATGATTTCCTGGGTGTAGCATACATCAAAACTTATGCACCTTAGGTATGTGTAGTTTATTATATTTATTTATACTTCAATAAAGCTACTACCAAAAAAAGCCTGCATCCCTAACATGACAATTTTTAAAAGAGAGCAAATAAGAACAGGAAAGAAAGTATAGGTTAGTTCCCCCATATTATATATAAAAATATTTTTTAATGAGGAAAAATAAAGCTTACCTATAAAGATGCAAATAATATCTTATACAAAATACCCCCACTATATCATTGTCCTATGATACAAATTTCTCTATTTAAAATTAAAGATCCTGTTCATAGGTTAGTAAAAGAGAGTTTCTAATTTCTGATTTTGTAAATAAAAATATTTTTTGAATTATAAAATTAAAATCACATTAAATATATGTTTTATAAAAAGTAAAGAATAAGAAATTATATAGGAAGCTACCTAAATATGTTTATCAGTGAACTTTTTCAAATAATTAACACAAAGTCATGTCAATTTTATGTAAAATATATAAATTTTAAAAGGAGAAAAATAATAATATATAAATCTATATCCCCAAAGCAACTATTCTTTGTTTAAAAAAAACCCAGAAAGATATCAAAATGTATTTAAACAGATGACTGAAATCATAAGCACTATACAGTTTTGTGTTATGATTTTTTTCTTAATATTGAATCAAAGTCATGGGGATGTAATGTACAGCATGGTTATTATAGCTAACACTATATCAAATATTATGTGTGGTGATGGATGCTAACTAGACTTCCTATGGTGATCATTTCACAATATATACAAATATCAAATTATTATGTTGAACACCTGAAACTAATATAATGTTATATTTCAATCTCAATTTTTTAAAAAACTGAGTCAAGTATTTTCTCAATCACAATATAAACTCTACAATAAATTCGTTTAACTTTGGATGGTTTTAGTAAATCCTAGGTGTGTGGCTATTGTTCTTTGACCTCTTTAAAGCTTTGACTGCTCTTTTATATCATAGTAAGTATTGAAAAGATACAGGCATGATCTTAATTCCACATTCTGTATGCCCCTCACCATTCAGTAGGACTAGAGAAAGTTTCCAGTATTTTCTCTGCAATCTGAAGTCTTTGGTGGTTTAAATAGTTGTAGGTCAGCTCAGCAACTTGTCTATAAAATACAAAATAGAATATGTCCAAATGCTGTTATTTTTCAGGACTATTAAGTTCCAATGTTATTAAACTCAAACTTGAACTAGCCCTGTAGGGTGAAGTGCAAAACATACACTCATAAATTCTCTGTGAATTCAGTAGCATTCTCTTGGACAGTCTGCATACTTCTTGAATATTCTCAACAGGCTTGTTCCTGCTTTGGATTTTTCCAATATATGTATACTTACTTATAAATTTTATGTATATGCAAGTCTACTCATATAATATACATTTTAATTACCAGAAAAAAAGATATTTTTAAAACATGAAATAAGGATGAAATCGGCCATGTTTTTTAAAACAAGTAACCTTGTTATTCTCACTAAAAATGTATCACTGTGATTCAAAGGTCTGGCTCTTAGTTGAACTTATTTCAACACTGGGTTTTAGTCACCAGTATAACTAAACAAGCTACATCTCACAACACAGAGAATTCTAAAAGGGGAAGAAAATGCATCATCAGCTTGCTAAATAAGTCATGATGTCCATTTACTAATCACATTGGGTTCACTTCATGTCTCGGATGTATCATTTTTAAATACCTTGCTAAGGGGAAGATTTCATACAAGCTTTAGTCAATATCTCAAGGCAAAATAAACAGAATGTGGTATATTAATAATCATACCTGTTAATCATATACCAAGTAGTTTCCTAGAAAATTTCTTTCTTTTTTTTTTCAGTTTACTTCTTCTTTGACTTGATTAGCTTATTGTTTTTGACCTCACTGTGTACTCCAACAGGCTTGTACTGGAGGCAGAAGGAATGTGGCTCTATCATTTTCTAGTGTTTGCTTTTTTCTCGCATTATTGATATAACTTAAAATTCATGATTTCTTTGCAGTAATCACTTTTAACAGCTTTACTGAGGTATAATTGACATACGGTAAATTGCACATATTTAAAAGTGTACAATTTGATTAGTTTTAACATATGTATACACTTGGGAAACCATCATCACACTGTCTTGATTATGCAACTTTATATTAAGTCTTGAAATCAGGTAGGATAAGTCCTGCAACTTTATTCTTTCTCAAAAAAGTTTTGGCTATGCTAAGTCCTTTGCATTTCCATGTGAATTTTAGAATCAGCTTGTCTATTTTGACACACAAAGACTGCTGAGGGTTTTGGCTGGGACTGCATTGGATCTATTAGATAAATTGGGGATAATTTACATCTTAATTTTGAGTCTTCTTTACCAGATTTCTGTCTATTCCCCTATCAAGTATTAAGAGAGATGTATTCAAATCTATAACTAAGGGACTTCCCTGGTGGTGCAGTGGTTAAGAATCCGCCTGCCAATGCAGGGGACACGGGTTCTATCCCTGGTCCGGGAAGATCCCACATGCCGTGGAGCAACTAAGCCCGTGTGCCACAACTACTGAGGCCCGCGCATCTAAAGTCTGTGCTCTGCAACAAGAGAAGCCACTTCAATGAGAAGCCTGCGCACCACAAGGAAGAGCAGCCCCCGCTTGCCACAACTAGAGAAAGCCCGTGCACAGCAATGAAGACCCAAAGCAGCAAAAAAATAAATACATTTATTTTTTTAAAATCTATAACTAAAATTGTGGATTTGTCTATTAGTTGCAATTCTATCAGTTTGTAGTGACATGTATTCTGAAAATATGTTATTAGGTGCATAAACATTTAGAATTATTCTGTCCTCTTGATAAACTGACCCCTTTATCATTATGAAATCACCTTTTACCCTGGTAAAGTCTTTTCTCTGAAATTTACTTTGTCTGATATTAAAATAGTCACTCCAGATTTCTTTTAATCAGTGTTAGCATGGTATATGTTTCCATTCTTTTACTTTTAACCTATTTGTTGCTTGAGATATTTACATCTAATGCTATTATTCATATGATTCAGTTTCAGTCTTACTATTTGTTTTCTATTAGTCCTATCTTTTATGTTCCTTTTTTTCTGCCTTCTTTTGTAAAAATTATTTTTATTAATCTATTTTATCCCCTTTATTGTTTTATTAGCCATAATTCTGTTTTGTTATTTTAGTGGGGTTTTTTAATTGCTTTGAGGTTTATGGTATTCATCTTTATTACAGTTTACCTGCAAGTGATATTATACTCTCTATATAGTATAATATTCTTACAATAGTATACTTTCATTTCTTCACTTCCCCTTTTACACTATTGTTACCATATTTTTATACTTTTACATGTATATTATAAACCCATACACAGTCCAACTCATTCCTTCCCCAGGGAGAAGCTGGGATCTGGGGTTTTTAGCTGCTTGCTCTGTGTGGAGCCTGAGGGAGGGGCTCTGGTGACTGCTTGCTGCTACTTCAAACCACCATTTTTGTTCCCACTGGCCCCCAGGGCACCAAGAATATGCCAGGTCCCATGAGTGCTCCAAGAGCACAGATGAGATAGAAGCCAGTACCTTGGGCAGCCCCCCAAAAAGCTGGATTGTTGGACACATCGTCCAACTCTTTCCCTCTCCACAAAGAAGTGGGTGCTAGGGGTTTCCTTCTGATTGTATGGTGCTTGCTGTGCCAGGGGTAGGGATTATGGTTAGAGGATTCTCAGCTTTTCCTACTGGCTTCAAAGTGGCTGGATCTGCACTCACCCAGGGTGCAAGAGCCTCTCGATTTGTTTCTGGATTTCTCATAAGGGGGTTTGTCCATTTACTGTTGTTGAATCAATGTGTTCATGGGGGAAAGGAGGGTCCAGGGATTCCAATTCCACCAACTTGCTGACGTCACCCCTCCTTTTCTCTTAAATGGTAATGTGAATCTTTGGGTGATGGTCAAAAAATGTACAGAAAACATTATGAACTGAGTTAAATGCTATGAAGCAATACAGTGAACCACTCAGAGCATTTAACCAAGGAAACTGTTGACTGTATGAGAAGGAAACACTTTCTTGAGAAAGTTAATAGATAAGTAGTGGAAAACTTCTCCAAGCAAAAGAATGTCCCTTTATAGCAGGCGTCCCCAAGCCCCGCGGCACCGCTCCGTAGCCTGTTAGGAACTGGGTCACACATAGGAGGTGAGCAGTGGTCAAGTGAGCGAAGCTTCATCTGCTGCTTGCTCCCCATCGCTCACATGCCACCTGAACCATCACTCGCATTCCATCCTGAACCATCCCCACCCCCGGCCCCTGCCCATGGAAAAATTGTCTTCCACGAAACCAGCCCCCAGTGCCAAAAAGGTAGGGCACCGCTGCTTTATAGGACCTATAACAAGAAGTGTGGAGCACTGGAATAAGAGCAAGTTTGAGGCCAGGGAGGTGGCAGGGGTCTGATCATGCAGTTTGAAAACCTTAATAAGTCATTTTAGACTTTATTCTGAGAGCAATCACAAACCACTAAATGACTTTAAGCAGAAAACAACACAATAAGATATGTGTTTTTTTGTTTGTTTGTTTTCGGCACGCGGGCCTCTCACTGCTGTGGCCTCTCCCGTTGCAGAGCACAGGCCCCGGACGCGCAGGCTCAGCGGCCACAGCTCATGGGCCCAGTCACTCCTCGGCATGTGGGATCTTCCCGGACCGGGGCACGAACCCGTGTCCCCTGCATCGGCAGGCGGACTCTCAACCACTGTGCTACCAAGGAATCCCCAAGATATGTGCTTTGAAGAGACTTTTTTTTTTCAATTCCTTCCAGAAAATCAAAAAGAAAGGGAAGAAGCAGTGTGAAAATCTAGTTGTCCTTGACCTAGATTAGTATATGGGAAAGATTCTCAAACAAATATGGGAAGGGAGAAGAAAGAATGCACCAAGTATCAGTCCACAGAATACATAGGGTTGGGAGGTCCTCACCATGGAAGGGCAAGGGAGAAAATCAACATGAGGAAGTATTGTATGCGGTTAAAAGTGCCCTAGACTGTAGGGTACAACAGACTTGAATTCAATTCCTGACTTGGCCACTTACTAGTCATGAAATTCTAGACAATTATCCCCATTCTACAGATTAAGAAGCTTAAACTCAAAGAGGCTAATCGTACCTACCTCATACAGTTGTAGTATGACATGTAAACCTCTCAGTATAATGATAGCCCCATAATAAGTGCACAAAAAAAATGTTAACTCTTAGCTGTGGTGGTATTGTAAAACTAAACTGACTTAAAAAGATTAAGAGATGTATGCTCTAGGTCACACAGCTGGTAGCTATAAAATTGTTTTTAAAAAAATTACCTTTTCAATTCACATAGATTATTCGGCATAAGAATTATACTGACAGGCTTGCAAAAAATGCCAATTTCCCACTCTGATACCAACTTTAAAAACTGTCATTTAAAAAAAAACGTTATTTTATTCAACAAGATTTTAAATGATTGTGTTCTATTTCTGGATTTCCTAGCAAAACAGATTTATTTCATACACAAATGTTAATTTCTGTGGTATTATATGACTGTAAAAGTCTAGATCAAAGGTTATGCTAAGAAACATACTGTAGACTACAATATTATAAAGTCAAAATATTCTGTTATAATGTGTTTTATTATCTATTGTTATTTTGCTTTCATTCTTTCACTTGAGTTGGTAAGGGCTGTATTGTTATTCAAAATAATACATATTTGCAACGTTAAATAGGAAACATGGAGATTACACATACATAACATCCTTAAGATATCACTTATATGTGGAATCTAAAAATAAAATGATACAAATGAACTTATTTACAAAACAGAAACAGGCTGACAGACCTCGAAAACAAACTTATGGTTACCAAAGGGGATAGAGGAGGGTAGGGGGAGATAAATGAGGAGTTTGGGATTAACAAACAACAAATTAACAAATTAACACTACTATTATATAAAATAGATAATCAACAAGGACCCACTGTATAGCACAGGGAACTCAATATCCTGTAATAACCTATATGGGAAAAGAATCTGAAAAAAATGGATATATGTATATGTACAGCTGAGTCACTCTGCTGTACACCTGAAACTAACACAACATTGTAAATCAACTATACTCCAATATAAAATAAAAATTCACACACAAAAATAAACTCAAAATGGATTAGAGACCTAAATGTAAGACCAGACACTATAAAACTCTTAGAGGAAAACATAGGAAGAACACTCTGACATAAATCACAGCAAGATCTTTTTTGATCCACCTCTTAGAGTAATGGAAATAAAAACAAAAATAAACAAATGGGACATAATGAAACTTCAAAGCTTTTGCACAGCAAAAGAAACCATAAACAAGACGAAAAGACAACCCTGAGAATGGGGGAAAATATTTGCAAACCAATCAACGGACAAAGGATTAATCTCCAAAATATATAAACAGCTCATGCAGCTCAATATTAAAGAAACAAACAACCCAATCCGAAAATGGGCAGAAGACCTAAACAGACATTTCTCCAAAGAAGACATACAGATGGCCACGAAACACATGAAAAGCTGCTCAACATCACTAATTATTAGAGAAATGCAAATCAAAACTACAATGAGGTATCACCTCACACCAGTTAGAATGGGCATCATCAGAAAATCTACACACAACAAATGCTGGAGAGGGTGTGCAGAAAAGGGAACCTCTTGCACTGTTGATGGGAATGTAAATTGATACAGCCACTATGGAAAACAGTATGGAGGTTCCTTAAAAAACTAAAAATAGAATTACCATATTACCCAGCAATCCCACTACTGGGCATATACCCTGAGAAAACCATAATTCAAAAAGACACATGCAGGGCTTCCGTGGTGGCGCAGTGGTTGGGGGTCCACCTGCCGATGCAGGGGACGTGGGTTTGTGCCCCGGTCTGGGAGGATCCCACATGCCGCAGAGCGGCTGGGCCCGTGGGCCATGGCCACTGGGCCTGTGCGTCCGGAGCCTGTGCTCCGCGACGGGAGAGGCCACAGCGGTGAGAGGCCCGCTTTCCGCAAAAAAAAAAAAAAAAAAAAAAAAAAAAGACACATGCACCCCAACGTTCACTGCAGCACTATATACAATAGCCAGGTCATGGAAGCAACCTAAATGCCCATCAACAGATGAATGGATAAAGAAGATGTGGTACATATATACAATGGAATATTACTCAGCCATAAAAAGAAACGAAATTGAGTTATTTGTAGTGAGGTGGATGGACCTAGAGTCTGTCATACAGAGTGAAGTAAGTCAGAAAGAGAAAAACAAATATCGTATATTAACGCATATATGTGGAACCTAGAAAAATGGTACAGATGAACCGGCTTGCAGGGCAGAAATTGAGACACAGATGTAGAGAACAAATGTTATGGACACCAAGTGGGGAAAGCGGTGGGGGGTGGGGGTGATGAATTGGGCGATTGGGATTGACATGTATACACTGATGTGTATGAAGTGGATGACTAATAAGAACCCGCTGTATAAAAAAATAAAAATATATATATAATTAAATTTAAAAATATCCTTAAAAAGCATATGCATGTTTAATTGACCTACTAAGTGCACATTACAATTCTTCCTACTAACATGCTGCCCATCACTGAATAGACCTTCAATGGAAGATTTGGGGGGAATAGCAGTTTCAGGCGGTGATGCTCCCAAATTTCAATCTATCTCATCTCTATACAGTATGTCAATTTCCTTGGAGATATTCCAGAAGTTGAAAACTATGAAAAAATGTTTAGAATTAAAATGATTGTCATCTCTGATTAAAATCCCAGTAGATGTGCCTTTTAGGGAGAAAAAATTTTTGAGTGCAGTTATAATTGGACATGTTTTAAGTTTCTTAATAATTTACATTTCTTATGCTTGAACCAATGTAATGACAAAACTGAATGACAGCTAAACAGCTCCCTTTTATTTGAGTGTAAGGATCAAATTCCATGAGGATGAACAAGGCCCACCTAGTGCCCTGTGTTTCTACTTCAATTCATTTTGCTGCCTCTTTAGACAAATCACATAAAGCCAAAAATTCACCCTGTCTGTAATCAACAGCTCAGTCTCTAATACCATCACAGTTTTCTCTGCAAATGTTGCCTGGGTACTTGAAAAATCATCTTAAAATATATTTCTTCAAGTGGCAAGCATAATTGGTGTAACATAAATTAGTCCGACTAATATTCAGACTGATGATGTTTATTTTGATCTCGTTCAGGCAGTCATCACACTCTTATGTGTAACACGGATATGGAAAAAGAGCTGATTAGTGGTAATGGGAGATCTAACTTTCAAAGTTCAGTGCCGACCCTGACCCTTGAATTTTTCTTTTAGTTTGAAAAAGTGAGTTCAGCTCTTTGAGTCAAGGTTAAGTAAATGAGGTTATTATTTGGACCAGGTGTGGTCTAGGGAAGTTTTCAGTTGATGTTTCATGAATCCCTGACCAAGGTCATGTTGATAATAAGAGCTATGTCCCTACAATGGGGGTAATATAGGCCTATGCAAAGGTGAACCTATCCTTAAAGGTTTTTGGAAGCAGAGTATGGGAGATACAAGTATATTAAAATGGATATGTCTCAAGGTGGTTTCTGAATTGTACAGGTAATTTTTTTCTTTTAATGTTCTTTATTGCCTCAGAATTAAACATGCTCCTCAACTGTTCTATGCAAAGCCCTTCTCTTGTATTACTTTATTTTTATTTTCCCTTTTATCTTCAGTGCCCATTTTCTTTCTCCTCCCTCCCCACAGTCTTGGCTATATATGTAACTTGGTAAAACATATGTTATTTGATGTGTCTTTGTGTTTTCAGCTTATGTAAAGGATGCTTAATTTCCTTAATTTATAATTTAAAACTACGTATTTAAAATCTATCTCCAAGTTTTACTATATGTATTCCATTCACTGATTGTGATATTTTACTTATTTTACCAGAAATAGACATATAGGTTACCTCAGATTTTTCACTGTCACAAGTCCTCTGAAACCCAATTAAAATCTAAAAAAGATCAACAGAAAAACCATGTTAGCAGGACTTGGAGAAGGGACAGTATGCCAATGTTGGGCATACACCCTTTATAGACCTTTGTGACATTTTCAATGGGGTAGATTCCTAGTCCATAGATCATGTCCTTCTTAATTTCATTACTAACTTCCAAACTGCTCTCCAAAATTACTTTATCATCTTTTA
Source organism: Globicephala melas (assembly GCF_963455315.2). NCBI lineage: Eukaryota > Metazoa > Chordata > Mammalia > Artiodactyla > Delphinidae > Globicephala > Globicephala melas. Next base: position 36,726,549 of record NC_083332.1, on the reverse strand, counting down.
GTATCTCTGCCAGCAATGCAAGAAGAGTTGTGTTTGTCCACATCTTCATCAAAGTTTGGTATTTTCTGACTTTTTTTTTCAACAATAATAAGTGAAACTATAATAGGTGAAATAGTATCTCATTGTTTTAATTTGCCTTTTTTCCCATTATCATAAGCTTGTGTATCTTTTCTTATACTTGTTTATCATTATGATAGGATAAGCTAGGCCATGGTGAAACATCAGTGGCAAAATTCAACAAACTTCTACCTCTTATGTTGGGCAAGGCTCCAGGGCAACTCTCCTTGTAGTTGCTATAGGCAGCTCCCATCTCATGACTCACTACCTCAGCTGATAGCCTCCAACGCTGCCACTGACCCGGAGAGAGGATGCAGGAGGCATCCCAGATCTTTCCCACCTTAGCCCAGAGGTGGCTTTGTCACTCAGAGACTGTAGGCCAGAACAAGTTATATAACTCCAAGGATGCCTAGGAAATACAGAAGACTGGATGTACTGTCTGCCACAGTGATTTAACTTTCCAACAAATCTGTGTGCTTTGGGTTGTTACAATACTTTTTATGCCTTTATAATAAAGAAAAAAACCACATAAGCAATGATCAAGAAATCAATTTTGTATGTCACTGCCAGATGTAACCATGTCAGTCATCTGTTCACAAGCTTTCAATGGAGCCCCACTGCCTAAGAGGCTAAATAAACTTCTTGGCCTAGGTTTCTCTCCAGTAATAGCAGATCAAATTTAGGATGACCATTCAATCCCATAAATGTTTGATCAGTTTTTATTCAATCTTTGTGTAAACTGGAAGATAGTGATGGTCCCTTAAGAATTGGTATGGAACTGAATGAAATTTAATAAGGTGCTTGACAGTTACGTGATTGTGATTTGTAGAGCTTTCATTTTATAACCTTGAGCAATACTGACCTCAGAAAAGACTAGACAGAATGAGGGACAAAACGAATGAATACGTTATTCTTCTTTGGTCTAATATTGCTACTTGCTAACTGCCCCAATAAAGTCTAAATTAATTTCTGAATAAAACTTTCACCAATTTTCTTTTGAGAAAGTTGGTTCATTGCCAATACATTTCATATACAATATGCAAGAACAGATGACGGGTAAATGGATTTTACAATGAGCACACTGACAGATACTATGAAGGTATAGAAATGAACAAAAAATAAGTGTCACTGGGTGATTCTCAAAGGACAGCCTCGGGGATTTGGGAGGTCCCTTTAACATACCTGGGTTTACTTTGAACCCCAAGAGATGGCCTTGATTCTCTCAAGCAGAAAGAACACATTTTGAAACTATGTTCTTCAATTATTTCAGTAGAGCAAATAGCTCTTAGGGTGAGCTGAAGTATCTGGAAGCTTGCAAGCCTGTTTTTAAAAAATTTACCTCTGCTAGATTTTGTGAAATGTCATTTCAATTATTTTTGCACAACAGCATTGGAGAAACAACATTTTCTCTGATTAGCTTGACAAGTGGTAATTCGGGTAGAGTTTAACTTTATTTATCTTTGACTAGAACAAATTGTCTCTCTGCCCTTGTTTATACAAAATGCTGTTATTTTTGCTCCTTTCATTTGTATAATCTGTGGCTTGGTTTCATCTTAAACGCTTATAATTGGTACACTGAGGCAGGCTTTCACGGCATCAAACACATAGCTAAGAAAGCAAAATGATGTACAGAGGAGAGGTGGGGGAAGATTCAGCACAAACATAAGACTTTTTAACCAAAAGCCAAGGATAATTTTTTTTAATCCTCTGACAGAACAATGAAGTAGCAAGGAGTTTCCAACTTAAAAAAAAAAAAAAAAAAAAAAACAGGAAAAAGGAAAACTGAAGAGGAAGCATTTCCAATGTAACTTAGTTTCAATTCTACTTTACATTGAAGACTGTTTCCTTACTCTCAAATTTACATCTATAAGTTTAGATCAGGAAGACTCTAATAATTTCGTCTCATCCTAAGAGGAAAAGTTCACATGGGAAGTTATAAGGCCTCTTTAAAGAGTGCTGGCACATTAAATGCTGTTCAGAAATGGCAATTGGCCTTGAGAACATGTAAACACATACACTACTATGAATATGTGTAGCATATTCCCTAACTTATGCTACATTTAATTGGACAATTCTGGAGATCATAGAATCAGACAAAACCTAGAGTTTAAACGTTGTCTCAGAGGCTACTTCAACCCACAAAGCTTATTTATTTTCTCTCTCCAACACACTTTATTTTGATTCTGTTGACTTAAATTTTATTCAATGTCAATTTGGCCTTTGTATTTAATATCCGGACAAATTATTTTCATATAAGGGCTCAGCACTGAACATAGAAAATAAACAGAAAAGGAAACTTATTGAGCACCTAAAACTGGCCACTCTTTTAAGCCTTTTATATGTATTAACTCTCACAATTATCACAATCTTCACAATTATCAAAATTTATACCTATTTAATTGAACAATTTTATATTTATATTTTTTGCTTTTACATATTATTTTTTATAAAATTAATAATGTTCCTCATAGAAATTGTGGAAAGATGTTCAGAGGAAACTACAAATCATTCATAATCTACAGTCTAGATATTATCACTATTAAGCTTCTATTCATTTTCCACATGGAAGTCTTAGTTTTTAATGTAATTGGAATAACACAGGTTATATAGTTTCTTGCCCTTCAATTTTTACTGAAATTATATCATCAACATTTTCCTATGTCATTATAAACTCTCCAACCATGACTTTGAAGGGCCCATTATGTTTCATCATTGAATGCACCATAATTAGTCTAACCTCTTTGATATTGCGGGGATTGGAGGGGGGCGTAATTTGCTTAGAATCTTACTTTCTATGAAACCAGGCTGCATCTACAATAGTAATACCATGAACTGCTGTGGCCACAGCCTCCCTCTGAGGTTATTGCTGTAAAACATTTGAAATCTAAAGGTCAGCACAAAAAGTATGTTAGCAGGAGATGAAGAGCTAGGGATAGTTTGGAGAGATATTTAAGAGTCAGCAGGATATACTGTGCTCTGCTCTCTTATTTACTCCATTATTTCAGCCAGAATTTAAAAGGGTTAGGTTCAAGATATTTAGGCATTTGCACTGGGCTCCTGAAGCCTAGTCAAATTGTGCACACCTCAGTAAACTCCTAACATAAATTCTTCTTTTTTGTTTTTTTTTTTTTAGTTAGTTTTTTAGTTAGATTCTTCTACAACTTGCAACCACAAGAGGTCTAATACATATTTACTAATGAACAAACATATTTAGTGTCTATAACAAAAGTGGTAACAGTCCCACTCTCTTCTGAGCAGACCACACTGGGATTAAAATAAGTTAGTTCATTTAAAACGAATATTGAAAAAGTAGGGCCCCTCTACCCCAACAAGACAAGAGACAAGCACATGACAGTTCCCAACCCAGTTCCTACAAGGAATCGTAAAAATAAATGGGATAGTTAGCATAGTGAGAATTATCCATAAATGTTGAAATATTGTCTTATAAGAGGAGATAGATTTGCCCTTTGTGGGTGCATGCCTTAGAATTTAAACCAATGAAATATAATTTTGTTTAATAGAAGGAAGAACATTCCAAAAGAGTGGAATAAAAATGGACTGGGCTGCCTCAGGAAGTACTGAGTTCTCTGTAACTGGAATACGTAGGTATATACTTAATAATCATTTGATGGATATGTTAAGAAGAGAAATCAAAATATTGGCTTCTTTAAAAACTGCTCGGGTTTCCTTGGTGGTGCAGTGGTTAAGAATCTGCTACCAACGCAGGAAACACGGGTTCAAGCCCTGGTCCAGGAAGATCCCACATGCCGCAGAGCAACTAAGCCTGTGCGCCACAACTACTGAGCCTGCGCTCTAGAGCCCGCAAGCCACAACTACTGAGCCCGTGTGCCACAACTACTGAAGCCCGCAAGCCTAGAGCCCATGCTCCACAACAAGAGAAGCCACCAGCAATGAGAAGCCCGTGCACCGCAACGAAGAGTAGCCCGCCCCCCCCCGGCCACAACTAGAGAAAGCCCACACGCAGCAACGAAGACCCAACGCAGCCAAAAATAAAATTAATTAAAAAAAAAAAAAACTGCTCTAGGGACTTCCCTGGTGGTCCAGTAGGCTAAGACTCCACACTCCCAATACAGGGGGTCCAGGTTCGATCCCTGGTCAGGGAGCTAGATCCCACATATCACAACTAAGAGTTCGCATGCTACAACTAAAGATTCCTCATGCCGCATCTAAAAAGATCCTGCATGCCATAGCTAAAGATCTCGCATGCCACAACTAAGACTTGGCACAGCCAAATAAATGAATGAATGAATAAATAATTTTTTTAAACTGCTCTATTACTGACATTCCAATTGACATACAAATTTGATGTTTGTTTTCTTTCCTTATTATACTATAGGTTATAATAACAAGAAGTTACCTTCTTAAAGCTTAAAATTTTTTTTTGTTTTTTACTTTTTTTCAGACTGACTTTTCTTTGAGGATCCAGGACAAAAGCTTGGTAGGAATGTTACCTACTGGTGTGCCACCAAGATTATTTTTCCAAGAAAGTATGAGAAAGTGTCACTGAGTGAACACAAACTACAGTTTAGAGGGAAGGACGTCAGTATCCAGGGAAACAGTGTCAAGTCTGAGGGTGAGAAGAAGCAAGGAATGTGAGAATTAATAACATGATCAGGAAACTTTGAGAAAAAGTCAGAAAGCAGTGAAGGGAATGGGGCAAAGTAAGTGGGTCAGAAACAGCATAGTGAACAATGAGCAAGTGTTAGCTTCCATGGTGCTTTAAGCCAGGCATGGGTCTTAATGGAAGAGTGACGGCCTCGAAAAAGAGGAAACGTGTTTATGGAGACCCTAGGTTGGTTGTATTTTCATCTCAAGCATTTACATAAAATAAAACTTTAAGAAATTTGATACATTAATAAAGACAGAATATGTGACAGAAGTTCAAAATGCTCAGGAAAAAACCAACTGAATTTCTTAAAATTTCAATCTAAGTGCAAACTTATAGAAATAAAAACCTGGATGAGAAAAAACAATCACACTGTAGTATTTGTCTTTTGTAATATTTAACTCTTGAGCTCTTAATAAGAGAATCTCTTGCAAGAAGACATTTCCTGCTTCTTTCAGTCAAATTGAACCCATACAACAGTCATGGGCTCATGACACGGAGGCAAAGAGCATGAGCTTTGCAAATATACAGGCATGAGGTCAAAATCCAGCTTGGCTTTTACTACATTACCTTGTGGGAAATGGCATGACTTCTCTTGTGTTTCAACTTTCCCATTTGTAAACTGAGAGTTGTTCTGAGGGTTAAATGAGAAAATATATTTGATGTGTCTAGCATAGTTCTTGGAAAATTGTAAGTGTACACTATAAGTGTAGCTATAGTCATGAGTTCTTTAAAGGTCTCATGCGTGCATCTGTTCATTAATTAAAAGTTCACTGGCTCTCAAAGTTTGGCCTCATCTATTCAACCATCACCATTACAAAGCCTAGAGATTTTCACAAAATTCAAGCAAAAGATGAACTCAATGATGGCATCCAAATAAGAAGCAACATCCCAAGTTAGAATTTGGAGCTGTGATGAACTTTTAATTCTGCCTTCTGAGGAGTAAAACCAAAATGGTCTTTGTTGTAAACAGATCTCTGTGTGTTGCAATGCTGCAGTGTGAAGTGAGTGGTGGTGTTGTCCTAGGGTTCACTGGTATAAACCAAGAGCCCAACAGAATTTGGGTTTCTCTGGACCAGCTGAGTTTCCCCTAAACCTATTACCTACAATTGCGTTAAAGAGCAACCAAAATTTTTTAATTCAGATAATTTATTTTGATAAAATGTCTTCTAAATTCAGCTTCCCAGGGTTAAGACAGTCACTTTATCTAATTTACAACTGTTAGCTTGACAGCATACCAAAGATAGAGTAAGACTTGGCAGGTGACCAGGAAAATTGTGCACGTGCTGGGTCAATTTTCAAAAAATGTTTTCAAATTGCAGTGAATCCATGTTGTACTTCCTGGCATATAATGATTGCAATGGACTCATAAACAGGAAATTTGGGAGCGGAGAAAGATGGAAAATGTAGGATTTGAGAGAAAATTCTTAACCTTCCACAGAAGGGTGGGATGAAAGAGTAGATGTAAAAGAGGCACTTCAGCCAGAGAAAGAAGTGCACAGCCAAAATCCGAGACCCTCAACCACCATATAATCTATAAATTACTAGAATGACAGTGGTGTAAATAAATTGTTTAAATATCTAGTTCAATTTCTATATGACAGATAAGCAAAAGGAAGTCCCAAGAAGTAAAATGGCTCACTGCTTTCCAAAGTATATATCTTCTTGCAGTACCAGAGACAGAACTATAGATTCCTCAATTTTATGCTATTTCCATGTTACATTTTAAAAGTGATATTACATCATGAAGACCATACCTTAGAAATGCACCTTCAGAAAAAAATATAGCATAGACAGAGAAGTAGCAGAAAGTAGAGTCTACTGGTTAAAGCGTTAATACCAGCAACAAACCAACCTAGATCTGATTTAGTTTTAACATTGCTAGTTGTATGGGCTTGAGTAGTTTGCTTACTTTTTCTCAATGCTGCTTTGGTTTTATTTTTCTCGTTATTTCTAAAAGATTTGTGTATTAGTTGGTTGGACGGTAATGAGATATAAATACACCCATCTCATCCAGTTTTTGTTGTTATACTATTAAATTATATAACAAATGTAAGGTACTTAGCATAATCCCTGGCACATATGGGGTATTCTGTAAAAGGAAGGTCTTACTGTGATGGTCAGAGTTTTGAATATTATCTTCCTAATCAGACCGTTAGAGCTAACAGATCCACTTTACTCTGAGATAAACGCTGAAAACTTTAACAATACAAGAAGGTAAAATCTGATTATATTCATCGATTAACTATAAAGGGCATCACATACATCAATACAATATATTCATTTTCATACACAGATGAGGTGCTGAAGCTGACTGAATCAAATGTTAGGTGAAGACTTGGTTTTATTTCTTTTAAAGTACATAAAAGCAAAGGTTCGAGAAACCAACTGAGGAAACATGCAGGAAAGTGATGGAGCAGAACATGACCCATCCAGTCTACCTGTCAAAAGAGATCTTAGTCACGCTTGCCGATGACCATGGAGAAAACTGAAGATCAGGAATCTTTTGGCCTCCTTCTGGGTATCCATAGCCAAACTACTTGTTTTCAATGTCAAATAGGACAATAGGGGGACTTCCCTGGTGGTTCAGTGGGTAAGACTCTGTGCTCCCAATGCAGAGGGCCTGGGTTCATCCCCTGGTCAGGGAACTAGATCTCACATGCATGCCACAACTAAGAAGCCCACATGCTGCAACTAAAAGGTCCCGCATGTTGCAACGAAGATCTCACATGCCACAACTGAGACCCAGTGCAGCCTAAATAAATAAATAAATAAATACATAGATACATAAATAAATACAATAGGAGTTAAATATTCAAGTAAAAAGAGCCTCTGTCAATTAACACACTCTTGGAGAAAGTGTTATTAAGTCCAACCACTGCAATTTTTGCCCATCTAGACCCTAAATCTGAATGAAGTGTTTGCCAGGGAAGCACAGGCTTTTGTTATTATTGCTGATGATTTTTTTCTTTCAGTACAAACTTGGAAGAACAAAAGGAAGTGGAAAAAAAAAGTTCCTTTTTTTTTTTTTGAGTTACATCCCTGCTCCTCATTTGGAGAATGATCCTGAAGGAAGTATGTCAATGTGTTCTCCAGAGCTAAGCCATGGAATTATCATGAGCAAAACTAAATTTTAAAAGCCTGTATACTGGGACTTCACTAGTGGCACAGTGGTTGAGAATCCACCTGTCAACGCAGGGGACACGGGTTTGAGCCCTGGTCTGGGAAGATCCCAAATGCCTCGGAGCAACTAAGCCCGTGCGCCACAACTACTGAGCCTGTGCTCTAGAGCCCATGTGCCACAACTACTGAGCCCACGTGCCACAACTACTGAAATCCGCACACCTAGAGCCCGTGCTCCGCAACAAGGTAAGCCACCACAATGAGAAGCCCACATGACACAACAAAGAGTAGCCCCCACTCACCACAACTAGAGGAAGCCCACATGCAGCAACGAAGACCCAATGCAGCCATAAATAAATAAATAAATAAATAAATTTATTTTTTTTAAAAAAAGCCTATATACTGAAGAGAGGTTTAGAGAAATCACTCTTGATAGATGTGGAATTTTCTCTTTTTACTATTTGGAGATGATAGGTAAAAGGGAGGAAAAAGTATATACAACCTTTGTTTTCTTAATATTCTACATTTTCAGAAGTCAAGATGGAAACAGAGGCAGGCCAACAAATTTGTCAATGGCTCTGTTTTAGATGACATTACATAGTGGCTTCTGAATTCCCTCACCTCTTTGTCTGTCCCAGCCACCAAAGCCAAAGATCCATTCTCTGAACCTCCCATCTGTGTCTCTCTACCTTAACCCCTCATAATATTCATTTTAAAGGTGACTGACAGAAAAAAAAAAACAAAAATTTAAAACCTCACCTCTTATTTAAAGTGGGGTTCTTAAAAAATTTTAAAAATAAAAAATAAAGTGGGGTTCTTGCTTGTACATTGTTCATTGGGAATGTAAATTGGTGCAGCCACTATGGAAAACAGTATGGAGCTTCCTCAAAAGACTAACAGTAGAGCTACCATATGATCCAGCAATTCCACACCTGGGTATATATCTGGAAAAAATGAAAACACTAATTCAAAAAGACACATGCACCCCAATGTTCAAAGCAGTACTATTTATAATAGCCAAGACATGGATGCGCGCGCACACACACACACACACACACACACACACACACACACAATGGAATATTACTCAGCCATAAAAAAGAATGAAATTATGTCATTTGCAGCAATGTGGATGGACATAAAGAATATTATGCTTAGTGAAATAAGCCAGACAGAGAAAGACAAATACGGTATGACATCACTTATATGTGGAATCTAAAAAATATACAAATGAATGTATATGCAAAATAGAAACAGCCTCACAGATATAGAAAACAAACTTGTGGTTACCAAAGGGGAGAGGGAAGGGGGGAAGGACAAATTAGGGGTATGGGGTTAACAGATACAAGCTACTATATATAAAACAGATAAGCAACAAGGATATACTATACAGCACAGGGAATTATACCCATTATCTTGTAATAGCCTATAATGGAGTATAATCTGCAAAAATACTAAATCACTATGCTGTACACCTGCAACTAACATAATATTATAAATCAACTATACTTCAATTAAATAAATAAATAAATTTGGCAAATTTTAATTAATTAAGGTGAGTTTCTTGGAATTAATTGGCAGCTTGCTAGAAATACAGATTCTTGGGCCCCACTCAGAATCTGCATTTTAACAAGATCCCCAGGTGATCCCATGCACATGAAAGATTGAATAGCCTTATTCTAGATATTTCCATCATCCAGAGAAACACAGCAGAGTCTTCTGCCTGTTCGTCTATTATGTCCAAACAGAGCACTGGCAGCCCAAATTGCAAAATGATTATGTGCTAATCGTGCAGGCATTAGACAAGCCCAGCAAGCATCCTGATTCAAATGCATCCAAAATAACTCTGCTCATCAGTAAGAGCACAATTTGTGAATTTACACCTGGCTTGTGGAAACCGTAACTATTAATCATTTGCACATCAGAGCCCTGCAAATGAGAGGCTGTACATTCATGATGATCATGGTCTGATGGTCTGTTAACATCCGTATTCTGAATTCTGAACTGACCTTACAATAGCAGGCCTATTTTTCCCAGAGTCAAGCTTGTGCCAGCAACCACCATTCTTACTCACTAACACTAATACCTCACTTCTCAAAACATCTATCTTATGTGATACAGGACATGTCTAGGATTTGCTCATAGGCTTCAACCATGCATATGTTGTAGGTATCTATGAAAAGGCACTCTGGAAAAAATTCCAGTGCTTATAGAATAGAAAAGGTATTACTTATACATTCCTACATTTGTTTCTTTTTTTCAATATTTACTGATTTATTGTGGCTTCACTGGGTCTTAGTTGCAGCACGCAGGATCTTCATTGTGGCACGGGGATCTTTAGTTGCGGCATGTGGACTTTTTAGTTGCGGCATGTGGGTTTCTTAGTTGTGGCATGCATGCAGGATCTATTTCCCCAACTGGGGATCGAACCCTGGCCCCCTGCATTGGGAGCACAGAGTCTTACCCACTGTACCACCAGGGAAGTTCCCCTACATTCGTTTCTTGAATAGTAAATGTTTCTTTTTCTCTCTCTCTTCTCTTTCTCTTTCCAGCTTACTTTGAATGGTAAATATTTCTTGAATGGTTTTTATACGCCATGTTGGTGACAAAACACATCCAGGCTTACAATTAACCTCGGAGAGAATAGGATAACCTAACAGACATTATGATGCTCAATTATATGCACTAACTAGGGGAAACTTAGGGTAATATAAGTACAAAAAAAGATTCCCTAATAAAATCCTGAGAGATCAGAGCATGTTACCTAGAGAAGAAGACATTTAGGTCAATGTGGACAAATGGCAACTATTTGATGAACACAGAGAGGAAAGAAAAGAATGTACCAGATTGGGGGGTGGGAGGCAGAATGTACAAAGGCCTAGAAGGAAGAGGGTACATTAAACAACTGGGGGGAATCCCTGGTGGTCCAGTGATTAAGACTTCATGCTTTCACTGCCAAGGGCGCGGGTTCAAACCCTGGTCAGGGAACTAAGATCCTGCAAGCCACACAGCACAGCCAAAAAATAATAACAACAACAACTGGGAAGCTAAATGGAGTAATCCACTATGTCTACAGTATAGGAAGGGGTCACAGACAAGGGGCACAAAGGATGAAATCAGAGGAGTAAGCAGGAGACACATCATGAAGAACCTCCTAAGCCATATTAATGAGTTTGGATATTGAATGCAATGGGAGTTGGAGCCTCAGACTAACTTCTTGGGATTCTTTGGTTGCTGTTTGGGGAACAGACTGGAGAAGGGTAGGACTAGAGGTAGGGAGACTAGATAAGAGATACACAGGTTCAGAGGTAAGGAGGGGCTCCTGACATCTGTCTGCAGAGCTCTACAGAAGGCTCAAGAGGTAAGATCAGTAATAAGGAGATGAAGCAGAGATTCTGAAGCCCAGAGGGATCTGATTAGTTCATCCCATGAAGAGATCAGGCAAAGTCAGAATGGAAAGGGAGAAAGACCAACAATGAAGATGGTGAAGAAAAGGGAGAAGTTGGTGAAACAAGGCAACAGGCACTAGCTGTTCTAGAAGGGCAATATGCACTTCTCCAGGCCACAGAAACCTTCCAAGAGGACAGAGAGGGATGAAGAGGGAGCCTATTCAATTTTTAAAAATACCACCTGTCATCATTACCAAAGGGTAATTTGAAGCATTTAGTAAAGTATACACACATACACACAAACACACTGCACTTTGGATGTAATACCAAAGCTGATGAAAATACGTTAATCTACTATGGATTAGTCTGTCATGGAACACATAGGCAGATACAAAGTACTGAATAGCCAAGGCTGAGGAAAGCTTCAGTTCCAAATATCCAAATATTTGAAACTTGCATCTTAATCGGAGAGTGGAAAAAATCAAATCCAAGCAAATTCAGCATGTGGATGGACACATGTGATTTGTTAAGGTGTGCCTGATTTTCCACAATAGAAGCTGTCTGTGAATTGAATTTAGGGCTATTGCCCAAATATTAAATACACCTTATTGGCATAAAAAACTTTGTTCATTTATTAACCCTTTGGTATTATGAATTCCCTCCAATCACACCCTCCCACGCAGACTGGTCAGACCAACGTGTGTGTGTGTGTGTGTGTGTGTGTGCACGCACGCGCCCACCCTGTTCTGTTTGTCTTTATAGAGCAGAGAATATCTGCCTTGGAACAGTTTTTGTGATTGCAGGGAGGTAAGTAGTAACTTCCAAATCCAACATTCTATAACTCTAAACTAGTCACTACCTCCTTTGGTAACATAATAAAACCAAAATTTTTGTTCTATTGCCTTAAAATATTATGAAATATTTCAGTAAGGTTTGAGAGTTAAATCTCATCCATTTTGGCTTAGTACCACATAGACAAAAACCATACATTAGGTGTTTAACTGAGGAAACCATCGTGAATTTGGATATTTTAAAGTTTCCTTAGGTGCCTTATCTTTCAAAACCTACAGTAAGAACCAAACATCACATCTGCACTGGGTTGAATAGGGTTCCCCCAAAATTCACGCCCATCCAGAACCTCAGAATGTGACCTTATTTGGAAATAGGGACTTCACTTTGTCAAGTTAAAGTGAGGTCATACTGTAGTAGGGTAACCCCTAATCCAATGATGATGTCCTTACAAGAAGAAGGAAATTTGGACACAAACACAGAGAAAGGAGAATGCCATGTGAAGAAATGCAGCACACCATGTGACAACGGGGACAGAGATGGAATGACAGGTCTATAAACCAAGGAATGACAAGGTTGCCGGCAACCCCCAGGAGCTAGGAAGAGACAAGGAAGGAAGCACCCCTAAACCCTTCAGAGAGAGCAAAGTCCCTATTAACACCTTGACTTCAAACTTCTAGCCTCCAAAACTAGAATAAGACATAAATTTTTGAGACAATAAATTTCTGTTGTTTTAACCACCCAGTTTGTGGTAATTTGTTACAGAAGCCCTAGGAAACTAACACAAAGTCCTTTTATTTTGCACTGGATCCATCAAATAACAATTCTCTACAGACTTCCTGAAGTACCCACTGTCCCGACTTTGAGAACTAACCTTTCAGAGCCCGGTGAGTGGAAAATAAGGTGGAGAGAAGAACCTCAGTCACGGAAAGTCCATCCAAATAAAACTTTGGCTCAATGTGCATTTCACTACTCCCTCCACACTCAAACAAAATAATTGCGGCTCTTAATTGGAATCTCTGAAAAGTGATCCAAAAAGAGTGCCTCATCCTAAAACCTGAAAAAGTGAGGCTGAAAATGTCACCGAAAGTCCCCATCGCGAGAGATTTGTATTAATTTTCTACTGCCGCAAAACAAATTACCACAAATGTAGTAGCTTAAAACAACACCTATTTATTATATAATGGTTCTGTAGATCAGAAACCTGATGGGCTCAGCTCTGCTGAAAGTCTTGGAAGACTGGAATCAAGGTGTCAGCAGGGTTGTGTTCCTTTCTGGGGACTCTAGGGGAGACTTGGGTCTAGGTTCATTCAGTTATTGGCTGAATTTAGTTCCATACAGTTTTCCTGTTTTCTTGGTGGCGGTCAGCAGGGGACCAGAGGCCTTTCTCTAGTCCTTGCACATAGCCCCCTACATGTCAGAACCAGCAGTGGGAAGACAAATCCTTCTCACACTGCCCGTCTCTTCTGTCTCCTATTCATCTGCAGCATCTCTCTGACTGGCTCTTCTGCCTTCCTCTTCTGCTGGCTTTTATGGGCTAATGTGATTACACTGGACCCACCCTGACATCCCCATGATAATCTCCCTATTTTAAAGTCAGCTGATTAGTAATCTTAACTGCACCTGCAAAAAATCCTTCACAGCAGTACCTAGATTCATGTTTGATTAATAACCAGAGGACAGGAATCTTGGGAGACACCTTTAGAATTCTGCCTACCACAACATTATAAAATAACTCAGACAGCATGAACACATTCTGGCATGATGAAAGCTGTGCTGTCTATCTTGTGGTTGGTCAGGTCGGTGAATTTGAATGCCCTTGGGAATCCTGGGTTCCAGCAGCATTAATGCCAATCACACCAAGGTCAGCCCCAGAATTCCCCGTTAAACACTCCAGGGCCCTATCTCAGTCCTTCTGACACACTGAAGCTTCACATAATCTAACTACCAGCTATAAAAATGCAAGAAACTAAGAAAATAACCAAACAAAAAAGGGCGGGAGTAATTTTCTGCAAACCTAATATGATATAGTTAGGCAGCATGCTCTCATTCCTGGATCACAAGGGCCTAGGGTTCTGCTCTGGGCCTAGGGTTCTGCTTTTCTTTCTCATACATCAGGAACTCACCACCCAGGTGCTGAGAGAAGAAAACCCGATATTGTGCGCTCAGGTTGTTATTACTTAACTGCAATTATGCTTTCAAGAGAGTGTTGCTTTAAGAACCGCCCATTTAATTTCTTAGACTTTGAAAACCTTCAGGTACAGTAACTGCCTGACATAGAACACCCAGGAGGCGAACTGAAATAAAAAGCCTTTTACTGAGTGGCAAAAAGAAAGTATTAAATGCTTGATTAGAAGCTCTATGTCGCTAATAGTGAATGCAAAAAAAAAAAAAAAAAAAAAAGCCAGGTTAATGCTCCTCTCTTACATCCCATCTTCCCAACCTGACTTTCTCTTCTCTGTCATTGTGGAACGTGCAAATTCCCATTCTACACTGGATACCCCAAACTGGCTTTGAAACTTTGTTTTCCTTACTGAAAACAAGGCAATTCATTCAATTGGTCTGTTAAGTATTTTTCTCGCTGAAATCCCTTCCTTAAAAGATTGCTTTATAATGCTCCAGCTTCATTAATGTAAAGACTCTGAGCCTGACATACCTGGGTTCTGCCACTTTCTACCATTATGACCTTATGTAAGTCACGGGAACCTTCTGAGCCTCAGATTTCTCAACGATGATATGGGAATAAAAACATGCATTTCTTGGATAGTTCAGAGAATTAAAACACAGGAAATTATCTGGTACCTAGTTGATGCTCAAATGTTAAATCTCTCTTCCCTGTTCTCCTGTCTCCTTGTTTATGCTCTAATTAATCTCTGGCTTGTGCTTGCAGGAGTACTGCAAATAGATCATAAATCCTCTAAAAGCAAGAACTATACCAATGGGATTCCATGAAGAGATTCTTTGATTGGCATTCAGGAGATTTAAGCCCAGGAGTGCAAAAGCGACCTTGATTAAGCCAATTGCCCTCTCTGTGTTGCAATTTCCGCAGATATAAAAGGCTATTTAACCACATGGATTGCCCAGCTCTAAAATGTCATGTTAACACCTATTTTTTTTACCTCTTTAAAGACCCTCCTGAGCAGGCGGTGGGCATTCAATGAATGCTTGCTGACTGTTGCAGAATGAAAGTACTCAATATGTTAGGCTTAGTGGCAACAGATAGTGGGTAGTAATAGGAATAGATCCAAGGCAAATCACTCTTAATTTTAACCAAATATTTCTAAGAGAATTTGAAAACAAAACAAAATTTCGCTGTGGGATTTAGAAGATAATAAATTGTAGCTAATGCGCAATTTTCTCATAAACTGAGTTTGGATACAGCCCTGTATCTCCAGCTTCTTTTTGCTCCCAATGATGTCATTGATCATTTCTCACTTCAGAGTTGAATTGCTATTCACCACAGAGAATTACACATCAGAAGAAACGATGAAGAATTCCTAAAGGTTATGAAATCTTATACAAAGTTCTTATAGATTGTGATCTCACATGAACTTCTGAGATAGTAAGGAGGAGACCTGGTGCATTTTCTTGGGAGTTATTTTTAACTGAATTTTAATTTACGTAAAATTAAATGCTCATTTTTTAAGTGTATATTTTGATGTGTTTTGACAATGTATACACTTTCATAACTACCATTCCAATCAAGATATAGAATATTTCCCATCACCCCAAAGTTCCCAGTGTACCTCTCCAGTCAACCCTCCCCCTAAGGCAACTACTGCTCCAATTTCTATTACATTAGCTTAGTTTTGTCAGTTCCAGAAATTCATTTACAGACTATACAGACTATACAATAAGCAACTTTTGTGTCTGGTTTCTTTTGCTCAACATAATGTTTTGAGATATATCCATGTTGTTGTACACATCAGGAGTTCATTCCTTTTTATTACTGATTAATATCTTATTGTATGAAAATATCACAATTTGTATGTCCATTCACCTGCTGGTAGACATTTGAGTTGTTTCAAGTTTTAGGCTTTTATGAATAAAGCTGTGAGGAAAATTCTTGCCCATTTTGGACATATTTTGTATTTCTCATTGGTGAATGACCAGAACTAAAATTTCTGGGTCATAGGGTGGATATATGTCCCAATGCACTTTTGTTCTTTTATTCCTGAGAATGAAGTTCACAAAACATTTTTCCTTCTTCTGGCCTCCATCCCATTACAAGTAAGTTCATATTAATCTCCAAAAATAAGTAATACGTATTTAGTGCTCACTACGTGCTAGGACCAGGGATAAGCTTTCTGCATGCATTACCCCATTTAATCTTAACAAAACCCTTTAATGATCATCATTTACAAGGCCCTAGGAGGTTAATAAGGCTGTTAATAAGGCTGTTGATCTTATGTAAGAGTTGGGAGCCAACAGAAAATAAATCCAGGACCAGCATTCTCTCCCATTTTACTATATTACCACCTCCTTTCTTTCACAAAGTATTTTCTTCTCAGCAAGAACTATGGAGGGTTTTGGAGATCAAGATGGTGAAGTAGGAGGATACTGGGCTCACCTCCCCTCGTGAACACACCAAAACTAAAACTACCCACAGAGAGATTCTCACTGAAATGGACCTGGGAACTGGCAAAACAGCTCTTCTACAACCAAGGCTGTAAAGAAAGATACACACAGATTCTGCTAGGAAGCAAGGAGAAAGAAACTGGCTGGGAGACAGAAGCGCAGGAGGATATCACAGGATAGGAGCTCTTCCCTGGGAAGCGAGGGGTTTGAGCCACATATTAGGCACCCCAGCCTTGGAGTCTGACACCAGGAAGATGAGATTCCTTATCTGGTTTGAAAACCAGTGGGGCTTACCAAACGGCTGTAAGATACCAAGACTGTGCTCCTGAAGAGCACACGCACTGACTTACAGTCACAGTGTGGTGGCAGCAGATTGAAAACTGCCTGGGTCTCTGGTCAGCTTGCCAGAACCACCCCAGGACACATCCCAGGCTCCTGCCCCAGCCCCTCTTGTTCCAGCACTGCTCCCCACTAAGGTGGAGATTTCCGTTGCCAACAAGAGTGCGCAAAATTGGAGGAAACAAAGACAGCCCGAACCCCAGCCCTAACTCTGACCAGGACAGAGACAAGCATTGCCAGCTCACATGTCCCTGCACACAACCTGAAGCTAGCTCCAGGGCAGAGACCACCTTTGCTGGAGAACCTGTCCCTATACACACTTGGGAAGGCGTATGGCCAGCTCAGTGATGTGGCACCAACCCCTCCAGCCCTGACCCAGCCACCAACCAAGGCACACACACTGGGCAAAAAGTGAAACCAGCACAGAAGTGCAGCCCCAAGCCCTCAGGCTCTGCCACATACCCAGAAGAAACCCAACTTCCTCAAGGCTCCTGCTCCAGCCCCTCAGCCCCCAACCCCACCCCAACAGGGTGGTGGCAGCCACTGAACATAGGAGAAGCCCCAGCTTGCACCTGGCTCTGGCTGTGGCCCCTCCATCTCCAGCCCTATCTCCCACCAAGACAGTGGATGCAGCACTCCCTGGGGGAAGACACAGTCCATGCTCACTTCAGATCCAGCTCTCCCACCAAAGCCACTGGGTACACGCAGACTACATAGGGACACTAGTTCTCTGTTGGTGGGATGTAAATTGGTACAACCACTATGAAGGTTCCTCAAAATATTAAAAACAGAACTACATATTATCCAGGATTCCACAACTGGGTAGATATCCAAAGAAAACAAAAATACTAATTTGAAAAGATATATGCACCCCAATGTTCATTGTAGCATTATTTACAATAGCCCAGATACGGAAACAATCTAAGTGTCCATCAACAGATGAATGGATAAAGAAGATGTGGTATAAAAGGGGAAACATGGGGGGGAGGGATAAACTAGGAGCTTGGGATTAACATACACACACTACCATATATAAAATAGAAAACCAACAAGGACCTACTATATAGCACAGGGAAGTCTACTCAATATTCTCTAATAACCTGTATGGGAAATGAATCTGAAAAAGAATGAATATATGTATATGTATAACTAAATCACTATGGTGTATACCTGAAACTAACACAACACTGTAAATCAACTATACTCCAATAAAATTTTTTTTTAAAAAGAAGGCGTGGTATATATATAATGGAATGTTGGAATATAATGGAATATTACTCAGCCATAAAAAAATGAAATTTTTCCATTTGCAGTAATATAGATGGACCTAGAGGATATTATGCTTAGTGAAGTAAGTCAGTCAGAGAAATACAGATACTATATATTATCACTTCTATGTGGAATCTAAAAAATAAAACAAATGAATAAAACAAAAGAAAAACAGACTCATAGATACAGAGAACAAATCAGTGGTTACCAATGGGAAGAAGGGTGGGGAAGGGGCAAGATAGGGAAAAGAGATTAAGAGGTACAAACTACTAGGTATAAAATAAATAAGATAGAAGGATGTAATGTACAGAACAGGGAATATAACCAATATTTTTATAATAACTTTAAATGGAGTATAATTTATAAAAATATTGAATCACTGTATTATACTCCTGAAACTAATATAACATTGTAAATCAACTATACTTTAATTAAAAACAAAACAAAAAAACTACTGATTCTTTGAGGCAAAACAATGAGTGCCTTCTCACCAAGTGGGTATGTTTCATCTCTCAGAGCCTCCAAAAGCCTCAGAGCTTTCTGAAAGACTGTCTCCCAGGTTATAATCCTCAGGTTGGCTCAAATAAAATTTTCCGTATCTTTCTTAGATCAACCACTGATTAATTTTTTTCACTGATAGTAGACAGATGATAGATGATAGATGGATAGATACATATAGAATGATATAATCTCAGAATGTGTGCCTTTTAAATAAAGCAAAAATCATTTTCAGAGAAAGTCACTACCCCGCTCTAATTTTTATACTTTTACCACAAAGGAGGGAAACCTCTAAAGGGATTCAGCGTTCTATGGAACCATACATCAATATTCCTTTCTGAAATGCTTTTTCATTGGCCACATAGACCCAGCTCTACATGGACCCTTAATCTGATTTCCAGATTGAATATTTAATTTCTTTACCAAAGCAAAAGTTGGCAATTGCTTGATTAACTTAACCTCATTCTTCTTTGTCATTAGAACAAATCGAAACGTCTCAGCTGACAACACCACTTTAGAAACGTCCTGATTCTGATAAATGCCTTCCTTAAATGCCTTAAAAGTATTATTAGCATAGATGCTTGTTTGATTCTGAACTCCTGCTCTCCTGAGAGCCATGGGGTGGGAACTGAATTCAGAATGGGAGGGGATTGCTGTGCCCTCAGGCAGAGTTTTAGATTAGTATGCAGAACCTGTATGCATGACTCTGTGAATTTTTTAAGCCTTTTTTTTTTCACTACTTTTCCATTTTCAGGTTCCAAAAGGGGAGCTCAATTATTCACTGTTAAAAAATGGGGGCTTCCCTGGTGGCGCAGTGGTTGAGAGTCCACCTGCCGATGCCTGCCGATGCAGGGGACACGGGTTCGTGCCCCGGTCCGGGAAGATCCCACATGCCGTGGAGCGGCTGGGCCCTTGAGCCATGGCCGCTGAGCCTGCGCGTCCGGAGCCTGTGCTCCACAACGGGAGAGGCCACAACAGTGAGAGGCCTGTGTACCGCAAAAAAAAAATGGCCATTGATTATCTTGCAAATCCAGGCCAAGTAAAGGTAAAGATACTGATGCTCGGCTGCTTAAGTAGTCAGTTTTTGTTAATAGATATAATTATTTTTCACACCTTACTAAAGAACATGAAGAGCAGTAAAGAAACAGTATTATTGGTGATTTTTAATGAGGTTTCTATAAGACCCAGTCAGAAAGTAATTATTCAAACAAATGAAGGAAGACAGCATAATCCATAACTGTACTAGATATCTATTAAAGGAATAACGTCTCATTTTAAGATAAAGTACATAAGTGATACACAATTCAAGTGAAGCATCTTTATTATGCACTTTACCACTTCATAAAAAGCAAATTACAAGTAATTCTATTTAATGATTATATGTTATGTACAAAATAATGCACCATTACTATTTCTAACATCTTTATCATTACAGAGATATTAGAAATATCTTTAATCATTACAAATTACTACTGTTAACATTAATAATTGTAAGGCCAACTGGCCCGAGGCAGGGGAACACAATCAGATTCACAGGTTGCATCAGACAGAAATTCTCCGGACCACCCAGTTCCAGAAACTGCCCTGGAGACATTCCGGACCACCCAGTTCCAGGAACTGACCTGGGGACTTTGAACCCAGCCCAGCCTTCCCGCCTTTCGAGGGGCGGGACCAACGGTCCCCCAGGATACCCGAAAAGACCACCAAATAAGGAATACCCTGCGCCCTCCCAGATTCACCACACCACTTTCCCTTCTTCCCCTATAAAATCTTGCCCAACCCTCGCCCGGGAGTGCTCCCTAATAAAGCTCACTTGAAGCTTTCCGCTGTTTCCTGGTGCCGTTTGTTAAGATCCGACCTTACAGTAATATTATTATTAACTATAACTATAGCTCACTTTATAAAGCACCTTTTTCTGTGCAAAGTGTTTTGCAGCATTACTGAAGTTAGTCCACAAAACACTAGAGTTAGATATTCTTCATTTCTTATTGAAGAAACTGAAACCAAGCAGGACCCTGTGGGGCTCCTGGGCAAGGAAGCCTTTCTGTCCACCATTTCTTGTTTGTAGAGAATAGACTCCAGCCTCCATGAACCTTCCCTGAGTCCCAAAGGGCAAATTCGAACAGTTGCTAATCAGGGAAGGGAGGGGATGCAGAGACAAGGGAGGAACAGTCAAAAAACAATAGTGCAGCTGTGGGGCAGGTTTTGGTTCTGCCTCAAGGGATACACATAACAATATCTTTGAGCTCTTTACAAAACTAAAACCCCCCAAAAATGGAGGATGTTAGCATTCTTCATTCCAGATTAAAGGATCCAGAGAAGCTCTTCAAGAGACAACCTGAAGCCAAATTAAAGGAACCACAGAAACTCATCAGGCCACCTGAGGCCAGATTAAAGGAGTGCAGGCCCTACACACACCTTGATCCTTATCAGCAACCCCACCCTTGAACTATGGTTATAAAACTCTTCATCAAATCCCCCTGGGTTGGGACACGCAGTTTTGAGAGGCACGAGCCCACTGTGTCCCCCTTTGCCTGGCAAAGCAATAAAGCTATCCTTTTCTACTTCACCCAAAACTGAGATTTGATTCGGCACTGATACACAGAGGCTGAGTTTTCGGCATCAAAACTGAGGCTAAGAGAGTTTAAAGGCCTAAGCGTCAATCAGCTAGTAACTAGAAGACCTGCCTAGGAAATCAGTTTGTGTCTGCCTGTCTCCAAAGCCCATAATTCTGGTCCCTCCCACACTACCACCAGCTATGAAGGTCAAAGATAACACACTTGATATAATAGGGTTCAGCGTTCAATACAATGACAGAGGTGTTTCTCTACATGTGCTAGCCCAAAATGGCATTTGAGAGCAGAACAATTTTGCATTCAGTGTCCTCTACAATCAGTTTCTTGTTTTCCTTTTTCATTTACTAGAAGTAGTATGTTCCTACCTCTATAGCCTAATTCCTGTTTCTCTTATTTTACTGGAAGAGAAAAGTATACTTTTGTTTTGTCTAGGGTAACTTATTTACTACTAAAATACCATTCAACCTCTTGCTCTCTCAAGAGTCTATCAAAATAGATTTTGTCCACAATATCCAGAGCTAATACAATTATCCCAGGACCAGGAATGAGATGCACTAAAGGAAAGAAACTCATGACCTCCACCTTATGCAAACATCCTTCTTAACCACTCCTAAAGTTAGTCCCTATTCCTTCACCTCTTCCCTTCCATAAGAAATGTTTCTGATTATTTCATCAATACAGGTCACTCTGGTACAATGAAAAGAAGACAGCCTCTGGAATCAGATAGACCTGGGTTACAATGCTGGTTCTATGTTTTAATACTTTTGACTACTCCATTAACTTCTCTGACCTCAAATTTCATGTCTGTAAACTGCTATGAAGAGAGATTTTGAGGATTTAAGGGGCAATTATATGTAAGAACCTGGTACATCAGAAATGGAAGCTAAACTTTTGGTGGTGAGCAAAATATAAAATATAATGTTGTACACATGAAGCTTATATAATGTTACATAATGTTATAAACCAAATAATTATGATGTGTTCATTTTCCCTCTCCATCTTCTGGAGATGTAATGGAAAAAAGGCACATGCTTAATATCTCAAACAACTGTAGGGGAGGGAGACCTTGATGCAAATCAGTATAAAAATTATGCTAAATAGGCCAGTAACTCATGTGCCTCTGTTTCTTTCCTTTATTCAGAAAGTATTTACTGGTTGTCTACTATACTCCAGGCACAAAGGATGACAGTAATCCAAACATTTAAAGTAATCCAAACATTTAAAGAAGAGAGTTCCAGAAAGTGGGGGCAGAGATAGGTACGAGGGCCCAGGGAGAGAAATATCTGATAAATTCAAAGATCAGGAAGCAAATTAACACAATTGCAATATGGTGAACCTGGGGAGTGGTAAGAAATGGCATTGAAACCAGGAAATCCTAGGCTATGGAAAATCTACTACAGTCCTTTCTCTCACACTCAACTGGTCATTTTCTTAAATTAACATGACTTTACTTTTTACGGAACTACATGATATGAATCTTGCTTTACTTCCAGATGATCCTGCCTCTACTGGCTACTTGTTACAGAGGTTTTTTGCTTTTTTTTTTTCCTACTGTTGCTACAGAGATTCTGACTTAAGTGCGTATCATAAACAAAATGTATGACTAAGGCATTTTAGACTTTTCAGATGACCAAATCTGGCAGGGTTGCAGAATGGTTAAAAGCATAGCTTTCAGAATAGCAGCAGCCAAGTTTAGATCCCCAGCTGAGGCATGTACTGGCTCTGGGGCAGACAGCAAGCCTCTTCAATTCTCTAACCCTGTCTCCCCTTCCATAATGGAAGCAGATGGTTCTAAGAATTGAATTCTGCTCCACTGCACCTAGCACAGCACCTAACACATAAGGGCCTAGCACAAGACACTGATATTATTAATATGTAGTATCACATTTCAAAATAAACATATCACTTGACTCTTTCTCTCCAAAACCAGAAGGTAAAGAATAGTCTATCTTATTAAGTTTAGTTTGTAACTGCCAACATGTTAACTGTGCCTTCTCTAAATTAGGTAAAATAATGACTTAATCAAACTGAATGAAGAGTTTCTGTTTTCATAAAGACTCATCTTACAGTAACAGGCATGATTCTAAAGAAAGTCATGCAGAAGACGGCGGAGGAATAAGACGTGGAGATCACCTTCCTCCCCACAAATACGTCAAAAATACATCTACATGTGGAACAACTCCTACAGAACACCTACTGAACGCTGGCAGAAGACCTCAGACCTCCCAAAAGGCAAGAAACTCCTCACGTACCTGGGTAGGGCAAAGAAAAAAGAAAAAACAGAGACAAAAGAATAGGGATGTGACCTGCACCTTGGGGAGGGAGCTGTGAAGGAGGAAAAGTTTCCAAACACTAAGAAGCCCCTTCACTGGTGGAGACAGGGGGTGGGCGGGGCGGGGGGAGCTTTGGAGCCAAGGAGGAGAGCGCAGCAACAGGGGTGCAGAGGGCAAAGCACAGAGATTCCCACACAGTGGATTGGTGCCGACCAGCACTCACCAGCCAGAGAGGCCTGTCTGCTCACCCGCTGGGGCAGCTGGGGGCTGGGGGCTGGGAGCTGAGGCTCTGGCTTTGGAGTTGCTATGAGACTAGATATCAATTACAGGAAAAAATACTGTAAAAAAAACAAACACATGGAGGCTAAACAATACAATACTAAATAACCAAGAGATCACTGAAGAAATCAAAAAATACCTAGAAACAAATGACAATGAAAACACAATGACCCAAACCTATGGGATGCAGCAAAAGCAGTTCTAAGAGGGAAGTTTATAGCAATACAATCCTACCTCAAGAAATAAGAAACATCTCAAATAAACAACCTAACCTTACACCTAAAGCATTCAGAGAAAGAAGAACAAAAAAACCCCAAAGTTAGCAGAAGGAAAGAAATCGTCAGATCAGAAATAAATGAAAAAGAAATGAAGGAAACAACAGCAAAGACCAATAAAACTAAAAGCTGGTTCTTTGAGAAGATAAACAAAATTGATAAACCATTAGCCAGACTCATCAAGAAAAAAAAGGGGAGAAGACTCAAATCAACAGAATTAGAAATGAAAAAGGAGAAGTAACAACTGACACTGCAGAAATAGAAAGGATCATGAGAGATTACTACAAGCAACTATATGCCAATAAAATGGACAACTTGGAATAGATGGACAAATTCTTAGAAAAGCACAACCTTCCAAGACTGAACCAGGAAAAAATAGAAAATATGAACAGACCAATCACAAGCACTGAAATTGAAACTGTGATTAAAAGTCTTCCAACAGGGCTTCCCTGGTGGCACAGTGGTTGAGAGTCCGCCTGCCGATGCAGGGGATGTGGGTTCGTGCCCCGGTCCGGGAGGATCCCACATGCTGCGGAGCGGCTAGGCCCGTGAGCCATGGCTGCTGAGCCTGCGCATCCGGAGCCTGTGCTCTGCGATGGGAGAGGCCACAACAGTGAGACGCCCGCATACCACAAAAAAAAAAAAAAAAAAAAAAAAATCTTCCAACAAACAAAAGCCCAGGACCAGATGGATTCACAGGAGAATTCTATCAAACGTTGAGAGAGGTGCTAACAACAAACAACCCAATCCAAAAATGGGCAAAAGACCTAAACAGACATTTCTCTAAAGAAGACATACAGATGGCCAAGAAGCACATGAAAAGCTGCTCAGCATCACTGATTATTAGAGAAATGCAAATCAAAACTACAGTGAGGTATCACCTCACACCAGTTAGAATGGGCATCATCAGAAAATCTACAAACAACAAATGCTGGAGAGGGTGTGCAGAAAAAGGAACCCTCTTACGCTGTTGGTAGGAATGTAAATTGATACAGCCACTATGGAGAACAGTATGGAAGTGCCTTAAAAAACTAAAAATAGAATTACCATATGACCCAGCAATCCCACTACTGGGCATATACCCTGAGAAAACCATAATTCAAAAAGAGGCATGTACCACAATGTTGACTGCAGCTCTATTTACAACAGCCAGGATATGGAAGCAACCTAAGTGTCCATCAACAGATGACTGGATGAAGAAGATGTGGCACATATATACAATGGAATATTACTCAGCCATAAAAAGAAATGAAATTGAGTTATTTGTAGTGAAGTGGATGGACCTAGAGTCTGTCATACAGAGTGAAGTAAGTCAGAACGAGAAAAACAAATACCATATGCTAACACATATATATGGAATCTAAAAAAAAAAAAAAAAGGTACTGATGAACCTAGGGGCAGGACAGGAATAAAGACACAGACATAGAGAATGGACTTGAGGACACGGGGAAGGGGGAAGGTAAGCTTGGACAAAATGAGAGAGTGGCATGGACATATATACACTACCAAATGTAAAACAGATAGCTAGTGGGAAGCAGCCACATAGCACAGGGAGATCAGTTCTGTGCTTTGTGTCCACCTAGAAGGTTGGGATAGGGAGGGTGGTAGGGACACGCAAGAGGGAGGAGATATGGGGATGTTTGTATATGTATAGCTGATTCACTTTGTTATACAGCAGAAACTAACACACCATTGTAAAGAAATTATACTCCAATAAAGATGCTAAAAAAAAAAAAGTCATGCAGTTATCTTTCAGCAGAACAGCCTTGGGCTAGAATAGCTCTTGTGCGTTCATTTACTCATTCCTTCATTTACATATTCATTATCATGTGCAGGACCCTATGTCATGTGCTGGGCATAATACGGAAAGGAATAAGTCACACTTCTTATCCTCACAGTCTTACAGGTTTAAAAAACAGTAAACAAACATTTCTATTAAATTGGTTATGATACAAAAAAGCACAAAATGCCAAAAGAAGCATTTTAGAAGTGAAGATGGAGGTCATGACTTACATCACAGTAGGCTTTGGGAAAACCTTCCTGAAGGAAATCACACATGCACCAATCTTTTAAGGGTAATTATGAATTTATAAGATAATGAAAGGAGAAAGTGTCTTCTAGGTGGCCCTGGTTGGAGACCTATTTAGCGGATGAGTGGATCAAAGGGGCTCTTAGGGTTGTACTCAGAAGGCTTAGCATCAGTATAGCACTCACAGGCGGCATGCGAGGGGCAGCTCAGAACAGAGAACTAAGGTTTCCCATGGTGGTGGTAGTCTTCTCGTCTGCTGGGCTCAAATGTGGGTCCAGCAACTGAAGAGCTTCATGTGCTACCCGTATGAAGACCAATCAATCAGCAAACTTCTGGAGAATCCAGCAATGCAGGATCATTCTAGCTCCCACCATGCTTAATTCTCTCTTTTATTTTGGAGGGTCCAGAATATAAGGCTGTCTCCTCTCCACTCAGTCCAAATATGAAGCAGAACCAAAATACTGGGAAGCCCCACTCTCTGGTTTTCTTTCTCCTTTTCATGCTGGGTTCCCTTTGAGGGACACTGCGAAGTCTCAGTGTAGATCACTCATCCTCTCTTCTTAAATGTAACTCATGAAACTGTGCCTCCTGATAAACTCAGGAGTATCAAGTTCAGCCAAGAGGTCTATGCCCTCAAGGAACATGTACTCCGTGTGGTTATGACTACACCCTGAAAGAGGCAACTGCTTCAGAGTCTCTGTTCTCATTGAGGGGGATCCTGCAACATTTCTCTTAGATTCTCAGATTATATTGTGTGTCTGGTAGGCTGTCTTGTCCCTCAGGCATTCAGGAAAACAGAACAAGAAGCACCTCAAGTTGCACAGTTGCCCCTTCTAGCTTTAAAATTCAAGGAATCAAGATGGACCTCATTTCCCTAATCTTTACAAACAAATTCACAGAAGCCCTCTCTCCTGAAGACTTGTATAAGGCTGGTCTCTTAGTCATAAACCTGAGCATATGGCTTGTTAATATTAAAAAGAGGGGAAAAATTAAGTTATAACTAGCATTGGAAAGAAGACTAGCCTTGTTATTTCTTGGTTTATACCCGCATCTCACATCAACATGATGTGTCCTAGCCTACAGAACATACATACAATAGTTCATCTTCAGGCAGTACTTTTATTAGAGAACTTTTAAAAAAACAAGACAAGCCATCTGTTTCAAATGGGTTTCTTTCAAAGGAAACCCTAAATCATATTCTTAATTAACCCACATGATTCTATCATCCATTAATGTACCTAACTGAATTTTCCCAGGATGCAGGTTAATTGTAGAAAAGAAAATAAAGTTATACAAAATTAGTTGATGTCTCACTCTGCTGAGCATTTCTGATTACAGTATTTCTGATTCTTTTCCTAAGTTCTTTATATTAACTACCTGAACTAGCTCATCAGATAATGTGGTGGAGAATAATGGCTCCTCAAAGATGTCCACATCCTAATCTCCGAAACCTGCGAAAGTAAAAGAACTTTGTAGACATAATTAAGGATCTTGAGGTGAGAATATCATCCTAGATTATCTAGGTGGGCCCAATATAATCACAAGGACTTAAACCAAGCAGGACCCTGTGGGGCTCCTGGGCACGGAAGCCTTTCTGTCCCCAATTACTTGACTCCAGCCTCCATGACCTTCCCTGAGTTCCAAAGGGCAGATTCAAACAATTGCTAATCCAGGAAGGGAAGGGATGCAAAGACAAGGGATAGGCAGCCAGGAAACAATGGTGCAGCCTGGGGCACAGTCCTGGCTCCACCTCAAGGGATACAGGTAACAACGCCTTTAAGTTCTTTACCATATTAGAATTCTTCATACCAGAGAAAGATCACCTGAGGCTACATTAAAGGAACCAGAGAAGCTCATCAAGAAGATTACGGGGGAGACCAGATTAGAGGACTGGAGGCCCTTCACACACCCTAATCTTATCAGCAAACCCACCCTTGAACAGTTGCTATAAAACCCCTCATCAAATCCTCCTGGATTGGGACACATAGTTTTTTGGGGCTGGAGCCCACTGTGTCCCCGTTTGCCTGGCAAAGCAATAAAGCTATTCTTTTCTACTTCACCCAATGTCTCCAAGATTTCAGTGGCACTACTGCACAGAGGCCAAACTTGCAGCATCAGGATCATTATAAGACTGAGGCAGGAGGGAGGGGGAAAAGAGGAGTTGTTATTCAATGGGTATAGAGTTTCACTGTTCCAAGATGAAAAAGTTCTAGAGTTCTGTTGCAAAACAAATGTACATATAGTTAACACTTCTGTACACTTAAAAATAGTTAAGATGGTAAATTTTATGTTGTGTGGTTTTTACATAATAAAAAAAAAGGGAGTGGGGAGACAGGAGTGTTAAGAGAAGGCAATGTGACAACAGAGGCAGAGGTTGGAGTGATGTGGGGTTAGAAGCCAGGGAATATGGGCAGCCTCTCTAAGTTACAAAGGGCAAGGAATGGATTCTCTCCTAGAGCCTCCAAAAGAAACATAGCCTTGCCTACATCTTAATTTTAGCCTTGAAGACTCATTTTGGACTTCTGACCTCCAGAACATAAGATAATAAATTTGTATTGTTTTAAGCTAATAAGTTTGTAGTAATTTGTTGAGGCAGCAATAGGAAACTAATACAGACAATAATTCCTTCCATTTGCCCATTGGTTGACACCACTTTCATATATATTACACAATTTACTTTTATGATTTCCATTTTTCAGATAAGGAAACTGAGCTGTAGAGCACTGAATAGATGTGTCCAAGAACAAATGATGAGTTAAGGCTATAAGGCAAATGTGATTCCTTGTCCTTTCTCTTCAGTGTAGCGGCTGTCTGTGATAACAGGTCCCATTTCCATCAATTTTTGTACCGATACTTCTTTTTATTGCCATGTAACTCTCACAAGCTATAAAATGGTAGTAAGAGACATCTTGGCTCCTCTTTGTATACCTGTCATGATTTATAGGCTTTAAGGATATGCCCTCATAGCCCTTGTTATAGACTGACTGTTCACAGGCTGAAGACCTAACTCCCATTATGATGATTTTAAAAGGTAGGGCCTTTGGGAGATAATTAGATTTAGATGAAGTCATGAGGATGGGGCCCTCATGATGGGATTTGTGTCCTTATAAAAAGAGGAAGTGACACCAGAGCTCAGCCTTCTTTGATTGGCAACAATCTCCCCAGAGGATGGAGAGGTTCTTCACTGCTTGCCTTTATCCTAAGCAGACAAAGGTCAATTGACTGACCACCACACAACTAACTCTGGGTCAACACCTTAAATGACACTTTCCAGACAGAACAAACACAAGATTGGGGTTTTTTCCATACTTCATTTCATCTACTTTTCACAACGATCTGGTGAGGCAGGTACTCCAGGAATGCTGGATTGATTGATCAAGTAATCAATTGATTTTACTATTTTCACTACTTTAAGACAAACTGCTTTTTGAGAACATCAGATTCTTAGCTGCCTTCATATATCTATGGCTTATCCATCAGCATTAGCCACTTTTGTAAGTTTGAGACCTTACGTACTTCAGCCTTTATAGTTAAGAGTTGGAGAAATGGAAGGTATGTCTTGCAATTAAATTTTTACATCAGAATGGATTTGATTTTTGACATCAATGAACAAATTCATTTGTCTATCTCTGCACTGCAGGACTAGAAATCCATCATAATTATCTGCCAGCTGTTGGTTCACCCCAGTCATGATTTCTTATTCAAAAATGTTTCCTAACCTCCAGAAAGTCCTCACTGAATTTGTAGTTTGCAGGTATCTAAAAGGCTTATATTTTTAATGAATTCCTAATGTACTCACTCAAGCAAATGAGGAAATTATAACCATGGAACATTACATTTCAGACATTAATCATAATTGCTTAATAATACCAAACAAGGAGATTTTATTGCAAACTGAGACTTCTTATTTAACTTCAGAATCAGAATAATTGTCACATTCGCACCTATTCTAAATGATACCACACATTCCAAATGCCTACATTAAACAGTTTAGTCATAAAGAAATATTTTGTCAGTTAATTTAATTGCATGGCATAATCGTTTCACCTATTTCTCTAAAAACATATTTTAATAAGAGAACTACAAGGAAGTTATAAAAATCTCACTTTCTCAATTGCTAGTAAAGGTCTCCGCTGAAAGCTGCCAGACAATTACACATTCGGGGGGTTTCTATAGTTCCTCAATGTATTTGTTATATATCATTAGTCACCAGTGAAGCCCTTCACTAATAGCAATACCCTTCAACAATAACCCCAGAGAATTTAACACTGATTGATGTCAGGTCACCTGGAACTCGTTGGCAGAATTTCCAATTTTCTGTTGGGAAATTGCTTATTTCTCCAAGTCTATTCCCATTTTTACAAGTGGACAGCGAGCTGAGATTATACATTATTATATGTCTAAATATAAAATTGTGATGGATGGTGTCACACATTTAAAAGAGTTAAGCATTTAATTTAAGATTTTAAAAGTTTAAAGAAGTTTAAAATGTATTTTTAATCTTCCTCAGAAATTCACGGGCTGATCCATATTGGGGGAAATACTAAGAGATTGCCTAAGGACTGTCATTTATATGGAGCATTATTATCATAAAATTACCCTTTTAGACTCTCAGAGCAGTAGCACCATAACTTTCTTGTAAATACTATATCTAAAGATCTCAGGCTTATCAAAAGACTGAAGGGATAAATAGGTTCTTTTAGTAACAGTAGTAACATTAAATTTGCCAGAGAAAAGAGGAAAGTAAGCAACCAAAACTCAAAAGCCACATTAAATACAGAAGACAAAGTTTGCTATTTACATTAAACTATTATTTGTTTAAAAACATATACTAGGGGTCGATTTTAAAAGTGTGTATTTAGGATGCTAAAATATCATATATTGCAGTAATATTACTGTTTACCTTTGCACATAGAAACTCTACCAAATTCTTGAATTAAGCATTACATCACTGGCTGCCTATATAAAGATATTAGAGGCAACAGGTAACAATCCAATGAAAAGTTTGAAGTTTAGTCAATACGGGTCACTCCGGAGAGACAAACTAGCAAAACTCCCAAAATCTGCAATGCTCAACACAAGTGCGTAATTTATTTGAGGATTAAAAATGCCTTTATTACTTTAGAGTTTTTGTAGACACACACACACACACCCAAAAACTTGTTAAAAAATAGAAACAGAAAGAACAAAGTTTAAAAATGCATAGAAAACTCAAAGAAGAACAAATTAAACTGATTTCTCTCCACTCAGAAATAATTAACATTAACATTTTGTTTCTTTTTTCACATGCACATAAAAACACACAAAGATGCTACGTATATGCAGAGAGAGAGGGAGGAAGAGAGAGAATAATACTGGACAGTGAAGAGCCTGCTTTGCAAACTATACCTTTTCTTACACTCTATTATGAACATTTTACCACATTAAAAAATATATATACATATACTTATTTCTAAAAATGCCATTTTAAAGGCTGCATAGAGTTTCATTATATGGCTACCTAATGCACTGGTGAATAACCTACTGATGGACATTTAGCTTGTTTTGTTTATGCTATTTATCTGTTAAAGGATTATTTATGGAATATGTGTTCATTGCTCATATCTACCTTGTCCCAGATTGGGAATACAAAGTCTCTGTTCTCACAGAGCTTACATTTCTGGGACTGAGGGATAAAGACAGACAAGAAAAACAATGCACACAAATAAATATAACAGCTGGTGATTAAGTCCTACAATAAAACTGTAATAATCATAATAAAGCAGGTTAAGAAGACAAAGAGTGACAAGAAGTAGTAGATGGTCTCTATGATAGGAAGACCTTCGAACAGGGATCTGAATGACGGTATGGCATCGGCCCAGTGGAAATCTGGGCGACAAGCCTTCCAGATACAGTAAAACAAGAGGTAGAAAAGGGAGTATGCTTGGCATGTTGATATAATAAAAAGGAGAAAAGCATAAAAAAAAACCAAAAAACTTCTGTGTCTGAATCTTTACACATATATCTTCAGAAAATATTCCCAGGAGTATATTTGTAAGGTCAAAAATATGTTCATCTTTTTTTGGTTTTTTTTTTTGTGGTACGCAGGCCTCTCACTGTTGTGGCCTCTCCCGTTGCGGAGCACAGGCTCCGGATGCGCAGGCTCAGTGGCCATGGCTCACGGGCCCAGCCACTCCGCGGCATGTTTGATCTTCCCAGACCGGGGCACGAACCCGTGTCCCCTGCATCGGCAGGCAGACTCTCAACCAGTGCGCCACCAGGGAAGCCCTATGTTCATCTTTTAATCAGAATTTTCTCAGTATCTTATGAAAGGAATATTTTTTATTGAAATAGTTCTTTTAAAAACCCTCTATGTTATATCTCATTACTTAGTGAAGTATTAAGAATCTCTAAGAATTAGTACACTCCCAAGAATCTGCTATGTTTCTGTCATTTATACATACAAACAAGCCTATCATTTGACATCATTTAACAGTTGTTGGTGATAAATGTCAGCATGCCGTGATTTGCATGACAGCTATTTTGCATATGTTCCCTACCAGACTAGACCCTCACTGCACCACTGTATATGACAGCACTGCACATTCTAGAGATTCTGTAACTGCATGACTGATGTTGTATAACATTTCCTTTTTTTATATTCAACTCACTCCTTAAGTGGTGAGAATGATGACCATGTAGCACTTGCCTTTGTCTCCCCAGCATCCAGCATAAATGCCTACCATGAGGGAGATGCTCTATAGGTACCTTAGATGAATGAATCAACAAAAACATCCTCCTCTGTAATGGCCTATATGGGAAAAGAATCTAAAAGAGTGGATATATGTACATGTATAACTGATTCACTTTGCTGTATACCTGAAACTAACACAACACTGTAAATCAACTATACTCCAATAAAAAAAAAAACACTTCTGTGATATTATAAGTGAGATAAGGACTAGCTAATAGCCAAATAATAATTAATTAATTTTAAATAATCAATAAGTTGTCAAAACGTATCAACAACCGTCTGCCCCAGGAGGCTCTCTGTGATTTCTAGTGGCTCACTGGTCCCTTAAAGACTGCACATTTGACCCTTGAACAGCAGGGGCTTAGGGCACCAACCCTCTCACACAGTCAAAAATCCCTTATAATTTATAGCTGGCCATCAGTATACGTGGTACCTCTGTATCTCAGGTTCTGCATCTGCAGATTCAACCAGCCGGGGATTGTTTAGTACTGTAGTATTTACTATTAAAAAAAATCCATGGATAAGCAGATCCACGCAGTTCAAACTCAGGCTGTTCAAGGATCAACTGTATAGTGTCTTAAAAGTCTCTTATCTTAAAATCATTTTAATCCTATGTGCTAATCCCACAGTTCTAAGCATGCCTGATAGAACAGGAAACATAAAATACCTCGTAGCAATTACAAATCATTTGTGTACATATTGTTGAATGCTAATACAGGCCAGGCATTGAATTAGGAGCTAGAGATGATATACTGACATGGTTCATGTGGATGGGAGGAGACACCAGAGCACACAGTTCCAGGAATGTGATACTTCTCCCTCTAGTTTTAGAGAGACACGGTTTTGCTGTTGTTGTCTGTTTTGCATCTGGTTGGTGTGTAAAAAACCAAAGTTAAATTTACTGTCTCACATAAACACTGAACTGGCCAAGTGAACAGGAGGGCCTGGTCTAACTCCTGCCAACCTTCTCCATTTTCTCGGACACTCCTCACCCTTCACTCACTGACTTATTAAAACTAAGACAAGACAAGCCCTTTCCAGTCTCAGGACCTTGGAATGGTTATCTTCTGTGTTCATGCTCTGAGCAATCCACTCCTGGCTTTTCAATGTGACTGGTCCCTGGTCCTTAAGGCCCCACCATCAAAGTCCCCTTCTCAGAGACACTGACCAGCTACATCAAATGTCACCCCTCCCCAGTACTTGGTTATTTATCCTTCACATAACCTACTTCATTTCCTTCATAATTCTTACAACTAGTGTGATGATTTTGTCACCGGCAAAGCCCACTAACAATTCCCGGGAGATAAAAACAGAAGCTGGGTAATAAAATAAAGTCAAACCATTTTTTTTCCTTTGTACTCATAGGGTGCCCCACGCAGAGGCCTAGCATCCGGCACTTCAGACCAGAGTTCCCTGTGCAGAATGGCTATGCCCATCACCTCAGCTCAGCAGAAATGCTGTGACGACACCTCAATTCAACATGGCAACAGTGGGCCATGTGCAGAGATGCACTGCAATCTGGAGCCTCGAGCAGCACAGCTGCAGTCCACCCATAAGAACTCCACCCCCTCCCCGCTGAAGAGAACCCTGTAAAGCAGTCCTGCCACCAACGGCCTGCCCAGAGGAGTGTGTACTCAAAAAACACAAGCTTGCACCTCTCCCTTCTTTGATCAAAAAATAAAGCTTTCCTTTGCTTCTGAACCAAACTTAGTCTTAGTATTGGCTCCAATAACACCAGGCAGGAGAAAGGGTCAGTAACAAATTTAGGCAACCCAGGTGGGATGCACTGTGGCCTTTGCCCCTGCACCTATCCACTAGGCTCTGGGCTCACCCTAGCTCCAGTGGGAGGACAGCTGAGGCTTTGGGAGGTTCCTGTGAGGATGACTGACTCTGGTCTTTGGTCTTTGATAGAACAGCAGGAAGCCTAAGGCCGAATTCAGAGCAACTCTGCCCAGCAGCCTGATACCCAGTTGTGGTGTACACACAGGGTAGCCCCTAGAGTAATCTGGACGGCGCCCCCTTGAGGCGATCACACTGGGGCATCGGTGGTGATCAGAGACTGAAATTCACGTATGTCTGCCTGCTGCCTCTGGCTGGCCTTCCTGCGGTACCAGATGCCCGGGGATGGTGGGGATGAGAGGAAGCCCAGGCAGTCTTGCCTGTGGCCTCAGCAGTAGTGCTGTCCCCTTAATCCCAGTACAAGGCAGTAGGGGCCACACCAGGACTTTTTGCCATCCTTGCCAACCTCAGGGGTCAACAGTACCATCCTCCCTAGCCACTTTCAGTTTGGTAAAGGAAAGCGGCCAAGAGGCGAGACCAGGAAGATGTCCAGGTATTGAGGACAGTCTGACAAAAAGGAACAAGGTCGCGCAATCTGAGTTCAGGAAAAGGCACTGCAGACGCCCAAGTGAGAAAGGGTCCCAAGGTAGGTACGCAACCGGTGACTTGATCTCTCTTCCAGTCAGTGCTAGCTCCTCTAAGTGGACTAGGGAGCACTGCGAGCCACCCGCAAGACCAGGAACCCCATTATTAGGAAGCTCTTGAGCTGCTGACAAGAACAAGAAACACCCACCACTCGACCTCTTCTCCCTCGGCTGACAAGGCGACACTTGAGTGATTCTTTATCAACCAAGGTTCCCACAGGCTCTCCTCCCGGTATCAGCACAGAATCCCAGCTGCCCCAGCAATCTGGTGAATAACCTACAGAGATCCCTCAGGCCTTTAACTCTCACCCAGTGGGAAGTCTGAAAACTCCTCCTTTTCAGCCAAAAGGAGGAAAGAGAAGACCCCCACCTCAGAGAGCTATGCCACCCCCTAAGGAACCAAGGTGGTCAGGAACTAATGTGGCTAAGCTACTCTGGTCCAGAGGATGTCCTGTCTAACCTCCTGTGGGATATCCTGACTGAGGAAGAACTATCTCAAGCATGGGCCATTACAAATTCAAGGGGGACCCCCAGTTATATCAGAGTCCATGCCATTTGGATGCCCCTTATTTGGGCCTTTTTAGGACTCCATTAACAGTTTGGTGCTGGTTCCAAATTTCAGAAATCTTGTTTGGGTCAAACCTTGTGACAATTCTGTGCCAACAAATCACTCTAACTGCCTTCTCAGTAGCTGGAAACAAATTCAAGTCAGAACATCTAAGGTACGGGGAACCAAATATCTACCATACCGAAGGACAGCCCAGTAGGGTACCTCCTGCAGAACTGGCAGTTCTTCAGGTATGACCTCCTGACCCCAAAACATTTAAGCTTCCTATATGATACAGCCTGGCCCCAATACCAGCTGGGAGATGGGGAAAGTTGTCCCGTCCATAGATCTCTAAATTACACTATTTTACAATTGGACCTGCTATGCCAGAGACAAAAGAAATGGGGTGAAACTCCCTATGTCCGGTTATTTTTTATGGCCTTATATCAGAACAAAGGCCTTCAAAAGGCATGTGGGCTCTCCTCCGCTGATACGTCCTTGACCCTCCCCTGAGGACCTCCTTGATCTCTTCCCTAACCCTCCTCCTACTGCTCCCTCCCTGCCCTCTTCCTTCATATGTCCCCATTGGGGCCACAGGCCTGAAGGGCCCCCTCCATGCCAGCCCCCTCCCTCCAGAATCCAGTCCAGAACTACACAATGCAGGACTAATTACCAGCCAGGGGCCAATACCCCACCAGGAAACGTACTCCCTTTTGAGGCAGGTCCTTGCTGGAGAAGGAGGGCTCTCATCCCATCCAGGTACACATCCCATTTACCACTTTGGATCTGTGTAGCTGGAAAAGTCATAGTAAGGGGTTGAAGGAAGATCCAGAGGGGTTCCTGAATCTGATTAGGGGAACGTTTCAGACCCATGACGCCACCTAGGCTGACATTCAGAGCCTCCTCAACGTACTCTTAATGGGGGAAGAAAAGGCCACAGTCTTTTCAAAAGCCTGAGAGGAGCAGACAGAGAGAACAGAAATCATGCAGGTCGTGCTATTTTCAGACCAGGGAAGCAAGTGGTCCCAGATAATGAACCCAACTAGGACCACTGAGACCATGGAGAAGCGGGTGGAAGACAGAGACTGACCGTTATAAAAATATGATCCTAAAGGGAATCCAGGCAGCAGGAAAGAAACAAATTGGAATAAGGGAAATCAACCAGGAGCCAATGGAAAACCCTTCAGCATTCCTAGAGCGCCTCAGGGAATGTCTCTGAATCTATATGACCACTGACTGAGTCATTGGAAGGGAATGCAATCCTGAGGTCATATTTCATTTCCCAAAGTGTTCCTGACCTTAGGCTTAAACTTCAGAAATTAGAAATAGAACCAGATATTCCTACCTCTCACCTGGTCAAGGTTGCCTATTGGGTGTTTAATAACAGTGATACAGAGGAGAAAAAGAGGATAAAAAGGCACGCAGGCAAGTCCACCCACTGGCCGTTGCCCTCCAATGTCAACGGGGGGGGGCACGGGAATTTGGACTAACTGCCCACGGAGACTCTTAACTCCAGTGAGTGACCCCCAACCCCCACAGAGGGATAGCAAACCAAGGAAACAAGGACCCAATCAGTGTGCCATATGTAAACAAGAGGGACACTGGAAGGAAGAATGACCTCGCTGCCCCGGAAGGGGGGAGGAAATGGCAGATCCCAGCCACCACGCTCAAAGGCAGATGGTCCAAGCCAATGAAGAATAATGGGGTCAGGGGCTCCTAAGCTGGCACTTCAACTGAGCCCCCCGAGGAGTCCCAGCTGACAGTGGACATAGGGGAAAAGCCTGTCGAATTCTTAATCAACACTGGTGCCACTTACTCAGTTCTGAACACCAGATCAGGCAAACTCAGTCATAAGAGTTGTAAAATTATGGGGGTATCAGGGAAGGCCCAAGAAAAGGCATTCACAGAGCCATTAGAATGTAAATTGGATGAATACACACTCACCTATCCCTTCCTATATGTTCTTGAATGTGCTATACCCCTGCTAAAAAGAGATATCTTACATAAATTGGGGGATACTATCCACCTAATGGGAGACAAACTAGAGATTGGCATCCCCTAGAAAGGGGGTACAAGATGATAATGTTAACAGGTGAGGACAAACCTCCCCACACAGAGCAAGTCGACCTCCATGGAGTAAATCCCAAGGTATGAGCCTAGGGATGGGTAGGACAAGCTGGAGGAGCCAGTCCCATGATAGTTCATCAAAAACCAGGACACACACGGCCCAACAGAAAACAGTACCCTCTCCATCAGGAGGCCTTCTGGGCATTGCCCCTGTTATACAGGGCCTAACTGACCAGGACCTAATTAGACCATGCTAATAAGCCTGTCATACCACCCATTCTCCCTGTAAAGAAACCCAATGGGGAATATCAGGTGGTGCAGGACCTCAGGGCAGTCAATGAAGCCCCCAAGGATATACATCCAGTCCTCCCGAACCCCTACACCCTGCTGGCCACTGTATTTTCCCCAAGTCCTGGTATTCTGTATTCGATTTAAAAGATGACTTCTTCTGTATTCCATTAGCCCCAGACTCACAAGAAAGTTTTGCTTTTCAGTGGCAGGACCCAAACACGTAAAAAAACAATACTGCTGGACAGTCCTGCCCCAAAGGTTCAAAAATTCCCCCACCATCTTTGGAGAAACTTTAGCTAAAGACCTGAAAGATCGACATCTGGAGGAGGGAACCTTCCTCCACTATGTAGACAACATTCTGATCGCCAGGCTTATTAAGGAAGGCTCTGAACCATCCTGAAACACCTAGCCAATAAAGGACACGAGGTGTCCAAGAAAAAGGCTCAAACAGCACAAACTATGGTGACCCACTCAGGCTTCATTCTCACAGAAGGTCAGAGAAGCCTACCCCAGGAAAGGAAAGAAGCCATTTGCAGCCTCACCTCCTCCTAAAACTAGAAGACAACTTAAGGGTTTCCCGGGGATGGCCAGGTTTTGCCACATCTGGATCCCTAACTATGGTCCATTAGCTAGGCCTCTATATAAAAAGTTCAAAGGAAAGGATGATGATCGTTTTGAATGGAATTCAGAATGCGAAGGGGCCTTTCAAGAATTGAAAAAGCAATTACTTCAGGCCCCTGACCTAGCCTCCCCCCCCCAGATTTAGTTAAACCCTTTGACCTTTACATTCATGAGAGAAGGAGGATCTCCTCGGGGTATTAGGTCAAAACCTGGGACCCTTACTCGGGTGGTTGCTTATTTCTCTAAACAATTAGGTCAAGCCACAAAGGGATGGCCTCCTTGACTTCGGGCTGAGGAAGCTACTGCAGCCCTGATAAAGGAGGCTGAAAACTTAATGTTTGGTCAGCCACACACTATATGGACTCCACAGCAGATTCACGTTTTAGTAAGTTCTAAGGGAACAGAATGGCTATCCCCTGGAAGGTTGATTCAAGTTCAGACTATGCTTTTAGACAATCCAGTGGCTATCGTAATAACCTGTCACGCACTAAATCCTGCCACCCTGATACCCACAGAAATGGGGTCCCTGGAGCATGACTGTATAGAAACCACAGACGCCATCTATTCCAGTTGCCCCAAGCTAGGAAGTGAGCCTCTTCCAAATGCCAAAAAGGAATGGTTCACAAACAGGAGCAGTTTTATGAGAGGGGGAGAAGTCTGGCAGGATACACTGTAACCTCCTGGACCCGAGTCACAGAAGCAAGAGGGCTACCCTCCAGGGACTTCTGTCCAAAAGCCTTGGAGCTCAGGACTGGGAGGATCTTCAATGTTTACACAGATTCCCAGTACGCATATGCCATCCTCCATGCACATAGGGCTATTTGGAAGGAAAGAGGTATGCTTACTGCGGAGAAAAAACAGCTGGAACGTAGCTTAAGCATACTGAAGCTCTCAGAAGTAGTACAGCTTCCCAGAGGTCTCTCTGGGTGGGCTGGAGCGTGGCCGCAGCTGCTCGCTCCAGACGGCCACACCATGGCGGAGGAGGAGCTTGAGGCGCTGAGGAAGCACAGGCGGGCCGAGCTGCAGGCGAAGCACAGGGACCCTGGCCATGTAGCACAACGGAAGCAAAGCAAAGGGAAGCAGAAATGAGAAACAGTGCCTTAGCCCAAGTTCTGGATCAGTCAGCCCGGGCCCGATTAAGTAACTTAGCACTTGTAAAGCCTGAGAAAACTAAAGCAGTAGAGAATTGCCTTATACAGATGGCACGGTATGGACAACTAAGTGGGAAGGTATCAGAACAAGGTTTAATAGAAATCCTCGAAAAGGTAAGCCAACAAACAGAAAAGAAAACAACAGTTAAATTCAACAGAAGAAAAGTAATGGACTCTGATGAAGATGACGATTATTGAATTTAAGACATCTAGACACTGGGACTTAATGGAGCAATTCTAGGACAGATAACCCTTGGCAGAAGTTGAGATCTTGATGGGATGTTTACTTTGTTTATTGTCTATATGCCTTCTAAAAATAAACTTGTTATGCAAAATTAAAGAAAAAAAAGTAGTACAGCTTCCAAAAAAGGTGGTAGTAACTCATCGTAGGGGTTGCCAAAAGGGGGATGCAGAGGGAAACAACAAGGCAGATGCGATTGCCAAAAGGGTGGCCAGAGAACTAGTAACTTGGCAACTACCCCTCATACCTCGAAGGCCAGATCCATCCAATTATTCCCCAATCTGCATAAAGGAAGAATCAGACAAAGTGCAAAAACAGGGCTTCATCAGAGATCTAGGAGGCCATGGGTGGCTAGTTAATGAACACGAGCCATACTTCTTTCCCCAACTGCAGCCTGTCAAGCCATCAGGGATCCTCATCGAGAAACTCACTATGGGAGGGAAGCCCTATATAATTGGTTAGTTGAGGTCACGGTAACTCCTGGCATGAAAAGTATAATCAGTCAGATAGTTGAGACATGCTGCTCTTGCTAATATGTTGGCCATGTACCTTGACTTAACTGGTGTCCTTGTCACTCATGCCATGCGGC
The DNA here is from genome assembly GCF_963455315.2 of Globicephala melas. Classification (NCBI taxonomy): domain Eukaryota; kingdom Metazoa; phylum Chordata; class Mammalia; order Artiodactyla; family Delphinidae; genus Globicephala; species Globicephala melas. Next base: position 36,685,785 of record NC_083332.1, on the reverse strand, counting down.
CCAGGCCCTGGGTGCAGAAACTTCTTTTATATAGAAGCTAGTTGTGTTCTATCAACAGGATGCCACAAAGGCCCACAACAAAACCAGAACAAACTGGCTAGATCCAAGGTAGCAGGCAAAGTAAACTAAAGGTCACCGCTTTTCTTCCCCTCATTTATCTGTTTCCATACCAACTCCTGAGAGCTGAACAACACCTGCCCAGATTCATTTGTGTTTGTTTCAAAAGTACCTGGTGTTTGGCAGAGATGTTTTGCAGCGGTACTTTGAGAGGTATATGTTTTGAGAGATATACAGTGGTCAACCGCCCCAAACCGGCTCTGAATTGACCACAGGAAAGCACCTGCGCAGATGAAACCTGGAGGTGTCTGCAAGTTACCTTTACTTCATTACCACACTAAGATCTCCACCCATAGGAGCTTTTGTACTCTGCTAGACACAGTTTGTGCATGTGCAAGAGGGCCTTGCGTGTGCAAGAGGGCCTGAGGGACTGCGCATACCCGGGCTGTTCCTGGAAATCTCTGTCCTTTTCCCCAGTTTCTGATGACGCACTTACCTCTCAGCCCTTAAAAGTCCCCCACTTTCCTCCTTTCAGGAAGAAGGTGCCTTTAGAGCATGAGCTACCCTTCTCCATTCCCTGGCCATTGAATAAAAGCCGGTCTTGCTTGCGCTAAACTCAATTTCATTATTGGCAGCACGAACCTGAGGGGGAAAGAACACCCTGACCGAGCCGGGGGGACTTCGGTTCAGCTAGGACCCCAAGAGGGGGGCCTCACGTCTAATTCGGTGACATCCTCTGTCTCCAAAAGGTTAAACTGTCTCACTCAGGGATACGAACAGTTAGGGCCAAAGCCTGGTGACATACATAGCTAAAGGGAGCTGGGGAGTTCTGCTCCTCTACCCCGGGTTATGACGACGCCCGAAATCAGGAGGCAGTAGTTACAGAAAATGAACCTGCGCCCTTCAGCGCCCCTCGAGAATGAAGAGCAGGACAAACGCCAGAGGAGGGATTTGCCACCGGTAAAGCCCATTAACAATTCCCAGGAAATAAAAATAAAGCTGGGTAATAGTGTCTTACCTTTTTTTTTTCACCTGCCCATAGGCTGCTATACGCAGAGGCCCTGTACTCAGCCCTTTGGACCAGAGTTCCTCGAGCCACACAGCTGCGCCCGACACCTCAGCTCCACAGGCCCGTGCACAGGGGCGGCGCACAGCACTGCGATTCAAGATGGAGGCGGCGAGCCCGCTGGCGGAGACGCTATGCGTGACACCGTGACCTGGAGCGTGAGCAACACGCCTGCGCCAGACCCGCGAGAATTCGGCCCCCCTCCCCGCTAGGAGAACCCTAGCAGCCCTGCCCACGGCCCATGGGGAGAGTGCGAGCTCGCACCTCTCCATTTTTTGATCAAAGAATAAAACTTTCCTTTGCTTCTGAACCGAACTCAGTATATCATTCTATTTGGCTCCAACGACACTGGGCTGGAGGACCCTGCTGGGGCCGAATTGAAAGGGTTGTTAACATTTTTGTTGATCAGTTTCTTGTTTACTTGTCGTCAGGTTCCCCCACTAGAATGTGAGCTCCAGTTACCACGTCTCTCCTGCTCAATTCAGTGCCCCAAACCGCACCTGCCCGATACGGGCACTCAGTAAATAATATAGTGAGAATAAAGTGAGAATAAAGATAATACTAAAAGAATGAGAGAATGCATGAGCAGACTTTGATTACAGACATCCCACGACAGACTAGTCTCCAAGGGTGACCTACAGCATGTAACTCGAACTACATTCCATAGAAAGAAGCAGGCCCTGGGAATTCCCTGCCGGTCCAGTGGTTAGGACCCCACACTTTCACTACCGAGGGCCGGTCGGGGAACTAAGATCCCGCAAGTCGAGCAGTGGCCAAAAAAAAAAAAAAAGCATGCCCTGAAGTTCTTAATCCCTGATCTAGAGTTATCACATATTTGAGCACACACTCAACCTACTAAAATGAATGATACAGAATATGTGATGATATGCTTTTATGCAAAGTTAAATACAGGATAATATACACAACCATTTTCTTCCTTTCGAAACATCACAATTCATCATTCTAATCAGGGCAGGTATGCACCAAGCCCTGCTGGCAATGTGTTTCCAATTTCTTTATCCACCTCTCCTTTGCTGTACCACCATCCACTTGCTAACTACACAGTCCTCAGTATCATATTTAGGAGTTTAATTCTGGTAAGAAGTGGATGTTCCCTTTTTCTTTGGCAATTATGGCCAAGTTGCTGGTGCTCTGAGTAACTATTAGCATTGTAATTAGTCACGTAGATGTCTATTTTATTCAACGTATTCATTATCATTTGAAATTATTTATTTTGTCTCTCCAATAACATGTCAGCTGCATGACAACAGAAATCTTGTCATAATTGTTCTCCTTATATCCCTCTCCCCACCCCATCCCCAGTGCATAAAACACTACTAAACTCAACACTGGCACTTAATAAATTTTTGGATGAAAGTACAAATGATTGAATAAATGAATGAACCAATGAACTGTGTCTCACTGTTAGCTATGGATTTCATGTGTATGATGTCTTTCTATTCTTGTCTGTTTCATCAGCTTTAGCTGTACTGAGTTACCCATGTAAACACAGGCAGAATATAGAAACCTAGCTTCAGTCAATGGTCATTATTTCTAGAATAAATCCAAACTGAATGATGTTAATTTTGTGTCCCATGTTCCTCATACGCAAACTCAGTGAAGCAAATGCTGTCATTGCTCTGACACCATCTGCAGCTCCTCATATACCAAGGACTGCTTCTCTTCCTGATGATGTCTTGGAATATGATAACATGACAGTGCCTAGGAATTAGTGCCTCAGAAGCAATCCTCAATTAATGAAGGGTAGAAGCTGACGGATAAAATCTAATGCTTCCCTGTCCTTCAGTGAAACAATGCTGAGGCATATTCTATACAGCATTTCCAGTGGCATTTGGAGCCCTGGTTGCCCATGGCAGACACCACTAATTAACAGAACTTATTTGGTTTTCCTCCCTTCCTTGACTGACTTCTCCACTCTCTCACAGAAGACATTGCCCTGGGATTGAATCCAAATCCTTGTCCCCAGGTCTCCTTTTGGGATGATACGAGGTAAGACATTGGGGAATAATGTAAGTATCTATCACATACAGTTGTTGAAAGGATTCACTGAGTTAATACAAGTAAAGTGATTAGAAGAGTGCCTGGGATGTAGTCTATGGTTCATAAATGTTATTTGTGAGTTGTTATCTAGTATTATTTGTCTCCTCTGACCTACTTCCCCTTAATTTTGCCAGTATTGGTTCTCTATTTGGGTCCACACCTTTCCTCTTGATAGTTGTCTCAATCCCCAATCAATCTCTGAAATTTCTAGATGAAGTTCATCTACCTCCATTTGAACCCACTTTTCTTTATTGCTCTATGCATTATTAGCTAATATTAATGCAGCAGAGGGGACAAAAGCTCACAAACACTACACACATTCCACAAGACGCACTGCAGGAAAACAGTGACTAAGAAGGATCAATAGTATCCTAGGGTCTTGGTGGCCACATTCATGGTGGAGGTGGACCTCTTACTCCTGGGGGAGGGGGTCTCATTCCTGGAGGGGGCATGCCTATTGGAGTCCCTCAAGTAGGGGAAGCCTAATTGGTGGGCCCATGGGTGGTCTCATACCAGGTGCAAGAGCCATAATTCCTGGAGGTAGGGTTGCTCAACCAACAGGTGTGGGGGCAGTCCCCTGTCCTGGTGGATACTGAGTTGGGGCTCCAGCAGTGCTGGCAGTAGCAGCACCTGCAGCAGCTGCTACAATGCCTCTTCCCTGTAGGGTCATTACCTGTTGGGATGCCTCCCCCGCAACCCCTCGGACAGGGCCTGCTAATCTAGCAGGAGCCTGGGGAATTGGAACACCGGGTGGAACACCTCTGCCAGCTGCTCTGCCAACCGCAGGGCCTCCTCCAGCTCCAGCAAGTGATATCCAAGCAATGCCAGTATCTTTGGGGGGTGGTCCCTCCACAGTCATGGAAACCAAGTTCTCCTGGCACAGCAACACCAGATCCAAAGCCCGCTTTTCTTCACGCTCTGGCTGCTTGGAATTCTTTGGCTTGATCTTCCTGAACTCATCACAATCACAGAGCGTCAAGTTCGTATGCTTGTCAAAAGCCTTAAAGGTGCCAGTGAAGATCCAATCATCTTGCAGGACACATCTCACCCTGCAGTCAATGTGCTGCAGCATCTTGCTGCTCTTCCCCACAGTCATGATTGCTGCTCCACCAAACCCAATGCCCACAGGAAAGTTTCGGGATCCTTAAGACCTAAGGGAAGGCTACAGATTAAGGTATGTCGAAGGTTCTCCACCAAACAATGCAAGCTGGGGCAGAAGCTTCAAACAGCAGATAGAGCCTGTTTTTATTTTGTTTGTGTTCTCTTGAAATCAGCTACCTGGGTGTTCCAATACTGCTTTAACAACCTCTCGGTATCTCAGCTAAGAACGCCTGTCTCAGTTCTGCATGGAAATCCACCACAGGGACTTGCTGCTGCTGCTGCTGCTGAGATGGCCTCGGGTACAGGTGACACTCCTGGTTGCTCAGTGAGGCTATCCTTCTATGTTTAACTTGGACTTCTACCTCTGGTACGTGCTGTTCAACAGTCCACCTCAGGTGTAAATGGGCCCTGGCCCGCTCCATCACACCGCTGGCCTCAGAACAGAACAGAACAGGTCAGGCATCTCCAGCAGCCGCCCCACTCTGCACTGCTCCTGCCACGACAGCACCATCCAATCACTCTGGCTCAGGCTGCACATGGGTGGCCACACCCCTGAACCCACTTTTGATAGCTGCCTTTCAACTTGCCTTTCTCTAGGCCATTCCCAACAGCTTCAGAGGTAGGAAAGTGAAACTCGACAGATCTCATTTAAAAGACTTACATCACTGCGGAGAAACAGCTGAGGACACTCAGGTTTTCCTGCTTGGCCATTTTCCCCTGGAGAGATATTGCTAAAGCAACCGCTAGGTGAGCATTTAAGAACAATTATAGTAGATCCAACTGACCAAGAATGTTGTTGCAAAGCTCATTGTCCTTTCTTACTGGTGTCAGTGCTCCGAATTTCTTGAGTTAATTTTCAGCTAAGATTTATTCTAGAACAATGCCAGAATGTCTGACTTTACAAAGCAGCTGTGTCAATTCCCTTAATGTGTTATGAGCTATGACTTCGCTATATAAAAACCCTTAGAATACAGTCAGGCAGTCACCTTTTTGATATTCATTTTTATCCTTTCTCCCAATGACTAAAGGCTATGAAACACTGTGAATATGCAATAAATACATCTTAATGGATTGGTATTAAAATTATAAAACAGTAAATTCTCTTTTGCATGTGGATACCTCTGTAACAACCAGATAATCTCTATTTAAACTAGCTGCCCCAAGAACCCTCCTACACTGTTGGTGGGAATGTATGTTGGTGTAGCTACTACAGAAAACAGTATGGAGGGTCCTCAGAAAACTAAAAGTAGAACTACCATATGATCCAGCAATCCCACTCCTGGGCATACATCTGGACAAAACTATAATTCAAAAAGATACATGTGGGCTTCCCTGGTGGCGCAGTGGTTGAGAGTCGGCCTGCCGATGCGGGGGACACGGGTTTATGCCCTGGTCTGGGAGGATCCCACATGCCGTGGAGCGGCTGGGCCCATAAGCCATGGCCACTGGGCCTGCACGTCCGGAGCCTGTGCTCCGCAATGGGAGAGGCCACAACAGTGAGAGGCCTGCGTACCGCAAAAAAAAAAAAAAAAAAAAAAAGATGCATGCAACCCTATGTTTATAGCAGCACTATTCCCAATAGCCAAACATGGAAACAACCTACGTGTCCATCTAAAGATGAATGGATAAAGAAGATGTGGTACATATATATAGAATGGAATAAGACTCAGCCATAAAAAAATAAGGAAATAATGCCATTTGCAGCAACATGGATGCAACTAGAAATTATCATGCTAAGTGAAGCAAGTCAGAAAGAGAAAGACAAATAACATGTGATATCACTTATATGTGGAGTGTAAAATATGGCAAAAATGAACCTATCTACAAAACATAAACAGACTCACAGTAAAAGAGAACACACTTGCGGTTGCCAAGGGGGTGGGGGGAGAGAGCGAGGGATGGACTGGGAGTTTGGGGTTAGTAGATGCAAACTATTACATTCAGAATGCATAAACAACAAGGTCCTACTGTATAGCACAGGGAACTGTATCTAATCTCCTGGGATAAAGGACAATGGAAAATAATATAAAAAAAGAATGTATATATGTGTATAACTGAGTCACTTCATTGTACAGCAGAAATTAGCACAACATGGTATATCAACTATACTTAAAAAATTAAAAATATTCTATCAAACATTTAGAGAAGAGCTAACACCTATCCTTATCAAACTTCCAAAATATAGCAGAAGGAGGAACACTCCCAAACTCATTCTACGAGGCCACCATCACCCTGATACCAAAACCAGACAAAGATGTCACAAAAAAAGAAAACTACAGGTCAATATCACTGATGAACATAGATGCAAAAATCTTCAACAAAAGCTAGCAAACAGAATCCAACAGCACATTAAAAGGATCATACACCATGATCAAGTGGGGTTTATCCCAGGAATGTAAGGATACACCCATTTATGATTAAAAACCCTCCAGAAAGTAGGCATAGAGGGAACTTATGTCAACATAATAAAGGCCATATATGACAAACCCACAGCCAACATCGTTCTCAATGGTGAAAAACTGAAAACATGTCCTCTCAGATCCGGAACAACAAAAGGTTGCCCACTCTCACCACTATTATTCAAAAGAGTTTTGGAAGTCCTAGCCACTGCAATCAGAGAAGAAAAAGAAATAAAAGGAATCCAAATTGGAAAAGAAGAAGTAAAACTGTCACTGTTGGCAGATGATACTATACATAGGTAATCCTAAAGATGCTACCAGAAAACTACTAGAGCTAATCAATGAATTCAGTAAAGTAGCAGGATACAAAATTAATGCACAGAACTCTCTTGCATTCCTATACACTAATGATGAAAAATTGGAAAGAGAAAATAAGGAAACACTCCCATTTACCATGGCAACAAAAAGAATAAAATACCTAAGAATAAACCTCTTAAGGAGGCAAAAGACCTGTATGCAGAAAACTATAAGACACTGATGAAAGAAATTAAAGATGATACAAATAGATGGAGAGATATACCATGTTCTTGGATTGGAAGAATCAATATTGTGAAAATGACTATACTACCCAAAGCAATCTACAGATTCAATGCAATCCCTATCAAACTACCAATGACATTTTTCACAGAACTAGAACAAAAAATTTCACAATTTGTATGAAAACACAAAAGACCCCGAATAGCCAAAGCAATCTTGAGAAAGAAAAACAGAGCTGGAGGAATCAGGCTCCCTGACTTCAGACTATACTACAAAGCTACAGTAATCAAGATAATATGGTACTGGCACAAAAACAGACATATAGATCAACGGAACAGGATAGAAAGTTCACAGATAAACCCAGACACATATAGTCACCTTATTTTTGATAAAGGAGGCAAGAATACACAATGGAGAAAAGACAGCCTCTTCAAATAAGTGGTGCTAGGAAAACTGGACAGCTACATGTACAAGAATGAAATTACAACATTCCCTAACACCAAACACAAAAGTAAACTCAAAATGGATTAAAGACCTAAATGTAATGCCAGACACTATAAAACTCTTAGAGGAAAACATAGGGAGAACACTCTATGAGATAAATCACAGAATGATCCCTTTTGACCCATCTCCTAGAGAAATGGAAATAAAAACAAAAATAAACAAATGGGACCTAGTGAAACTTAAACGCTTTTGCACAGCAAAGGAAACCATAAAAAAGACGAAAAGACAACCCTCAGAATGGGAGAAAATATTTGCAAATGAAGCAACTGACAAAGGATTAATCTCCAAAATTTACAAGCTGCTCATGCAGCTCAATATCAAAAAAACAAACAACCCACTCCAAAAATGGCCAGAAGACCTAAGTAGACATTTCTCCAAAGAAGATATACAGATTGCCAACAAACACATGAAAGGATGCTTAACATCACTAATCATTAGAGAAATGCAAATCAAAACTACAATGAGGTATCACCTCACACCAATCAGAGTGGCCATCATCAAAAAATCTACAAACAATAAATGCTGGAGAGGGTGTGGAGAAAAGGGAATCCTCCTGCACTGTTGGTGGGAATGTAAATTGATACAGCCACTATGGAGAACAGTATGGAGGTTCCTTAAAAAACTAAAAATAGAGCTACCATATGACCCAGCCATCCCACTACTGGGCATATACCCTGAGAAAACCATAATTCAAAAAGAGTCATGTACCAAAATGTTCATGCAGCTCTATTTACAATAGCCAGGACATGGAAACAACCTAAGTGTCCATCATCGGATGAATGGATAAAGAAGATGTGGCACATATATACAATGGAATATTACTCAGACATAAAAAGAAACGAAATTGAGTTATTTGTAGTGAGGTGGATGGACCTAGAGTCTGTCATACAGAGTGAAGTAAGTCAGAAAGAGAAAAACCAATACCATATGCTAACACATATATATGGAATCTAAAAGGAAAAACAGGTTCTGATGAACCTAGGGGCAGGACAGGAATAAAGACACAGACGTAGAGAATGGACTTGAGGACACAGAGAGGGGGAAGGGTAAGCTGGGACGAAGTGAGAGAGTAGCACTGACATATATACACTACCAAATGTAAAATAGATAGCTAGTGGGAAGCAGCCGCATAGCACAGGGAGATCAGCTCAGTGCTTTGTGTCCACCTAGAGGGGTGGGATAGGGAGGGTGGGAGGGAGATGGAAGAGGGAAGAGATATGGGAATATATTTATATGTATAACTGATTCACTTTGTTATAAAGCAGAAACTAACACACCATTGTAAAGCAATTATACTCCAATAAAGATGTTAAAAAAATAAAAGATAAAATAAAAAATAAACTCGCTGCCCCAAAATTTATAACCAAAGTTATATATATTAAAATACTTTTGTGATGAATTAGTCTGACATAATTGTGATATATATAATGTGGATGTCTTGACTTTATCAGTTATTTTAAATTGTGGTGAAATATACATAAGATAAAATTTGCCATTTAACCATTTTGAGGTTAATACAGTTCAGTAGTGTTAAGTACACTCACATTTTGGTGCAAGCAATCTCAAAATTTCTTTTCATCTTGCAAAACTGAAATGCTACACCCATTAAACAATTCATTTCCCCTTACCCTGAGTCACTGGCAACTAAACTCCTTTCTCTCTCTATGAATTTTTGTACTCTGGGTACTTCATATAAATGGAATCACACAGCATTTGCCTTTTTGCATCTGTCTTATTTCACTTAGCAGAATGTCCTCAAGGTTCATCCATGTTGTAGCATGCATTAGAATTCCCCTCCTTTTTAAGGCTGAATAATACTTCATTGTATGTACACACCACATTTTGTTTATCCATTCATCCATCGATGGACACCTGAATTGTGCCAACTTTGGAGCAATTATGTATAATGCTGCTATGAACATGGTTGTACAAACACCTCTTTGAGACCCTGCTTTCAATCCTTTTAGGTATATACACAGAAGTGGGATTGCTGAATCATATAGTAATTACATTCTTAATTTGGGGGGAACTGTTATACTGTTTTCCATGGCAGCTGCACCATTTTATATTTCCACAAAGAGTGCACAAGGACCACAATTTCTCTACAAGGTGACTCCATTTTTTCAACTATCTCTAAATGTTACCACATCTTGGTCTCCATTTTCTTTTAGCCTTTCTTATAAATTGTAAATATCCTATTTACATACCCGTATTTACCTTTGAACAATTTTTTAAAACTAATATTCACTGAGTGCCTACCTTGGTCTTGGGGATTTTTTTTTTTATGGAGCAAGCACTAGCCCCTAAGCTCTAGAACCTCTCTGACTAGTATAATATGTATAAAAATACGTGAAAATTACAATATGATATGAAATTGTCTCATATACATATGTAAAAAAATACTGTAACAATGTCAGTTGATGTTTCAAAGAGAATACAGCATTGTGGGTTGTTTTTTTCCTAACATCTTTATTGGAGTATAATTGCTTTACAATGGTGTGTTAGTTCCTGCTGTATAACGAAGTGAATCAGCTATACATATACATAGGTTCCCATATCTCTTCCCTCTTGCATCTCCCTCCCACCCTCCCTATCCCACCCCTCTAGGTGGTCACAAAGCACAGAGCTGATCTCCCTGTGCTATGCGGCTGCTTCCCACTAGCTATCTATTTTACATTTGGTTGTGTATATATGTCAGTGCTACTCTCTCACTTCGTCCCAGCTTACCCTTCCCCCTCCCCATGTCCTCAAGTCCATCCTCTACATCTGGGTCTTTATTCCTGTCCTGCCCCTAGGTTCTTCATGACATTTTTTTTTCTTAAATTCCATATATATGTGTTAGCATACGGTATTTGTCTCTCTCTTTCTGACTTACTTCACTCTGTATGACAGACTCTAGGTCTATCCACCTCATTACAAATAGCTTAATTTCGTTTCTTTTTATGTCTGAGTAATATTCCATTGTATATATGTGCCACATCTTCTATATCCATTCATCCGATGATGGACACTTAGGTTGCTTCCATGTCCTGGCTATTGTAAATAGAGCTGCAATGAACATTTTGGTACATGACTCTTTTTGAATTATGGTTTTCTCAGGGTATATGCCCGGTAGTGGGATTGCTGCATCATACCGTAGTTCTATTTGCAGTTTTTTAAGGAACCTCCATACTGTTCTCCATAGTGGCTGTATCAACTTACATTCCCACCAACAGTGCAGGAGGGTTCCCTTTTCTCCACACCCTCTCCAGCATTTATTGTTTGTAGATTTTTTGATGATGGCCACTCTGACTGGTGTGAAGTGATACCTCATTGTAGTTTTGATTTGCATTTCTCTAATGATTAGTGATGCTGAGAATCCTTTCATGTGTTTGTTGGCAATCTGCATATTTTCTTTGGACAGCTACATGTAAAAGAATGAAATTAGAACACTCCCTAACACCATACACAAAAATAAACTCAAAATGGATTAAAGACCTAAATGTAAGGCCAGACACTATAAAACTCTTAGAGGAAAACATAGGCAGAACACTGTATGACATAAATCACAGCAAGATCCTTTTTCACCCACCTTCTAGAAAAATGGAAATAAAAACAAAAATAAACAAATGGGACCTAATGAAACTTAAAAGCCTTTGCACAGCAAAGGAAACCATAAACAAGATGAAAAGACAACCCTCAGAATGGGAGAAAATGTTTGCAAACGAAGCAACCGACAGAGGATTAATCTTCAAAATATACAAGCAGCTCATGCAGCTCAATATCAAAAAATCAAACAACCCAATCCAAAAACGGGCAGAAGACCTAAATAGACATTTTGATCTAGACTGCTGAGAAGGAATTTCAAGTTGAAAAGAAAGTGTAAGGGAAAAGTGCATTATAAACTGGCAATAACATATGTACAAAGGCAGATGGGTTTGAGAGACTGGGACCAGTTTGGTCCCCAAACGTATTAAATGTCATGCAAAATTCTTGTTTATGTTTGTATCAATGCATATAATTAAAATTTCATTCATGAAAGTATAAAATGGAATGGAGATAGAGTCCATCCCCCAGATTAGTTGCCTTTTGTAATCAAGCCCAACACACACCCAAGCATAACTTTGTTATTAGACCACCGTGATTTAGCCAGTCATCTGGGATTGTGACAGGGGCAGAAAGTAGATGCCCCACGGTCAATCTGATATGGAGTGTTTAAAGAAACCTAGGAACCATGTCTCCATTAATTTGATCATGTCATAGAACCACTGTAACCGTAAGTAAGGGTCTCTCTGTATGGGGCACCATGATAGACATTCCTTTAAGAGAGTCCTCATCATCCTTGCATGATTAAAATCAAAGTCACAGAAAACTGATGCAGACAGATTCCAAGAACATCTGAATATAAAGTTTCATCCAATTACATTTATTTATTTTACTTATTTTTGGCTGAGTCAGGTCTCAGTTGTGGCACGCGGGATCTTTTTTGAGGCATGCGGGATTTTCATCGTGGTGCGCCAGCTTCTCACTAGTTGTGGTGTGCGGGTTTTCTCTTCTCTAGTTGTGGCGCGCAGCCTCCAGGGTGCATGGGCTCTGTAGTTTATGGCACGTGGGCTCTAGTTGAAGTGCATGAGCTCAGTAGTTGTGGCACAGGGCTCAGCTGTCCCGCAGCATGTGGGATCTTAGTTCCCTAACCAGGGATCAACCCCACATCCCCTGCATTGCAAGGCGGATTCTTTACCACTGGACCACCATCAAATTATAAACCTACACAAATGTATATGTCATATATATATATATATATATATAAAAATATATATATATGACAGGTATACTTATATATATATATATATATGGGGATATATATATACACATATATACACTAAAAATATTACTGAGAGGGCTTCCCTGGTGGCGCAGTGGTTGGGAGTCCGCCTGCCGATGCAGGGGACACGGGTTCGTGACCCGGTCCGGGAAGATTCCACATGCCGTGGAGCGGCTGGGCCCGTGAGCCATGGCCGCTGAGCCTGTGCGGCTCCAGACTTTAAAAAAAAAAAAATATTACTGAGATTTTATATATATATATATATATATATATATATATATATATATATATATATATAAAACTACTTAGGATACATATATCCTAAAGAAAGAATGCATACTGTAGAACAGAGGATAAGTAGGTGTCATTGGCAGGTATGTATATTAATAGAGTGGGTCAGTGGATCTTTGGGGAAAAGTCACTACTTCTTGCATATATCAGGAAAGTTCACTCAAGGATGTTTTGGGAAAGTTCAATTTTTAAAGATGATCTACACTTTGCACATAAAGAGCTAACCATTAAGGTAGTAAATCATAGATCACAGTTAGTTAACGTTACCTAGATAGCAGAAAAAGGCATTATTCATATGTAAAAAGTAAAAAATTTACTACCAAAGTAATGTTATCAGGTGTCTCATTATTTTTACCCATGGAAAGAATGATACACAAATCTTTCATTAATATTTGGGTGCATATAAGTTAACCTTTTTTCTCTATCCCCAGAGCCAACATTTGTGTAATTATTTGATATATATAATTTTTTTATCAAAAGCATTGGTGCACATCAGTGAGAACTTTCAACCACCTTGAAAATGACTTTTAGAATATTTCATTAGCAGACTGTCTTTCAGAGCCTGAGATGACATTCATGTTTCTTCATACTAGTCTTTCATCCATAAAACCCTTTGTTCTGCTGAACAGTTTTCAGACAATGTGGGCAATCAAAAAAAAAAAAGGAAAGAAAGAAAAGAAAGCATCCATTCCAGCATTTGATCAGTCTTATTCAAATCCCATCTATTAATAATCTTTTTAAATCTTTCTAAGAATTTTATTTCCCTTCTTTCAGTATCATATTATTTCAAAAAAAACAAAAAACAAAAAACACCTCCCCAAGCTTAAGGAAATGGGAGCTTGATATTTCACAGGAGTGAGGCACAATTCATGGTTATATTTGATCCATTTTTATCACTTTCAATAAAGTATATGGGAAAATAACAGCTGTGTTCATTTCGAAGATTTATTTTTAATTACAGAAGATTGAATTTGCAGCACTCAAACAATTGGGGAAAAAAACACTCAATTACTTAAGTAGCATTATATACACCAAAAAAATAATATGTTCAGAATGAAATAATCCAAATAGTAAAGTAGGTATTTTTCAGTATTTTAATAACCATCAAATGTTAAGTGATTATTTTGAGGAGCAATGTATTTATAACACATCCTGTAAAGTGGGTGTGTTTTGGAACCACAAAGACTCAGGACTATGTACAACATGGAAATCCACTGTGTCTAGTCTCCACAAGGCAAGAATCACGTTGACTCTCTCAACCCTTCCAATATTTATGTGCAAAATGTGTATCATTTCAGCTGATCTCTTTTGGAAGCTTAAAAATGAAGCTATTCCTAAACAAGTAAAATTTTAATATATCTTGGCATGTGAAAGTACATGTGAAATATGTACATTTGTACATTTGTACATGTGTACATTTCAGAAGCAGAAAATTCTGCTTTTCCTACACAACTATGCCTACTAATCCTACTATGGTAATTTAAATAACTACTTGGAGAGTTTAGTCTTAAGGGTTAAAAACAAACCACTAAAATCTGAGAAACACCAAGTTCAACTTGATTTACTATCTTTTATATATTAGGCTTCTGCCTGTCGTATAAAGGCCCCAGGGGCCAGACTGAAATGTGCCAGATTCCTTTTCATAATAGAGATTTTAATTTCACCTTTTGTTCTAGAACTTAGAATTTCCAAGTTTCGTTATGTTTTAACATTTCGTTGTTCAGGCTAGTTTGCTTTTATCATACTTTGTGATATTATAGTTTGTAAACGAAATAAAAAGTAGAATTTGGTTTCAAATTGCGTAACTTAGAACAGAGAAATGGAAATTGTCAAAAAATTAAAGGGTTAGAAGAAGCAAGATTCTTTCTATACTTTTCTTTCCAAAAATATTACCAAGAATTTTTAAATATGTCAAAATACCTCTTAAACAAGAGAACCATATCTAAAATAGTCATAGAGTACTTAAAGCAACTTTCTACCCCCTTCAGCCAATTAGACAGGAAATATTTCTCAGTCAGTCTTAGAACTCAGACACTGTAATAGCACGTTGGAAATGGAACCAGTTAAGATGGGAGAAAAACTACTTTCTAGAAAAGCCTTCCAAAGAAGCTTCATGGAGAGAAAGAGTTTAGCAATACACTTAAATTCACATGAGAGATGTTCCAGCATTTGTGCAAAGCTGATAGGACTTGTCAAATAAGAATCAAACTTTCTCTGGGTAGGAGGAGTCAAAACTCTTTTAAGGAAAACTACTTATGGGAGGAACAAAAGGAGTGATGAAAGTGAGATGTATAGCATATACTGAAGAGGGATGGGGCTCTACTGAAGAGATAAATAGCTTTTTTAGCTATTCTAAATGTAACTGATTGTGTTCATGCATCAGATTATGCCTTTGGGATGTTTTTAGGGTTTTGGACATTTGAACATTTTTGTATTCAATCATTGTCACTGAGCACCTGCTATGTTTCAAACACTTCACTAGGCACTGAGGTTATACAGATGATGGCTACACTTAAAATTTTGCAACTTTACAATGGTGAGAAAGGAATACACATACAGTAGAAACCATACTTGGAATTTTGAATTTTGACCTTTTCCCAGGCTAGCAATATGCAGTACAATGCTCTCC
Source organism: Globicephala melas (assembly GCF_963455315.2). NCBI lineage: Eukaryota > Metazoa > Chordata > Mammalia > Artiodactyla > Delphinidae > Globicephala > Globicephala melas. The sequence continues at coordinate 36,670,336 of NC_083332.1, read as the reverse complement.
TGATGCTGGGCAGTGGCAGAGAGCCGCAGCTCCCTACTTTGTCAGCCACGTGATCACGGGGGTAAACAACCGGTAACACTTACAACCATCCTGTACCCAGACAACCATTCTGTTTTTCACTTGCAGAACAGTATTCAATACACCATACAAGCTATCCAACACTTTATCGTAAGATAGGATTTGTGTTAGACAATTTTGCCCAATTTCGAGCTAATGTAAGTGTTCTGAGCACGTTTAAGGTAGGTTAGGCTAAGCTATTGATGTTTGGTAGGTTAGGTGTATAAAATGCGTTTTTGGCGATGGGTTTATCGGGACATGACCCCACTGTAAGTCAAGGAAGACCTGTAATGACATTTAAAGCAGAATCTCCAGTGGGGGAGACAGCATGTTACAGAGCTCATGTGCATATACAAGTTTCAATGAACATGCAGTAAGCAGGACATACATACATCTCCTTACAGATTGGTCCTAAGATGTCTCTTTTATTGATCTGGCCTTTATTGTTCTCACAGTTTTGGAAAATTACAGGGAGATCTTGCAAGGTACTGTTTTGAGTCTGTGACTCTATATATAAATAAGGGTCTGCCATCTTAACTCACATCTGCCAACCACTACCCAAAATTTATTTCCAGTCGTTCCCTAAATGCTCTCCCTTAACGGTAACTCCTCCTCCTCACTTCTGTTCCATCCGTGATTTACTCTCCACAATCTACCTTCTGCCCCAATACTGCCCTGACCTCAATAAAGGGTCAAAACCTCTTGTGATGAATTCCAATAGATATTTCTCAGTCTGTGCTGTGTATATTTTGTTTGCCCCTCTTAGATCCACTCCCATCTCTCCTCCAAGCTGTTCTACCCCAGAGGCTGACCTATATGGACTATGTTCATTGACTGCCTTGCTTCTGATTGGGGTTGGCCGATAGAAAGCACAGGCAAGAGCAGCAAGGGGAGGAGTCAAGAGAGGGTCAGGGTAACTACCCTCCAGCACCTCCCTGCAAAGCCCCTCCATCACAGCTTAGAGCTCCTTCAGCGGCAGTCTCCCACAAAGCTCTCTCATGCCAGGTTCCGACAGTTGCTCCCTCCTCCTGCCCTGGTTAGGCTGAGAAGCAATCACGGCATCACCCTTTACCAGCCCTGCTGAAAGGCACTGTCGCTTGGAGTCTCCCTGCATCTTTCTCACACCTTGGTAAACGATCTCTTATTAAGCTCTCCTAAATTACCCAAGTTGAGAGTGCAACCTGTTTCCTGCTGGCAATCTGACAAACTACAGTCCTTATCTTACTTTCCTGCTCTCCAACATTTGATGCCAATGTCCACTCTCTTCTTATTTCTGACTCTACCTGCTTAGTCTCCTTAAAGAGACTGTCTTAGTGTGGTCAAGAAAAAGTGACAACATTAATCTTCAACAGCCCTCCGCCATTAACATACACTCTGAGTAAAAACAATGTGCTTTGATGGAAACACAGCTTCAAGACAAGTTCCCTTACTGTCACTGAGACACACACACACACACACACACACACACACACACACACACAATCCAAATTAGTTTTGTGAAATAAAATTCATGTTTATGGCAAGACACGAAAAATTTAAGCATAAAAATTCTCTGCCCTTTGGCCTCCCCTCTCTTCCCACTGTGTACTGTGTATCCACATTACGCATCGACCAGACCTCCTCCATCAGCAGGAATACCTGCTCAACCATAAAGAGCAACATCCGCCCAGCATCAACAAGATGACTCTTTAAAAGATAACATTCCTTCTTCATCTTGTGAGGGGTCACACGACCCACCACGATGACGCATAGATCTGGATTATGTAAACTGTCAATAATACGTTATTTGATGTACAGCCCTCTGTCTCAAAAAAAAAACAAAACATATAACTGTGCCTTGATTTCTAACCAACGGAACAGTTCTCAGAGCTTTCTGAGATGCTTTTCCCCAGGTTACAATCCTCATATTTGGCTCTAATGTTATTGATTTTTTTCGTCGACAGTTTCATGCCCCTAGGCACCTACAAAAAATAAATTCTGATTCACTCTGACTTCTCTTCTTCTGTTTATCCCTTAAATACTGTTACTTTCTAGATTTACCTTTGACCTTTTCCATGCTTTTCTCTTTTTATTATATAGACTCTTTCTGTGAAGCTTCAAGTCTATGGCTTCAATTTCCACACATATGCTGAACACTTCGAAATTCTTAGCATACCAGTCTTCTCCACTCACCTCTAGTCCCAAATATCCTTCTGAGTACTGGGAAACTCCCTTTAGCAGTCCTCAAAGAACCCCAAACTCAACAAATTCAAAATTGCATCATCAAGTACCCTCCAAAACTTACTCCTTCTCCTGTCCCCTATCCCAGTGAATGGCATGGGTCTGTGCTCAGAATCCCAAGACAGAAATCTATGAGCTGTCCTTTATACCTCTTACTCCATTATCCTTCACCCATTACCTCAGCCAGACACGACCATTGGTTCTATCCTCTTAAATACATCTCAAATCTACCCCCTCTTCTTTGCCAGAATCAAACATTACCCTTCTATAATCCATCTTCCATATCACTTCTTTCTGATGTTTCTAAAGTCAATCTTATCCTGTCACTCTCCCTTTTTATTCTCCAATGACTATATATTACATTCAGGATAATACACTCCAACTTTCCAAAAAGATATGCAAGACCCCTGCCTACATTTCTAGGCTCAGAAAGCACACACACACCATAAAATCTAGTCGTTTTCAATCATTGTTTTATGATCATGTATACCTGTACGTGTACAGGTCTGTTTTCAGACCCTCTATTCTGTTCCAATGTTCTGTTTGTCTATCTTTATGCCAATAACTCACTGTCTTGATTATTATAGCTTTATAATAAGTCTTGATGCCACCAACACACACACACATACACACACACACACACACAACCCAGTCAGTTGAATACTATTACTACATGTATGTTATAAATGGGGAAACAAAGAGTTCAGGAAAATTGCTCTTTAACATCCAGCTTTTAAATGCTGAAGCCATATTTCAAACCTGGATGGTTTGACTCAAATTTATATCCACACCTGTATATCACAACATATTATAAGAATAACCACAAACTATAAACATTTTAATCATTATACAAGAGATAATAAATTTATATATTTTTCAAACTTTGGTTGTGTGATGATTAATTTTACATGTCAACTTGAATAGGCTAATGGATGCCCAGATAGCTAACAAAACATTAGTTCTGGGTGTGCCTGTGACGGTGTTTCTGGAAGACACTAGCATTTGAATTGGTGAACTGAGTAAAGAAAGATGAACCGTACCAATGAAAATAATCCAATCTGCTGAATAGCTAAATAGAACAAAAGGGTGGAGGAAAGGTGAAATTGCTCTCTCTCTCTCTCTCTCTCTCCTTGAACTAAGACATCTATCTGCTGGCTTAGGCATCTACAATCCTGGCTCTGGGGCTTTCAGACTCAGATCAGAACTTATACCATCAGCCCTTAACTCCAAACCAGCGATCAGGCCCTTGAACTCAGACTGAATTACACCAGCTTTTCTTGTTCTCAAGCTTGCAGATCATGGACCTGTTCAGCCTCCAGAACCACATGAGCTGATTTATATATTAATAGATATATCTATATCTATAGATAGATAGATAGATGATAGATAGATAGATCTTATTGGTTCTGTTTCTCTGAAGAATCCTTACTAATACAGGCTGTGACCTACAATAGAAATATAGTTTATATCACCATCACCATGCAGCACAACACACACACACGCACACGCATCAAGTACATAACTAAAACCAAATCTAATGGCGAGTTATTTGTAGTGAGGTGGATGGACCTAGAGTCTGTCATACAAAGTGAAGTAAGTCAGAAAGAGAAAAACAAATGCCGTATGCTAATACATATATATGGAATCTAAAAAAAAAAAAAAAATCTAATGGCAATATATTTACTGTTATTATAGGTGCTGATTTTTTTGTATTTTATTATTAATGCTTATGTAACTCAAATTAATTTTATGATTAATTAATAGATTTGACTTTCAATTAGAAAAACAAAATTATGTAATGTTAATTGAATCCATTTATTCTAAGACCTCCTTCTGAGATTGCAGTCTTTTCCCCGGCTTTTGTTGTGATTTTATTTGATTGAAATTTTACAGTAATCAGGTAGATCCAAAGACTAATTATAAGTTAGTTATATTTTTCCCAAACCTTGAAATTTTATTTATTATTGTAGTATTTGCTATTATTATTTACTTAATTTTTCAGCTTTGTGAATTTTATCACAAACTGGTATCTGATATATAATGTGGATTGATTGGAAATGTTCACTTTTTTAAGGACAGACCTCAATCATCCAGCACTTTCAGAAGACAAAAGTTCTGGTATGATATTCCACCAATTTACTGAAATCTCCTCAAAAAGAGATTATTTTGAAAATTATTATTAGAAGTTTACCTAATCTTAAGCACAATAAACTAAGTCGTATTCTTTTCTTTTTTTTTAAAGAGAATTTTTTATTCGAGCCAAACTGAGGACGATAACACAGGAAACAGATTCTAAGAAGCTCTGAGAACTGCTCCATTGATCAGAAGTTAGAGATGCAGTTATATATATATAATTTTTTTAAAATAAATTTATTTATTTTTGGCTGCGTTGGGTCTTCGTTGCTGTGTGCGGGCTTTCTCTCATTGCAGCAAGCGGGGGCTGCTCTTCGTTGCGGTGCGCGGTCTTCTCATTGCGGTGGCTTCTCTTGTTGCAGAGCATAGGCTCTAGGTGCGCAAGCTTCAGTAGTTGTGGCACACGGACTCAGTAGTTGTGGCTTGTGGGCTCTAGAGCACAGGCTCAGTAGTTGTGGCTCAGGGGCTTAGTTGCTCTGAGGCATGTGGGATCTTCCCAGACCAGAGCTCCCCTGCATTGGCAGGCGAATTCTTAACCACTGTGCCACCAGCGAAGTCCCAGTCTCATTGTTTTCTTATTTCAATATAATAATTTTACATTTTATTGTTTCTGATTATGCGGTATATCATTATTATTTTTATAAAGTGATTTTTAACTACCATCAATATTTGAGATTCATTGACAGTTATGGCTAGTCATCAACAAAGCATTACTTAACTTTAATAAATGAAAATATATGAGTGCAGTCAATTAGCTTTGCATAAAAAAGAAATGCATTTTTTATTTTTATTGATAAACTATTTTCTATGTAATAGTTTTCCACTTAATGGGCTATTTGAAGGAAGATTGATATCAATTAATATGTCTATTAAGCACCACCATTTGCAAAAGTGATCCCTAATTATCTTGCTGTAGGCTATTTTGATAAACGTAAATGAAGTATCGACATTTTTTTTATACAGCTAATATATAGCAAGAACTAAACTGGGCATTCCTTGCTTATGTAATTTTCATCTAATTATAGAACCATTAGATATGTCTCTCAAATGCTCAATATTCTCTCTTCACAATCAACTCATGTTTAATTAAAAAGCAGTGATGAACTTGCTAACTGTGCATTAACTACTCACTCGTGATGTAAAATTAATAGCAGGTCTAAATTATTTTAAGTGATTTAAGGATTTCCAAAATACTTTCCCAACTTCAAAGGTACTTGATTCAAACAAACAGGAAATAAAAACTTCATTAACTAAACATTTTCCTGTTAAATAATAATGTTTGCATTTCCATTTATTTTAATCTTAGAATACAATATATTAACACTAAATTTTCAAAACAAGAAATACAAATGACCAGTGGTTATATAACATTTATTCACTGCTGGGTTTTTTTGTTTGTTTTTTGTTTGTTTTTTGTGGTACACGGGCCTCTCACTGTTGTGGCCTTTCCCGTTGCGGAGCACAGGCTCCGGACGCGCAGACTCAGCGGCCATGGCTCACGGGCCCAGCCACTCCACGGCATGTGGGATCTTCCCGGACCGGGGCACGAACCCGTGTCCCCTGCATCGGCAGGTGGACTCTCAACCACTGCACCACCAGGGAAGCTCCACTGCTGTTTATATACAGTAAAATGTAATTCAAAATAAAAAGGAGGAGGGAAGCCTATTTTGCTCTGAATTTCTGCCAGAAATATACCCCTCTGTGGATGGGGTTCTTACACAGTTTACCATTCTCTGTGTCTCTGCCCTGCTTCTCAGGTCATAGTGCATTGGGCTTAGAAATCCAGTTGACCTATGAAGCAGTGTGGAGCAAAAGCATGACCCAGGAGGTACATTCATGATGCTCTGACCCAATTATATTATTTATCTAGAAGTTTAAATATGAGAAATAGAGAGTATATAAAGTTGATAATAAGAGCAGAAAGCAGTAAGAAATATTATGTAAGAAACCAAAACGGAAGAGTGCTGAAGTTTAGTAAAAATTCTCTTACTTAAGATCAACTGTCTTGGCAAATTTAGAGTATAAAATACAGCATTATTAACTATAGTCACAATGCTGTACATTAGATCTCCAGAACTTATTCATCTTATAACTTAAATACCCTTTGACCAATGTCTACCCATTTCCCCCACACTCACCCCCTGGTATCCACCATTCTACTCTCTGCTTCTAAGAGTTTGTTTTTAGATTCTACATGTAAGTGAGATCATATACTATTTTTCTTCTGTATCTGGCTTATTTCACTTAGCATAATGTCCTCCACGTTCACCCATGTTCTCACAAACGGCAGGATTTCATCTTTGTTTGTGGCTTAATAATATTCCAGTGTGTATGTGTATATTTATGTATGTGTGTCTGTAATCCTTTTTATTCACACTTCTGTTGAAGTACACAGGTTGTTTCCACGTCTCAAATGCTATAAATAATGCTTCAGTAAACATGAGGGTGTAGATATCTCTTCAAGATAATGATTTTATTTCTTTGGATAAAAACCCAGAAGTGGGATTGCTGGATCATATGGTAGTTTTATTTTTAATTTTTTGAAGAACCTCTATAATATTTTTCATAATAGCTGTATCAATTTACATTCTCACCAACAGTATACAAGGGTTTACTTTTCTCCACATCTCACCAACACTCATTATCTTGTCTTCTTAATAATAGGTATCTCACAAGTGTGAGGTGATATCTTATTGTGGTTTTGATTTGAATTTCCCTGATGATTAGTGATGGTGAGCATCTTTTCATACACCTATTTGCCATTTGTATGTCTTCTTTTTAATATATATCTATCCAGGTCCTTAGCCCATTTCTCAATTGAGTTATTTGTTTTTCTGCTGTTAAGCTGTTTGAGTTCCTCTCTCTTAGTCTTTTCTACTATCTATGTCATTACTATATATAAAAGCTGAGTTTTTTAAAAATTTAGATAAAATAAAAAGTTAAAATAAATATATTTTTTAATCTATTTTATTTATTTTTGGCTGTGTTGGGTCTTCGTTTTTGTGCGAGGGCTTTCTCCAGTTGCGGCAAGCGGGGTCCACTCTTCATCGTGGTGCATGGGCCTCTCACTATCGCGGCCTCTCGTTGCGGAGCACAGGCTCTAGACACGTAGGCTCAGTAGTTGTGGCTCATGGGCCCAGTTGCTCCGTGGCATGTGGGATCCTCCCAGACCAGGGCTCGAACCTGTGTCCCCTGCATCAGCAGGCAGACTCTCAAGCACTGCGCCACCAGGGAAGACCCTAAAATATTTTTTTTAAATCTCTTACCAAGGGCAGAAGGTGACCAGATCTGATAGCTGGAGTTGTACTTCATCTTGAAAAACCTTTCTCTATCACATTCAGCATCAGACTCTTTGGTGCTTGGCTTTTCTATGATACTATGAGGCCCAATTAACACAAGCTTCCTCACAAAATCCTCCTTACGTGAAGCAACGTAAGTGAAATCTGTTCCTTCCAACCAAATGACATTGACACAATCAGATTCCCCTTTTTGTCCAGGACATTAATACATATTTACATAATTATACATAATCCCCAAGCATGATGAGATACAGTATAGATAACAATTCATACGCTCTCAGTGAGAATGAAAATTATTCCACTTTCCTGCACAAAAATTTTACTTGTAGGAATTTATCCAAAAATTATAATGAAGAGTAGGTGTAAAGTTTTAATGAAGAAATATTTCAGAGGTTTGTATATAAAATGCCAATAATAGGAGATTGTTAAAATAAATTGTAGTGTGATAGAATTCTATAGATTCAGTAAGAGTGGTATTATAAAAGAATCTTATTAGCCCAGAAATATGAAAATGAAGTAATAAATCACAATAAAAAATTGTCATCCAATAGTGTGGTTTCTTTTGTTCAAAATAAAATGCATATCTTAAATATCCGGTATACAAATATATAATCTAGATAAGGACTTTGGCCAACATGTTGAAAGTGTCATTTCTTTTTTTTTTTTTCTTTGGTGGTACGCAGGCCTCTCACTGTTGTGGCCTCTCCCATTGCGGAGCACAGGCTCCGGATGCGCAGGCTCAGCGGCCATGGCTCACGGGCCTAGCCGCTCCGCGGCATGTGGGATCTTCCCGGACCGGGGCACGAACCCGCGTCCCCTGCATCGGCAGGCGGACTCTCAACCACTGCGCCACCAGGGAAGTCCAAGTGTCATTTCTTAGTGGTGAAATTGTGAGTGATTTCATTTTCTCATATTTGCATGTCTGAATTTTCTAAATTTCTTCTCTAAACATGTTTAACTTGTGTACTCAAGACAAATTAAAAGTTAGAAATATGAAAGCAGTGATTGTCCCTAGGTGTTTAGGATTATGCTTTTCTCTTACTTCTTTACAACGAGCAAGTATTACTCCATTACTGAAAAATAAATTATAATTTAAAAACAACATAGGTATAATGTAAAATGAGAGAATGTTTGATTCCACACAAGACTTTATCAGGATTGTGATACCCTATTGATAGATCCTACATGAACAATTCTGTTGTTAACACACACCACTGTAGAAACAATTTTTCCAAAAAATATAGTACAATATAAGTTGTTCAGTGGCAAGGATTTCCAATGACAAACTGATCTTTACAACCTCTGTAATTACAACCTCTGTAATCCTCTTCAGATATAAAAAGCAAATTCCAAGGTATTTACGGTAAATCCACCATTGCTACGATTGCCGCCAGGAATTGCCATTTGCCACCCTCATTGAATAAATCATTCTCTGTAACCAGAAGTTTGGTAGTAACTCAAATATTGTCAATATATCTAATTCTATTGTTGCTAACATCATCAACAGAGAACATATTTTCTATATGGCAATATGTAATGTGAAAGTTAAACATTTAAGCAAGAATAATGTTTGTTTTGGATGGCTACAGGAATACTTTCAGTGTCATAGGATCAATCAAGGATTTCTGATAGATATACTTTCTAGAACTGCCAGTCCCTTACCATAGGGTTTTACTTATTTATTTTTCTTTATACAGGAGTCAAAATAATCCCAGCATTATGTCTATGCTAAATACATTTAATTTTTCTCTATAAAATCTCATGAATGTGTCCTCCTGCACGTCTGTTCTTTTCCAGATTCCATGTTTAATGGACCCCATTCCTCCCCAGGCCATTTTGACCTCTATGTTTGACCAACTCTCAATGAGACGATATTTCTCAGTAGACTGATGTCATGGATTTGACTTTTCAAAGTCAGTTAGTACTGCTGTATTCTGAGGCCAACAGACTTATGTTCTAATCATGGCCATCCATCTCACAAATGGTGATAGTGACAAAGGACTAAAAAAATCAGTATTGAACCAAAACTAGCTTTTCCCAACTTACTGAAAAACAAATAGTAGCACAGCACCTTGAACACAGCAGTCACTCACTTATTCAACAAACACTGAGACCTAGCATGTGCCAAGCATGCTTAGAAGTTCTGGAAATACACAATTGAATACACCGATGTCATTGCCTTCACGTCGCTCACATTTTGAGATTGGTTTTAAACGTGGTAAAAGCGCCAATGTTCAGAATCTTTAATTCATGCCCCAAGGCAATCATTTTCTAATTGCTCTTTTGATTCTTAGTGGATTTTTTAAATACCTCAGGGACATCCAAAAGAGATCAGATGAGGGTCCGCATACCCTTTCTTCTCCATTTTCTAGCATTCAGTTCTCTAAGAAACTATCTAATTCAAGCAGGGGGACTTTATTTGGCGTCCAACATATTATGGTTCTGCATAAGATTTCATTTGCCAGTTAGGTCCCATAAGAGGGAAGAAGCACAGGACATACACAGGGGAAAAGAAAAGATCCCAATGACAAAGATTTAGTAATGAACCTCCAAAGAAGCAGCTGTCACAAAGACCACAGAGTACCACTGCTTTCTGAACTGCAGGGCTTCTTAGAGGATATAGCCCTGTGCCTGCACAGACTCTAAGAACTTCTAGACAGAGGTGTGGCCAAGATGGAGCAGGAAGACCCTGAGCTCACCTCCTCCATGGGCACACCAGAATTACAACTATTTACAGACTACTATAGATGAGAGTGACCTGAAGACTAGCGGAAAAGATTTTCTACATCTAAAGATATAAGGAAGGAACCATAATGAGACAGGTAGGAGGGATGGCGACACAGTATAGTCAAGACCCACACCCCCTGGTAGGCATCCCACAAACAAGAGGATAATCACAACTACAGAGGTTCTCCCCAAGAAGCGAGAGTTCTGGGCCCCATATCAGGCTCCCGAGCCCAGCGGTCCTGCACTGGGAAGATAAGCCCCCAGAATGCTGGCTTTGAAGGCCAGTGGGGCTTGCATATGGGAGAGCCAGAGGGCTGCAGGAAACATAGACTCTGCTCTTAAAAGGTGAGTGCAAAATCTCACATGCTCCAAGATCCCGCACAGAGACAGTAATTTGAATGTAGCCTGAGATAGACTCACTTGCGGATCTTGGAGAGCCTCCCAGACAGGCAGGAGGCAACTGGGACGTCCCCTAATGACAGAGACACTGGCGGCAGCCACTATGGGGAGCTTGATCTACCGCGAGGACACAAGTGCTGGCAAGTGCAATTTTGGAGTCCTCTCCCTAGCCTATTAGCGCCAGGGGCTTACCTGCCCACGAGCCCGTTGGCACCAGTTCTGGAACCCCCCAGGCCAAGCAGCCAACCATGTGGGGACACAGCCCCACTCACCAGCAGGCCAACAACAGCATCAGGACCCCCTGGGATCTCCTGGGACTCGACCTTGCCACCAACCAGCCAGCAGAGGCTGCATGAGGCAGGAACCGGCAGCCAACCAGGCCAGAGGCCTGGCCACCAACACATCCACAGTAGTCAGCCCCACCACAACAGAAGGGTTCACACGGCCCACACAGGGGGTACCCCTAGACCATATAGCTCTAGTGATCAGAGGGAAGTGTGCTGCTGGGCCCCATAGGACACCTCCTACGAAGGCCACTTCTCCAAGATCATGAAACAGGACTGATCTACCTAATACCTAGAAATAAAATCAGAGAATAAGGCAAAATGAGGCAACAGAGAAACATGTTCCAAACATGTTCCAACCAAAGGACGAAGACCCCAGAAAAACTAAGTGAAGTGGAGATAAGCAGTCTATCCAATAAAGAGTTCAAGGGGGCTTCCCTGGTGGCGCAGTGGTTGAGAGTCCACCTGCCAATGCAGGGGACATGGGTTCGTGCCCCGGTCCGGGAAGATCCCACATGCCACGGAGCGGCTGGGCCCGTGAGCCATGGCTGCTGAGCCTGCGCGTCCGGAGCCTGTGCTCCGCAACAGGAGAGGCCACAACAGTGAGAGGCCCGCATACCGAAAATAAATAAATAAATAAACTTTAAAAAAAAAAAAAAGAGTTCAAGGTATATGAAAAGATGCACAACATCACTAATCATCAGGGAAATGCAAATCAAAACCATGATGAGATATCACCTCACACCTGTCAGAATGGCTATCATCAAAAAGAACTCAAATAACAAATGTTGGCAAGGATGTAGAGAAAAGGGAACCTTCTTACGCCACTGGTGCAGCTACTGTGGAAAACAGTATGGAGGTTTCTCAAAAAACTAAAAACAGAACTACCATATGACCCAGCAATTCCATTCCTGGGTATATATCTGAAAAATACAAAAGCGCTAATTTGAAAAGTTACATGCACCCCAATGTTCATTATTTACAATTGCCAAGGTATGGAAGCAACCTAAGTGTCCATCAACAGATGACTGTATAAAGAAGATGCGGTATAGGGCTTCCCTGGTGGCACAGTGGTTGGGAATCCACCTGCCAATGCAGCGGACACAGGTTCTAGCCTTGGTCCACAAAGATCACACATGCCGCGAAGCAACTAAGTCTGCGCGTCACAACTACTGAAGCACACGCGCCTAGAGCCATGCTCTGCAACAAGAGAAGCCACTGCAATGAGAAGCCCACGCACCGCAATGAAGAGTAGCTCCAGCTTGCCACAACTAGAGAAAGCCCATGTGCAGCAACAAAGACCCAAAGCAACCAAAAATAAATACAAATAAAATAAATAAATTTTTTAAATGTGGTACACACACACACACACACACACACACACACACACACACACCGGAATACTACTTGGCCATAAAAAAGAATGAAATTATGCCATTTGCAGCAACATGGGTGGACTCAGAGAGCATTATGCTAAGTGAAATAAATCAGACAGAGAAAGACAAATACTGCATGATATCACTTATATGTGGCATCTAAAAAATATTTTTAAAAAACTAGTGAATATAACAAAAAAGAAGCAGACTCACAGATATAGAGAACCAATGGGGAGAGGGAAGGTCACCAGTGTGGAGAGGGAAGCGGGGAGCGGCAATACAAGCGCATGGGATTAAGAGGTACAAACTATTAGGTATAAAATAAGCTACGAGCATATACTGTACAGCATGGGGAATATAGCCAATATTTTATAATAACTATAAATAGAGTATAATCTTTAAAAATTGTGAATCACTATGTTGTACACCTGTAACATATATAATATTGTAAAGCAACTATAGTTCAATTAAAATTTTTTTAATTAAAGAAAATTTTTAAAGAGTTCAAAGTAATGATCATAAAGAAGCTCAACAAACTCGGGAGAAGAATGGATGAACACAGTGAGAAGTTTAACAAAGAGTTAGAGGCTATAAAGAAGAACCAAACAGAGCTGAAGAATACAATAACTGAAATAAAAAATACACAAGAAGGAATTAACAGTAAATTAAATGATACAGAGAACAGTAGATTAGATGATCAGTGAACTGAAAGACAGTTGTGGAAATCATCCAAGCTGAACAGAAAAAATTTTCTTAATAATGATTGCTTAAGAGATGTCTGAAACAACATCAAGCATACTAAAATTGACATTATAGGCATCCCAGAAGGAGATGAGAGAGAGAAAATAGCAGAGAACTTATTTGAAGAGATAAAAGTTGAAAACTCCCCTAACCTGGGAAAGGAAACAGACATCCAGGGCCATGAAGCACAGAGAGTCCCAAACAAGATGAACCCAAAGAGATCCACACCAAGACACACTGTAATTAAAATGGCAAAAAATTAAAGATAAAAAGAGAATCTTAAAAGCAGCAAGGGAAAAGCAACTGGTTATGTATAAGGGAACTCCCATAAGACCATCAGCTGACTTTTCAGCAGAAACTTTGCAAACCAGAGAGAGTGGCATGATATATTCAAAGTGATGAAAAAACCTACAACCAAGAATACTCTACTGGGCAAGGCTATCATTCAGATTTGAAGGAGAGATAAACAGTTTTAAAGACAAGCAAAAGCTAAGAGAGTTCAGTACAATTAAACTGGTTTTACAAGAAATGTTAAAGGGATTTCTCTAAGTGTAAAAGACCACAAATAGAAATATGAAAATTATGAAACAAAAAATCTCATTGGTAAAGACAAATATATGGTATAGGTAGTAGATCAACCACTTATAAAGCTAGTAGGAAGGTTAAAAAACAAAAGTAGTAAAATCATCTATATCCACAACAAGTAGCTAAGGGATACACAAAACGAAAAGTTGTAAAATATGAAGTCAAAAACATTAAATGGGGTAGAGGGGAGTAAAAATGAACAATGCCCACTCTCACCACTTTTATTCAACATAGTATTGGAAGTCCTAGTCATAGCAATTAAACAAGAAAAATAGATAAAGGTGATGCAAATTGGAAAGGAAGAAAAAAAACTGCCATTGTTGCAGATGACATGATAGTAGACATAGAAAATCCTAAAGATACCACCAAAAAAAGAGAAAAAAAATCTATTAGAACTAAAAATGAATTCAGTAAAGTTGCAGAATACAAAATTAACACAGAGAAATCTGTTGTGTATCTAGACACTAATAATGAACTATCAAAAAGAGAAATTAAGAAAACAATCCCATATACAATTGCATCAAAAGGAATAAAATATATAGGAATAAATCTAACCAAGGAAGTAAAAGACGTGTACTCAGAAAACTCTGATTCTGTGCTTGACACTTATGTAGGAGATACCTGAAATGCATCTTTCCACTCCCTGCTACCTCAGACAGTTCTGATTTTTGAGACACTCATTAAGATTTTTCAAAAGGTCCCAAAGAACCAGCCATCCTGTATCCTTGGCCAAGTTGGTTTCACATCCTTCTATTAATGGTCTTTCTTTCCCTGATCCACCACCCCAATCCTTCACACTTGCTCCCTAGAATCACATCCCCAAACTAACAGCCTGCAAATAAGCCTTGGATTTTGGCTCTGATTTAGGGGAAGGATAGCTTCTCTGTTGTCTTAGAAGGCAGCTTATAAGGAGTAATGTCAGCAAGATGGCAGACTAGAAGGTCTTAATGTTTGTCCCCCCACAAGAACAATTATGAAACAACTATGTACCAATGAAAATAGCTCTAGGAGAGCTCCAGAGTGCTATGAAGAAGCTGCAACAAGTGGAGGACAAAAACTGAGGACGGCATAGGAAAAAGTATAGAGAGCATTTTACCTATGTCACCCCATTCCCTAGCCCAGCATAACTCTTCCTCCTATGGAAGAAAAAGAGGGCAAGAGATCCCAGCAGCCTTCACCACTGAGGATCCAAGCAGCCCTGACCACTTCGGTGGTCACTTGCAGCCTTGCCACTGAGGAACCCAGTCTTTGCTGATGCTGACATCAGCTGAGAGCTGTCTGGAGTCTACCCTGCTGCATTCTCCCCCCACCACCTGCCAGAGCCAGAGCCACCACACTTCCCCAGAGCTGCAACACTCCACCTAGCTGGTATCCTTGTACCCACCCATAGGTGAAGGGCTTTCCCCACCAAAGCCAGTCCATTAAGTTAAGAAGAGGTCATTGTGCCTTCAGATACACAGACATCAACACAAGGCTACAAGGAACATAAAAAATCAAGGAAACATGATGCTATCAAAGGAACATAATAGTTTTCCAGTATCCGACCCAAAGACATGGAGATCTATGAATTGCTGGAAAGGATTCAAAATAATTGTTTAAATAACCACCATTCTAATCTCTGCTTCTACAAGTCCAGCTTTTTTAGATTGCACATGTAAGTTATATCATTCAGTATTTGCCTTTCCCTGTCTGACTTATTTCACTTAGCACTAAGTTCTCAAGTTCCATCCATGTTATTGCTAATGGCAGGATGTCCTTCTTTCTCATGGTTGAATGATATCCGTAAATACATATATATGGGTATAGGTATATATATATATATATATATATATTTCTCATGGCTGAATAATACCTATATATATGGGTATTATTATCTATATATGGGTATATATATATATACACACACATATATACACACACACATACACACACACCACATCTTTATCCATTCATGCCACTCAATAGCAAAAGAATAAACAATCCAATTTAAAAATGGTCATAGGAACTGAACAGACATTTTTCCAAAGAAGACATACAAATGGCCAACACACACATGAAAAGGTATTCAACATCACTAATCATCAGGGGAATGAAATCAAAACCACAATGAGGTATCACCTCACACCTGTTGGAATGGCTATTATTAAAAAAAAAAAAAGTAAGTGCCGGTAAGGATATGTAGACAAGGGAACTCGTGTACATGGCTGATGAAAATGTAAATTAGTATGGCAAAACAGTGTGGAAGTTCCTCAAAAAATTAAAAACAGAACTAACATGAGGTCTAGCAATTCTACTTCTGGGTATTTATCCAAAGGTATTGAAATCAGGATATTAAAAAGATAACTGCACCCTCATGTTCATTGCAGCATTTTTCACAATAACCAAGAAATGGCAACAACCTAAATGTCTATTAATGGATGAATGGATAAAGAAAATGTGGTATATACATACAATGGAATATTATTCAACCTTAAAAGAGAGGGAAATCTGTCATTTGTGACAACATGGCTCAACCTGGAGGACATTATGCTAAGTGAAATAAACTAGATTCAGAATGACAATGTTATATAATTTCACTTATATGTGGAATCTAAAAAAGTCAAACTCATAGCAGCAGAGAATGGAAGGATGGTTACCAGGGACTCTGGGTGGAAAAATCGGGAAATGTTGGCCAAAGGGCACAAACTTTCAGTTACAAGATGAGTAAGTTCTGGACATGTAATGTATACCTGAAGCTTACTACAAGGGTAGATCTTCAGTGTTCTTACCACACACACACAAAAAAGAAGGTGGTAACTATGTGAGGGGATGGATATGTTAATTAGCTTGATTTTGATGGTTCCTTCACAGTGTATGCATATATCAAATTTTCAAATTTTACACTGTAAATATATACAAATTTTAATTGTCAATTATACCTCAGTAAAGCTGGGGGGGATAAAAAGAAGGCAGCTTGAGGTAGACAGAAGAACATAAGCCACACCATGCAGAAGTGGATTTCAACTTTAGTTTATAATTGGTTATCTGCATGACTTCAGACAAGGCTCATAATCGAGGCACCTTTTAAAAAGTGTGAAGAGTAAATAAGGTTTTATTGTTGTTAGCCTCCAGATTCCCAGACTCCCCTTTCCAACGCACAGCCATTTTTAGCAGGTTGTAGACTCCCTAGAGATAATAAAGTAGAAATTCAATGCAGTAGAAATTGAAGCATACAAATATTTTTCTGTAAATGATGTTTTTTCCCAGAAGTTTACTTGTTTGCTTTGGAGGCTTTTTCACCTTTAGAATTAGATATCCTTACCTAATATGCCTTGCAGGCAATGTTAGTTCTAAGCAGTTACCATTATAAGAACATTTCAGATTCTGCAGTGCAGGTCCCTTTAATTTTTCAATGAAATATCTGGACTTGGCCATAACTCTTTAAAGAAGATGAGTAAAGTAAGAAGTGAAAAGAAACAATGATTTGATAGGATAACAGGAATGTAGGACCGTGACCAAGGGTCAGCAGGAAAATATGATAGAAGGATTGCGGAGAGTCACTGAGGTCCCAGCTGAGACTAGTTTGCAGGTGAATTCTGGTGAATTCAATCAGCTAAAGTCTAAGAACGTTCCTTCTCTGATCCTACCAAAGCATCCTTCACTGCTTCCTATTCTTATCCTGATCATAAATGGCACTTATTACACTAAAATTTATATATTTCCTTCTCTATACCATTCATTAGAGAACTCTACAAAATGTAGGGACCAAGGGCTTCCCTGGTGGCACGGTGGTTGAGAGTCCACCTGCCGATGCAGGGGACACAGGTTCGTGCCCCGGTCCGGGAAGATCCCACATGCCGCGGAGCAGCTGGGCCCGTGAGCCATGGCCGCTGAGCCTGTGCGTCCAGAGGCTGTGCTCCCAACGGGAGAGGCCACAACAGTGAGAGGCCCACGTACCGCAAAAAAAAAAAAAAAAAAAAGTAGGGACCTTGTGCCCAGTAAAAAAAAGGGCGGGGCAATATCTTGCATATCCTTTAGGAAGTCCATTTAACTTAGATTAAGGATCTCTGCATTTGACTCTGAGCATCTTGAAAGAAGTGCTTAAATAATGTTAAACTCTATCTCCAATGCACAATTCCTGGTACATAGGATCTATTTTAAAGTATTAAGAGAATTAATGAAGAAATTTTTTCAACTTGGGAAAAGAGCTGAATAAATCATATAAGGCCTAAGGTATTGGCAGAGTAGGAATTATGGATAAACAAAGGGATGAGAAAGTATTGAGATGAAACTGTTTAGGTTATGTGAAAAGGTAGATAAATGATGTAAAGGCAAAAATGATGGTCTGAGACTATAAGCATGTTCAGTATACAAGGAAGAACATGGGAAAAACTGGGCAATATTGTGGTCAGAGAAAACAAACTCGGACAATGAAGATATTTCGAATTATTGTCACATAACTGTGAGCAAGAGAAATAAACTCTTTGTGTAATGAGTAGATTAGCCTTTGTATACAAATAGAAATGTATACTGAAAAAACCTCCTACAGACTCTTGGTATGTAATGAGTAGATCTTATTTAACCTATTAAGAGAAGACTTCTAAATAATAATAGGAAACAAAAGTAAGACTTTACCAGCCTATGATGATTTATCAAGTTATTCCCACAGAGGTTCTATCTTAATTATTTTCTGCAGCTGCCACCAGGAAAATAATTGTGTGATGGATTTTGTCCCTATGAAATAATTGTTTAGCTTTTCAAAACACAGAAAACCAAGAAAATCCAGAATTATTAAATTATTAAATCCATCCTCTAATTATTCATTAGACAAGCATTGTTTACCAACATATCCCAGAGACTAGTACGTAGAAGTTGCTCCATGAATCAAACACTTAAGAACTGAGTATTGTGCTAGTAGTAAGTTTACAAAGATGAACAAGGAACCATCCAAAGCATTGAAGAGCTCACAATTTAGAAGAAAGAGTTGTAGATGTGAACAAATAGCTATAATGTATTTTAAAGCTGGACATGTAGCTAGGGGTATATAACTCTACCTTTTTAAAAATTATTTTATTTATTATGATTATGTAAATTCAGATTAACTTGGGCAAAGGTGAAGAGATACTGGCAAGAATCATAAGAATTTATAAACAATATCATAACCAAGGTTAGATCAAGTTTTAAAAGTAATTTTTACACCTATGTACAATTTAAAGACTGTTTAAAGACTGACAGTCTTACCCATCACAGCTTAACTCTGGCTTTTCCTAATGGGGCTAAACAGGCGACCCAGACTTCATTTCAGAGCAAGACCGTGATGTGTCTTGGTCAGCACTGCAAATGCTAGTCAAACTCATGTCAACAGTCCTTCTCCCCCAGCAGCTGAGAACGACTGAGGATAAAAAGCCTTTTAACAACTTGCGCGGAATCATTTATTAAAAGAAAATGAGTAAAAGCAATTAGAGAATAAAAGTAAAATAAATGTATGACCTTGGCTTTCCAACTTTTATCCGCACACTTCTTGTTTGAACCACGTCCTTTGGGTTTCTCTGCACAAAGGGGACTGCTTCTCTCCTCTGTATGCCTAGGATGCCTGCCTTTCTCTCCACTCCCAGCCCCAGTAGGATGTTGACTTGTGATCAACAGAGAGAAAAGATGGTGGAGAAATAGGCTATTTTTCCACATCCCGTGTTTCCCCATGACTGCCTTTTTCCTGGTCTGGAAGAAAAGTTTCCATGACAACCAAGTCACTAACATTCACACCCCACCAGCTGACTTGCTTGCCTTCCAAATGATCAGCTGGATATTGTGTTAAAATTATTTTACAGAGGGTGGCTAATCTGCAGGGATTATTTGTTTATTTTGGAGAAACTGGCTCCTTGGTGAAACTTCTTCAATGGGCCTAACTTCTATTTCTTGTCCTTTAAAAGCATAATCTCAACTAAACAGAACAAGCTTAAGCCAACATTAGACAGTCACCTCACAGGAAATAAAATATGAATGTGAAGCTTCCTTCCCCATGAAAGGCATGTAAGTGCTTTGAGGGCAAAACTAAGTTTTATTTTTCTTTCCCTCTTCATGTGCCTAACACATGGTCTGGCAGGTGGTGTACATAAAATAAATGTTGAATATCTCATCATCCGAACTTCTCCAAACAGAGTATTTATTTTTAGGTTGATCGGCTGAGGCAGAATCGACTTCCTAGTAATGTAATAATCCCCTTATTTTTAAAAATGTCTGTCTATGAAAAAGGTAAGAAACACAGTAGAGGGTTAGTACACCAATCGTTAAGCCTGTGCCTATAGAAAGACTAGAATGAAATATACTAAAATATTTAAAATTGTTATGTTTAGTAGATGGAAATATGGGAGCATTTCTTCTGATTTTTCTCAATTTATTTTTTTCTTTTTTGTTAACTAAATGCATTTTTCTTTTGAGTATTATCTTGGTCCTTTGAGAGGGTAATAACAAGATACTATAAACTAGGTAGTTTATAAACAACAAACGTTTATTTCTCAAGGTGAGGGCTTTCTTCATGGTTCACAGCTGGCACCTTCTCATTTTGCCCTCACGTGGTGCAAGGAGTGACGGATCTCTGTGGGGTCTCTTCTATAAAAACATTAATCCCATTCAAGAGGGCTCCATCCTCATGACCTAAGGCCCCACCTGGTAACGCCATCACATCAGGGATTAGGAAAAATCACCTGAGAAACACAAATATTCAGATCACAGCAAGTGTCTATTATGTTCGAGGCACCGTACTATCTCCCAAATCAGAAAGATTAACAAAATCGCTCTCATATTCAGAGCCATGAAGAGAAGAGGTGAACTAGGTAGAGAACAACTTGCTAGAAGGATTATCTACCCTGACATGCATGTTAACTGGTGTTATGACTACATGCTGTGGTGTGATGAAAATGAGATAGGGGCCTTCATTCAGATAGGGGTCTTGAGAAGAAGGGTGATCAAACCTTTTTCTCACTCTCTGAAGACAAATCTGATCTGAGTTAACTTTCTTGCTATTTCTCCTGAAAGCCTGATACAGGTGGACTCTCATTTGTATTACCAGGCAACATTATTTATGGTAAAGATGGCCCATGATAGATAAACGTGGCCTGGAAAAGCATGAATACACCAAAAATACCTGGTGGAAGCACAGCTTTATGATTCCTTGAATACAGAGACTCACAAGTGGGCATATCCTTTCTGGGGACCTGAAAGCTATACCTAAGCCTATTACAGGAGATACTGGTCTCTATGGGGCATGAGGCTTCCATGCCAAGGCAGCTACTGTACCTGTTGAATGTGAATCTTGTTCTCTCACACCTAAACTCTCATGGTGGAGGGAGAGAAGGGGAGATGCAGGAGAGGAACAGTCAAAGACTGGATTGCTATGAGGGTTATTCCCTCTGAAAGAAATGCCTAACACAGCCCACGTGGGATGCTGTCTATGTTTCTGGACCAATATCCATCTGATTAAACTGGTGCCAGGTGTTACATGCTCAGGTCTTGTGAGTTTGAGTGTCTAGTTAAGAATATCCCCTACTAGGAGTTACAGAGAGTATGAAGAAGACAACCAATTTTATAAGTTGAGACCATTTTCTCAATAATTTCATGTCCAGAAGAAACATAAGCATGAGCTCCCTGAGGCGGTATTACTGTAGCTTCCACAAGAACATTTTTTATTTCTTGAGCTAGTATGCTGAGTGTGTGTTTGTTGATTGACACTCATGGTGGACAATGCCACTCAAATTCTCCTTCAGAAGTGAAGGATAAATTTCCCAACACTGGACATGCTGTTGACAGGCAGCCCTCAGCTATCAACCCCCCTTGGAAACTGACTGCCATAGTGGTAGACAGCCCCTTCACCCAATTACTGAACAACACAGATGTATAAAGATCTGGTCGTCTCACCTCAATTTGAGACCACTCTGAAGGATTGTCCCAGCTTCAGAGCTTCCCATAGGACAGCTGAAGCTTCCATGCGGCTGTTTCAAGGCTAAACTTCTCTTTCTGCCCAATCCCCATCCCAAGAGGGCTCCCTGATAAATCTCCTGCACATTAATTTCTGTCTGTGACAACAGCTTGATTAAACATATTTACAAAGCATCTATCATGTTTTGGGTACTAGAATCAGCACTGGTAAATACAATATGGTCTTTGCTCACAGGAAGCTTACAGTTTAGGGGGCAGAAATGCCTCCATTAAAATGCAGTATAATAAGAGCTATCATGGGTAAACATTCAGGAGGGCCATGAGTTATTACAAACTGAATCTTTGAACAGTTAAGAAGGGATTTATGGAGGAAGAGATATCTGTACTGGCTTCTGGAGGACAAGTAGGAACTAATTAGTCCAGGAAAAAACAAAAGAAAGGCAGAAAGGTAGACCATGTAGAACCATGTAGAAAGAATAGCATGTTCAACAAGATGAATGATAATGAAAGCATGATGACACTGTAGAGAATGCAGTTTTTTTCACCTACTTACGGAATCGGAGGTAGGGGAGAGGCGATATCCCATGCAAAGACTATTAAAATGACATTGAAATTTATGTTAAAGAAATGGAGAGGCATGGAAGATCTGTGCACATTTGTATTTTATAAATATCTCTGTGCCTGAAACAAGGAAAGTGGACTCAGGGGAGGGGAACAAAAGCTAGGAGGACCAGTAAAGAGGCTGCTCTAGTATTCTTGGCAGGAGAGGATGTTAGCCTGAACCAAAGTTGGAATAGAATGAATGAAAAAAAAAAGAAAACAGAGACATTTTGGAGGTAGAATTGATAAGACTTGGAGATTCATTGAACATGAGGTTAACAGAAAGGAAGGGATCAAGGGAAACCTCAAATTTCTGACTTGAGCAAATGGGCAGAGGAGGCAAAATATGACCATCAGAGCAGGATGCGTTAGTGATTTCTAGATAAGTTGAATCTGACCTGTTTGTGGGATATTCAAAGGGTTATATAAAGCTAGGAGCTCAATGTGGGGCTAAGGTTGTGTGTGTGTGTGTGTGTGTCTGTGTCTGTGAGTACATGAGTAACACAGAAACAGAGTAGCTCACGTCCCTTACTGGCCCAGCCATATCTAGTACTTGTAACAGTCTTTCGGGTCTCAATGGTACAATATCACTAAGCAGTTATGAGATAGTGTGGCGTATAGGGGAGAACAAAGCTTTCAAGTCAGGCACACCTCAGCTTTTATCTCAACTCTACTACTTACTTGCTAAAAAGACTTGGGCAAGTTATTATATTTGAGCCTCACTCCCCATCACCATCAAAAATGGGACTGCTAATCACACTTTACAGGGCTGTCACAAGGCTTAAATGAAATTATATATGTACAAGCATTTGGCACACAGTAGGCCTTCAGTTATTCTTTAGTTTCTCAACTCAAATAGTTTCTAGTGGTCTTTGCATTGTCTCTCTCCTTCTCCTTCTTTTTTCTTTTTTTTCCAGTACCTCCTGACTCATACCGCTTTAAACTCATACTGTTAATATAAAGCATTATTTCAATTACCTGACAAAGATAAAAATTCTGCCCCATGCCCCCATCTTCCTTTTGTATGCCTTGGCCCTGCATGTGTTTGTAATCCTCTCCTGGCCTTGTCTACATCTAATTTACTTCCTTTCAGTTGAATGTTATCACAAGTCATGAATTGTTCTCACTTCATGTTTACTGCAAACAGATAACCATTATCTCCAATAGGCCTGCTTTGTTTTATCTTAGGCAGATCACATTCTGCAACTTTTTAATTATTTCATTTTATTTCTCTACATTAGGTTGTTTCTCTTATGCATTGATACTTGGATAAAGAGATGAAAACAAATTTGTAATTTTTTTTTTTTTTTTTGCGGTACGCGGGCCTCTCACTGCCGTGGCCTCTCCCACCACGGAGCACAGGCTCCGGACATGCAGGCCCAGCGGCCATGGCTCACGGGCCCAGCCGCTCCGCAGCATCTGGGATCCTCCCGGACTGGGGCACGAACCCGCGTCCCCTGCATCGGCAGGCAGACCCTCAACCACTGCGCCACCAGGGAAGCCCCCAAATTTGTAATTCAATACGCCTTTTCAAACATTTTACCACTGGAAACAAGCTCAGGGCCTTAAAATTTGTTTTGATTGTAAAGTTCAATGACCATATCAAAATTCTTTGGCTGGTGAAGACAAAGACTTTCAGATTCCCCCTTACAAGGAGCTGAGTTAATTTCAGCAAGGGATCTCAGTCAAGTGAACCAAGGCTTGGTTGGTTCCAGAACCCAGGGCTCCTTCAATTGAGGGGTTACCTAGGGCAGCAGCCGCAGCATGTGGGATCAAAGGGTAGGTGTCAGGCCAAATCCAGGAAAGAGAACAATGTCCAGAGAAGAGAAAGCAGTTGCCTTATTCATGGAAATGCATTAGAATGAGAAAAGAAAGGGAACCAATACTCTGGAATTTGGTAAACATAAAAACAAATGGAGAGGGTTTAGGCCATAAACTGTGAGCAAGGGGCAGGAGTATTTAAAGTACCCTCTTCAGGGATGATGGTCAAATATCTGATCCTACTTCTGGGCATATATCTGGAGAAAAACATAATTCAAAAAGATACTTGCACCCCTATATTCATAGCAACACTATTTACAATAACAAGACATGGAAGCAACCTAAGTGTCCACTGACAGATGAATGGCTAAAGACGATGTGGTACATATATACAGTGGAATATTACTCAGCCATAAAAAAAGATGAAATAATGCCATTTGCAGCAACATGGATGGACCTAGAGATTACCATACTAAGTGAAGTCAGACAGAGAAAGACAAAAATCATATGATATCACTTATATGTGGAATCTAAAACATGACACAAATGAACTTATCTATGAAACAGAAACAGACTCACACACTTCAAAAACAAACTTATGGATGAACATAGATGCAAAAATCCTCAACAAAATACTAGCAAAAAGAATCCAACAGCACATTAAAAGGATCATATACCATGATCAAGTGAGGTTTATCCCAGGAATGCAAGGATTCTTCATCATACGCAAATCAATCAATGTGATACACCATATTAACAAATTTAAGGATAAAAACCATATGATAATCTCAATAGATGCAGAAAAAACTTTCAACAAAATTCAACACCTATTTATAATTAAAAACTCTCCAGAAACTGGGCATAGAGGGAACGTACCTCAACATAATAAAGGCCATAAATGACAAACCCACAGCCAACCTCATTCTCAATGGTGAAAAACTGAAAAGTATTTCATCTAAGATCAAAAACAAGACAAGGTTGCTCACTCTCACCACTATTATTCAACATAGTTTTGGAAGTTTTAGCCATGGCAAACAGAGAGGAAAAAGAAATAAAAGGAATCCAAATTGGAAAAGAAGAAGTAAAACTGTCACTCTTTGCAAGATGACATGACACTATACATAGAAAATCCTAAAGATGCTACCAGAAAACTACTAAAGCTAATCAATGAATTTGGTAAAGTTGCAGGATACAAAATTAATGCACAGAAACCTCTGGCATTCCTATACACTAACAACAAAAAATCAGAAAGAGAAATTAAGGAAACACTCCATTTACCACTGCAACAAAAAGAATAAAACACCTAAGAATAAACCTACCTAAAGAGGCAAAAGACCTGTACTCAAAAAACTATAAGACACTGATGAAAGAAATCAAAGACGATACAAACAGGTGGTGAGATATACCATGTTCTTGGATTGGAAGAATCAGCATTGTGAAAATGACTCTACTACCCAAAGCAATCTACAGATTCAATGCAAGCCCTATCAAACTACCAATGGCATTTTTCACAGAACTAGAACAAAGAATTTTACATTTGTACGGAAATACAAAAGGCTCCAAATAGCCAAAGCAATCCTGAGAAAGAAAAACAGAGCCGGAGGAATCAGGCTCCCAGACTTCAGACTATACTACAAAGCTACAGTAATCAAGACAGTATGATAATGGCACAAAAACAGAAATATAGATCAACGGAACAGTATAGAAAGCCCAGACATAAACCCACGCATATATGGTCACCTTATCTTTTTTTTTTTTTTTGCGGTATGCGGGCCTCTCACTGTTGTGGCCTCTCCCGTTACGGAGCACAGGCTCCAGACGCACAGGCTTAGCAGCCATGGCTCACGGGCCTAGCCGCTCCGCGGCATGTGGGATCTTCCCGGACCGGGACACGAACCCATGTCCCCTGCATCGGCAAGCAGACTCTCAACCACTGCGCCACCAGGGAAGCCCTGGTCACCTTATCTTTGATAAGGAGACAAGAATATACAGTGGAGAAAAGACAGCCTCTTCAATAAGTGGTGCTGGGAAAACTGGACAACTACATGTGAAAGAATGAAATTAGAATACTCCCTAACACCATACACAAAAATAAACTCAAAATGGATTAAAGACCTAAATGTAAGGCCAGACACTATCAAACTCTTAGAGGAAAACATAGGCAGAACACTCTATGACATAAATCACAGCAAGATCCTTTTTGACCCACCTCCTACAGAAAACAAAGCAACTGACAAAGGATTAATCTCCAAAATATACAGAAAGCTCATGCAGGGCTTCCCTGGTGGTGCAGTGGTTGAGAGTCCGCCTGCCGATGCAGGGGACACAGGTTCGTGCCCCGGTCCGGGAAGATCCCACATGCCACGGAGCGGCTGGGCCTGTGAGCCATGGCCACTGGACCTGTGCATCCAGAGCCTGTGCTCCGCAATGGGAGAGGCCACAACAGTGAGAGGCCTGCGTACCACAAAAAAAAAAAAAAAAAAAAACGCTCATGCAGCTCAATATCAAGAAAACAAACAACCCAATCCAAAAATGGCCAGAAGACCTAAATAGACATTTCTCCAAAGAAGACATACAGATGGCCAAAAAACACATGAAAAGTTGCTTAACATCACTAATCATTAAAAAAATGCAAATCAAAACCACAATGAGGTATCACCTCACACCGGTCAGAATGGCCATCATCAAAAAATCTACAAAAAATAAATGCTGGAGAAGGTGTGGAGAAAAGGGAACCCTCCTGCACTGTTGGTGGGATTGTAAATTGATACAGCCACTATGGAGAACAGTATGGAGCTTCCTTAAAAAACTAAAAACAGAACTACCATATGACCCAGCAATCCCACTACTGGGCATGTACCATTAGAAAACCATAATTCAAAGAGTCATGTACGACAATGTTCATTGCAGCACTATTTGCAATAGCCAGGACATGGAAGCAACCTAAGTGTCCATCGACAGATGACTGGATGAAGAAGATGTGGCACGTATATACAATGGAATATTATTCAGCCATAAAAAGAAACAAAATTGAGTTATTTGTAGTGAGGTGGATGGACCCAGAGTCTGTCATACAGAGTGAAGTAAGTCAGAAAGAGAAAAACAAATATCGTCTGCTAACACATATATATGGGATCTAGAAAAATAATACTGATGAACCTAGTGGTAGGGCAGTAATAAAGATGCAGATGTTGAGAACGGAGTTGAGGACACAGGGTGGGAAGGGGAGGCTGGGACACAGTGAGAGAATACCACTGACATATATACACAACCAAATGTAAAACAGATAGCTAGTGGGAAGCTGTTGCATAGTACAGAGAGATCAGCTCGGCGCTTTGTGACATCGTAGAGGGGTGGGATAGGGAGGGTGGGAGGGAGGCTCAAGAGGGAGGAGATATGGGGGTATATGTATGCATATAGCTGATTCACTTCTTTGTACAGTAGGAACTAACACAACACTGTAAAGCAATTACACTCCAATAAAGATGTTAAAAAAAAAAAGAAGACTTGGGGTAATTGTTGAGGAGCAAGAATTTGAGAAGGAATCTGAAAGGAGAGGCAGAAATACTAAAAATAAAGTTTGTTGACCTGTACAAAGAAAAAAGAAAAGGTATTAAAAAAAAAAACTTATGGTTACCAAAGGGGAAACGTTGGGGGGAGGGTTAAATTAAGAGGTTGGGATTAACATATACACACCACTACATATAAAATAGATAATCAACAAGGACCTACTGTATAGCACAGAGAACTCTACTCAATATTCTGTAATAGCTTATATTGGGCAAAGAATCTGAAAAAGAATAGATATATGTATACGTGTAACTGAACTACTTTGCTGTACACCTGAAACTAAGACAACATTGTAAATCAACTACATCCCAATATAAAATAAAAATAATTTAAAATAAATAAATATATAAAGTACCCTCTTCAGGGATGATGGTAAAATATCTGAAAATAATATTACAACACAAACTGTGGTAGATAAGGGCAGCTCCTTTTCTTCTCATCCTGAGTGTGACTTTTTGATTTTGTTGACCTGAAATAAACAGACTGCCTGATACGTCTCCAAGGATGAGTTTATTTGTGTCAGGAGAGGATTGCAATTCGGGGTCTGCAGTCATGGGAGCCTCATGCAAGTCCCCCCACAGCAAGAGGATAACATTTTTATAGAGGGGAAAAGGAAGTTGGGGGGCCTGTAGTAAACAGAGTCCATGGCTTTTCATTAGCTGAGTCCTTGACAGGAAAGAAAAGGAGTTGTTTTCCTTCCTACTGGGCTTGGCTCACCTCTCAGGGTGAGCGCTCCCCCTACTCGTCTCCCAACTCTAATTGAGGTTTCTGTTTATTAATTTTTTAAGATTCCTGTCCAAGAAAATTATACAAAAGCCTATAAAAGATTGCCCCAATAGATAGCCTGCATTTTATCCTTACCTGCCTCACACTTCCCTTTACCCTCTCATCTCCTCAACTCTCCATTTATATTTCCACATCCCCCATAATAGGTACCTAAACCATTCAGTTTCTCCTTTCTCTGCCTTGATCACTCTACCTGACTACAAATTTCATCTATTCCTCTCCTCGGTTATGTATCCCATACATCTCTCTGCCGATCAAGAGACCTAAAAGGAAATATAAACACAGAACAGCCTCCTCCTCGTCCTCCTCCACCATGTACATCAGCTCTGAACAGTGGAACTGGAAAGAAAGGGAACCTGCATTTTCTGAGCACCATCTAAGTGCCTGGCACTTAAATACTTGACAGGACTTATCCCACTGAATCCTCACTATGTTCCAATTTTACAGCTGGGGAAACTGAAGTTCCTTAAAGTAACAAAGCTGGTAGATGAAAGAGCTGGGATTTAGATATTGGTCATTCTGACTCCAAACTCCATTTTTAACAGATCCTAATTTACAAATTGTGCTTTGATGGTGCAATATGAATCATCTCTCCACAATGTCCTCCATCACCTAGACATTTCTGCCCCCGCTCAATGTCATTCTGGTCCACCATAGGCATGAAGTGCACTAGGGAATCACACTAGAAAGCAAATAGCTCGCAACCACTTTATTTATTTATTTATTTATTATTTTTATTTTTTTTCTTTTTTGCGGTACACGGGCCTCTCACTGTTGTGGCCTCTCCCGTTGCGGAGCCCAGGCTCCGGACGCGCAGGCTCAGCGGCCATGGCTCACGGGCCCAGCCGCTCCGCGGCATGGGGGATCTTCCTGGACCGGTGCACGAACCCGCGTCCTCTGCATCGGCAGGCGGACTCTCAACCATTGCGCCACCAGGGAAGGCCCCAAGCACTTTATTCACAACTCTGGGTCTGTGGTATGCTTTGCTTTTCTTGTGCATACATTGAAAGATAATGTGTTTTGTGATGTTAATACTGGAGTGGCATTTAGAGACCCAAAACCTGACGCTCGGCTTCAAAATCCTATCATGAGATAAATATCCTTCTTGTGTGCCAAAAGGAAAAAAATGAAAATGCAATACATTTAATAATCATCCAAATGAACAGGAATGAAAGGAGCTGCGTGGCTAGTTTGATGCCAAGTCACCTCTGCCCTGTCTGACACTGATCCACCACTTTATCTTCAGCTGTTTACTCAGTCCAAGGGCCTCACTTCCTGTTTGATATGCATCCCACCAGCTGCCAGGGCCAGACATCCTGAAATACATTACCAAATGGACTCCAGGCAAACTTCTTGTTCTCATTATGAATTTTGAGAAGTATAAAGAACCTCCTGTGGACCACAGTGTAGTCCTTTTAGGTCTACTGAGAAAAGGTCAGCTTTCCTCTTCCGGAGGATGTATCTCCCAGAGCCCACAGCAAAGCAGTAGTGAGATCTTCTGTGTTTATAACCCCTTTTGCAAAAACCTGGTTCAGAGAAAAGACCATGGGCTTTGGAGTCAGAAAGATCTGGGTTCAAGTCTGAGCTCTGCCACCTACTCTATCTGCAACCTTATAATATAATATATGCAACCTTAGTATGTATATATCACACATAATATAATGACATGCGTCCACCATTAGAGTATCATAGAGAATAGTTTCAGTGCCCTAAAAATCCTCTGTGCTCTGCCTGTTCATCCCTCTCCCCTCACTCAATCCTGTCAACATGTGATCTTTTTACTGTCTCCATTGTTTTGCCTTTTCCATAATGTCATATAGTTGAACCACATAGTTTGTAGCCTTTTCAGATTGGCTTCTTTCACTTAGTAATATGCACTTAAGGTTCCTCCATATCTTTTCATGGCTTGATATCCTATTTGTTTTTAGCACTGAATCCACTGTTCACAATGGTGAACACTTTTTAAACAGAAAAGCCCAACTGAGATTTACTGCATCAGAGTTTTTACACATATTTTAACCAGGTCCTCAAGGTGATTCTGATGCACACCTGGGCTAGATAATGGTAAATATTTTCTCCTGGATTTAAAAAGCATATGCATTATATCCAGACAAAACTATAATTCGAAAAGATACATGCATCCCTATGTTCATAGCAGCACTATTTACAATAGCCAAGACACAGAGACAACCTAAATGTACATCAACAGATGAATGGATAAAGAAGATACACACACACACACACACACACACACACACACAATGGAATATTACTCTGCCATAAAGAAGAATGAAATAATGCAGCTGCATGGATGGACCTAAAGATTATCATACCAGGTGAAGTTAAGCCAGAAAGAGACAAATTCCATATGATATCACTTATATGTGGAATCTAAAATATGACACAAATGAACTTATCTATGAAAGAGAAACAGACTCACAGACATAGAGAGAATAGATTTGTGGTTGCCGAGGGGGAGGGGGCCGGGGGAGGGTTGGATTGGGAGTTTGGGACTAGCAGATGGAGAGTAATATATATAGAATGCATAAACAGCAAGGTCCTATTGTATAGCACAGGGAACTGTATTCAACATCCTGTAATAAACCATAATGGGAAATAAATAAATAAAAAGCATATGCATTAATGTTCCCTAGATTTAAGGTGATTCTTTTCCTTTGAGGGAAAAATGTTTATTTCCTCCAAGGTGGACGAGTCTATGCTCCATCCCAGTATCCCGCCTCAGTCAATGAGTCCTAGTATGGGGAGAATACAGGAGGATCTAGGCAGGGTGGATTCTCCCCTAATAAAGTAAGTTTTGCCTTCAGTTCTTGATCAGTTGGGAGGGAGAAAGAAGAGAAGGGTAATTTGTCAAGAAAAAATGGTAGAAAAGAGGAAAAGTGCTAAAATTCCTGACATCTTAATTTTTGCCACATGATAGGCACTCTAGAAACATGGTCTCTTTAACTTTATTTCTATAGGAGGTAATATTTACCTATTTAAAGATAAGGAAACTAAGAGCGTAAACTTCAACATTGGCAGATGAGAGGATTCAATCTAATGCCTGCCTGTCTTCTTGTACTAGTTATTATTTCACCCACTCCAATACAGATTGTAAGATTTTTGAGGAAAAGGACCACATGTGTCCATTTAACCCAAGTGCTTGACTGACACAAGGTACACAATAAATATTTATGAAATATGTCTTAAATGAATAATTGTTCACGGGAGTGTGCTGCCTCCTTTTGCTAGATGAACTCCAGTAGAAAGCGGAGAAAGACTAGTTAATATTCCTGATATTTTTATGCAGTTCACTTTTTGACATTTTTTGATAGCACAGGCCTCAGACAGAGATATCTCTTAAAGCTGCAGATGATTCAGGAAAGCCTGTGAAACCTCAGATTCATAATCACAGTAGGCAATGGTGGTTCGTTTCCTAAGCTCACCTTGACACACCTTTTAATCAAGGCGAGCCAGGCTAATGGTGCCTATGATTTATCACCCTTCCAGAAGAACCACAGATCCCCTTCTACTGCGCCCTGAACACATTTACAGCTTCTCTAGACTAAGCATCAGTTCCCTCAATGTTGAGAAAACAGTCAACAATGAATAAAAAGTGGGTTTGCTTCTAAGTACATAAAATGTGTTTCTTTATAAATCCTCTCCAAGGGCTCCTAATGACATATAGCTCATATTGTAGTCATAGAATGAGCTGTATTTGCCCCTGGGCCTTCTCAGGCTAGTAACACATTAGACATTTGTGATGTGCATTAATTCTCTCATACCATTCACTGCCTTACATTTCCAAAGAGCTAGTAGCTCAGTGCTAATGAGGTCAAGGTCCCAGGTTTGATTCTTCATGGGCACAGATGATTATCCCTCTCATGTTTAGACATATAAATATCAGTGAACCTTGTCAGCTTGGACTATTTTTCCTTCACGGACAAATTCTTATAGAGAAAAGAGGGTCATTTCAACCTCTGGGTCTCAATGTTCTACTCAATAAAATGAGAATAATAATAATAGATCCTTATTACGTATCTTGTAATGTCCAAAGTATCTAAGAAAATAATGCATATAAATGTACTTAATAAGCATTATAGAAATAAAGGAAAGGGGAAGGAAAGAAGGAGGAAGGGAGAAAGAGAGGGAGGGAGGGAAAAAGGAAAAGCTTTGGTAAGATGGTATTAATAGAGGATCACAGTGGCCTTTCATTATTTAGTCTTACCTAATGTCTTTCTGCCATTTTTTTTTATAATAGCAGCCCAATATTTATCTCAAGGAGCTATCTTTTTTCCACTTTGTGTTTATGTGGCTTGACACATCCCCTAGGTCTAGAGGTGGAACCATATCACAGTTCTCACCAGTTCATTTAGTTCCATTTTTTGGACACAGTGATTATTTCAGAATTGAAATAGGCCCACATCAATCCAAAGCCAATTTCAGGACTTTCCCAAAGCAACTGGACAAGGGGCTTTCTCCACAGACTTGGAAAGTGAAAAAGTGAGTGAGCACTGTCTTGGAACCATCCTGACTTGAGAGCCTGCCTGAAAATGGAAAACAAAGTGGAACTGCAGAATCTAGAGATGTAGAGAACTCACTCCTAATGATATTGTTTGAGCACCTGGATCTAGCTATACCTGAAGCTATATTTAAAATTGTCAGCCTACAAATTTCCCTTTTTATTCAAAGCCAGTTTAGAGCTGGGTTTCTATCACTGAGACTAAAGGAATCCTGATTAACATGATTACAGAAAGCAGGAAAGAAGTTCAAATACGTCAGCTCTGCCACTGCATGTCTTTCAGCCTGTGCATGGAAAAAGAAAGAACAAAAGTTACACACAGAATTCATTTAAATCTTGACTCTACTACTAATGTTCTAACTAGTGTTAAGCAAATTACTTGATCTTTCCGAGCCTTGTCTTTGCATAGGTAAAATGGAGAGACAGCTAACTACCATGTGGAGTGACATAGAGAATTAAATAAAATGAAATATGTTAAGAGTGTAGCACATTGTATGCACTCTATACACTTCTTCCTACATTCCTGATTATCTCCTAGAAATCCAGAGATGAGAGGGAAGTGGACAAGTGCTCACTGATTGTGCCCTTGAGGCTATCAGCTCACATACCAAGTTCCAGGTTCAGTTTTTCATTCACTTGAGTTGCACTGCAGTGTGACTAACCAGATCACTATTTCCAACCCACTGCAGTTATTGTTTAGTTCTCCATACAACCCAGAATCCTTTCATCAGCGTGTTTTTTAAATGGGGTGAGGGTGGGTTTCTGCAGCAGAGACAGTATCTCAGGCAGTTGGAAGCACAGTAAGATGGAAAAAAAGAAATCCTGTGTCTAGTCTCATTCTCTGGAGAGCTTATAAAGGCACACATCTGTTAATGAAGGCATAGATTTGGTCTGTTTTTTAGAATTTAGTCCGAAAACAAACAAACAAGGAAATCCCGAACAATTCAGGAAGCATAAAGTGGGAAGGAAGGAAGGGAGGGAGGGAGGGCAGTGAGGAACCTATGCATATTAAAATAGAAGCCAAACTCAAAAATGATAACTCCTAATTTCTGTCCTTTGCCTGAGGTCAAATCCACTGCTCTCCTTCTCCATCAGTGCCTTCCTAGACCAAGCCATCATCTTTGTCCTCTTGACCTTGGAGCTGGTGTCTGGCAACCTGAAAAATCTATGTCCCAAATAGCATCTAGGATGGTCTTAACAAAAACAAAAAAATAATAATAAATCAGATCATCCCCTACTTAAAATGACCCAGTGGCTATGGAATATATGTTGGCAGTTTCTTAAAAAACTAAATATGCAACTACTCTATGACCCAGCAGTCACACTCTTAGGCATTTACCCAAGAGAAATGAGAACTAATGTTCACACCTGTATGCAAGTCCTCATAGCAGCTTTATTCATAACAGCCCAAAACCAGAACCAACTCAGTGGGTGATAGTTAAATAAACTGTGGTATATCCAAAACATGTCATATTACTCAGCAATGAGAAGAAACAACCTACTGATACATGCATATTGACACAGATAGATGTTGAAAAAAAGTCAATCCCGAAAGGTGATATACTGTAAATTTCATACGTATAACATTTTTGAAATGACAGAATTACAGAAATGGAGAACAGATTAGTGAGTGCCAGGGATTAGGGCTGGGGATGGAGGTAGGAGTGACATGGATGTGACCATAAAAGGGCAACACAAAGCCTCCTTGTGGTGATGGAACTGTTCTGTATCTTGACTGGGGAGATGGATACATGACTCTACACAAGTGATAAAACTGAATGGAACTATGCAGTGCATGATAAAACACACAAAGGAGTACAAATAAAACTGTGGCGATCTCAATAAAATCAGTGGATTATATCAACGTCAATATGCTGTTTGTGATATTGCATTACAATGTTGCAAGATGTTAACCTTGGGGGAAACTGAGTATAGTGCACTCAGGATCTCTGGCACCATTTCTTACCACTACATGTGAATTTACAACTATCTCAAAGTAAAAGGTTCGATTTTTTTAAAAACCACTCGATGCTTTCCCATCCTATTAAGAATAACATTGCAGATCAGTAGTGGGAATGGAGACCTGACCCCAGAGAGCCCTGAGCAGCCCCATCACCGTCCTGGCCTAGTTACCATCACACCTTGGGAGGAGCCTCAGCTGCCACAGTGGGTCCCAGTCACCATCACGGCAACAGTGAGCAGCCCCCGCCTGCCTTCAGGGATGAGAAGATCATTGCACCCAAGGGCTTGCGAATAGCCAAATGATTCAACGTAAGAAACAGATGTGTTGGGACTTCCCTGGCAGTCCAGTGGTTAAGACTCCGCACTTGCACTGCAGGGGGCAGGGGTTCGACCCCTGGTCGGGGAACTAAGATCCCACATGCCGTGTGGCACAGCCAAAAAATTTTAAAAAATAAAAGAAAGAAAGAAACATATGTGGTTTCATCAACAGGAATGACACCAAGGAATATGTATTTGTACACCAGACTGCCATAAGAATAACCCCGGAAGTACCTTTGCAGTGTAGGAGATGGAGAAAGGGTGGAGTTTGACATTGTTGAAAAGAGAAGAGAAGGCGGAGGCAGCATGTGTTACAGGCCCTGGTGATGGTCAATAGTGCTGCAGATTGTAAGTGTGATAGATACGCTCCACGTTGCAGGGTCCTCCATGCCGTTAGCGGCATAATTACCAAAATAGTGAGGGCACGAGAAGAATGTGGGATGGGAGAGCGCTACCGGGGCCCACCATAGCACATGCGGAGACCCTTCGGGAGTGAACCACGGTATTCCAACCCTCCTGTGCACAGAGCGGGGATGGAGGGTGCTGACAACCAGGGTGCAGAGCAAGGCAGACCCATGAGACAGAATATGTATCAGGTTAGAGACCACGATTCCGCAGGGGCCCTCCTAGCCAGACAGCCTAGAGAGGAAGGCAATGAAGAAGATAAGGAAAATCTAGGTGAGGAGACCTGGAGGTCAATAGCCACCTCAACATGGGTACCGCCGCAACTTCAACTACTGACGCAGACACCCAGAAAACCCTCAACCACAAGGTGGCAAAGAGAGAGATGCAGTCCATCCACCTGCTGAGAATTCATCCACTCCCACGACTGAGCAGGGTGGTGCCGAGTAAATGCCTGGCTTACCATCTCTGCAGTCATCGGTTTAGCCATCCAACAGGAAGAAATGAACATGAAATTCCTGCAATAAGAAATGAACAAAAGATTGGAGCTGAAGACCTTAATTGCTTGCTTTTTGCCTGTTGACCAGATGACTAGAACTATCTGCATTGTTTATGCTGCATGGGGTTTTTATAATTTTTTTTTTTTGCAGTACGCAGGCCTCTCACTGTTGTGGCCTCTCCCGTTGCAGAGTACAGGCTCTGGACGCGCAGGCCCAGTGGTCATGGCCCACGGGCCCAGCCGCTCCGCAGCATGTGGGATCCTCCCAGACCGGGGCAAGAACCCGTGTCCCCTCCATCAGCAGGCGGACTCCCAACCATTGCGCCACCAGGGAAGCCCGGGTTTTTATAATTTTTACCTAAAGGTATCTCTTTTTGGTCATGACAAATGTGTTTTTTTTTTTAAATCTTGGTTATTCTCGATACACCTTTAAAGGTTTTTAAATTGTTTCACATCTGGTCAAGTTGAGATTTTTAAGAACCTCATTTTTAATCTGCAATGAAAGTTTACAACTTGATTTTTTCAAAGAAAGTCAACAAACAGCAAACACATGTTAACAGAGGTCTTAAGTTTTTTCTTTTAATTTTTTTTTTTTAATATTTATTTATTTTGGCTACGCCAGGTCTTAGTTGCGGTAGGCGGGATCTTCATTGCGGCATGCAGGATCTTTAGTGGCAGCATGCACATGGGATCTAGTTCCCCGACCAGGGATCGAACCCGGGCCCCCTGCATTGGGAGCATGGAGTCTTACCCACTGGACCACCAGGGAAGTGCCAAAGGTAAGTTTTTAAAAGTTTTTTAAGGTTAAGTTAAAAAATAATAATAATAACATTGTATTACCTGTCCTGGCTTACAGAGCCCTTTCCAACCTGGCCCCTTCTGCTCTCTACCATCTCCTCTA
This sequence comes from Globicephala melas, assembly GCF_963455315.2. Classification (NCBI taxonomy): domain Eukaryota; kingdom Metazoa; phylum Chordata; class Mammalia; order Artiodactyla; family Delphinidae; genus Globicephala; species Globicephala melas. Next base: position 36,633,283 of record NC_083332.1, on the reverse strand, counting down.
TTGCCATGTTCCCACCCGGCTTCTGAAAGGATCCACAAGGCCTTGGCATTAATTGTCTCCTTTTATTGAAATGTTCTACCTCTAATCTCTGCAGGATTAGCTCCCAACCTGTTACCTTCTCAGGGAGGCTTTTCCTGACTACACATTCAAAAGCACCCAGCCACCCGGTTACATCACCCTATATTAATTATCATTGTGGTATCTATTATTTTTTTGTTTATTTTTTCATGTTGTTTATATTTGTTTCCTTCCACTAGAAAGTAGGCTCCTTAAGGGCCGGGATTCTGTTTGTTATTCTTTGCTGTATTTCTGTCATCGGAAACAGTGTCAGACACATAGTAAGTGCTCATTAAGTGTCAGACACATAGTAAGTGCTCATACTAAGTGTTCATTAAGTAGATATACTCATGTGTAAATGATAAGTTGTAGAAAGAGGTCTTGCTTAATACATAGTCATTCCTCTTGTCATTCAAGGCCCCCATCTATCTCCAAAGAATTCAAAGTCTCCACCCAAATATTACATCTTAGTGTTTTAATGAAAGGCTCAATATTAGTAGTATAGCCCAGACCTGAAGAAGCCAAGAATTCAGAGAACAGACACATTGCAGAGATGAATGGAAGAAGCGGGAAGAACCCAGGTACAGGTGGTAATAGAAAGGGGGACAAAATGGAAAATCCAGGTAAACTTAGCAAGCACACACTGACCTCCCTAGGTGCCAGGTACTATGCTATACGCTGTAGAGATACGAGATGATATAGTCCTAGTCTGAAGCATCCATGTGGTCCCTGATGACTCTACCCGAGAGGCCCAGCAGGAAGGGGCATCATTTGAGTGACCTGACAGATGGGCTGGATAACCTGAGCAGAGTGGTCAGAGCCAGGAGAATTCCATCTTAGGGATGACGATCACTGGGCAAATAATGTAGTCAGAGACCCATCCAGAGGCCCCATTTCCCTTCAACTGGAACAGGTCCATTTTTACCTGTATCACTTACTGGGCTTCTCTGATCAACACATGATCCCATAGTCAAAAAGTGTTTGAAGCCACTGTGTATAAGGCAGATGCAGATCTTGGGCTAGTTTAACAGCAAAAGAGTTTCAATATATTCCATCATTTCAAGACAATATTTGCTTTCAACCTTTTCCACTTCTGTCTTTAAGAAATAGATAAATAGAAGCAATGCACTGACATTCTCATTTTCAAGTCCCCAGTGGGTTTCATTGTCACAGTCAGCTGAGGTTATCAAGTTCCTTCCTTAAAAATTGCTGGCCAGGCTAGACCCGAAATAGGCTATCGTATGCTTCACACATCCCACTCCAGTTGGAACAGAGCTATCTTATTCTTGAAATCGGTATTGATTTCTCTCTCAGCAACAGTATTTAACTCTTGTGCTTTCAGTCTAGGGGGCCCGGGAAGCTTCAGGTATTTTTCCTGGAAGAAAGCAGCGTCCCTCTTTTCCTTGGACTGGGGATCTTTGTTTCCCTGGTTTCTTAGGTCTGCAACAGGAAGCACCCTCCATGAGCTAAAAGACCATACTACAAAAAAGCAGTATGTCACGTGTCTACCAAGCTTTCACACTCTCACCTGCCATCATGCCTTAGTCTTTACCAAGATTGGCCATTCTGATTCACTAATTTAACAGATAAAATTCAGGCGGGGATTGTAACCTCCAAGATATGTAAAGGTCCCAAAGTTAACATAGGACATTTCCAGTCCATTCTCTGATATGCTCCTCCCTGAAGCCCTGTGATAGAGAAAAGGCAGGGATTTTCATGCCCATTTTACAGATGAGAAAACTGATTCAGTTTCCTAGTTTTGTGGGCTCTAGCCAGCCTATTGTGCTTCTTCTCACAAAAACCAGTTGTCTGTTCTTCCCCTGACATGAAGAGTAATTTGAACCAAACTGAGCAAAATGACTGTTTCCTTTCATCAGAGCCAACTTTAACCCACATTTAGTAAAATTTAGGTGGAGTAAGGCCCTGGTCTTGGCATAAATCGTGGTTAGTCCCAACAGTTTGTTATATTCCATCCCAAAGATTATATCAACATTGGGGAACATCTATCTGTTTCTCCTGATACAGAAATTACAGAAACAGTTTGCTCATAAATAATATCATATGGTGAAAAGAATAATGATGATAAATTATGTATTTAAGGTTTCTTACCCTGTATTTCCACACACTTTATGTTATGAACTCTTACAGCGAAGTAAATACTGGTAGCTTACTTTACAAAAGAATAGATGAAGAAATTGAAGAACACAAAATTAGTTAAATCCCACGAGATGGCACACCAAATAAAGGACAGCTCTGAGTGCAAGCAGTTTAACTGGCATCTAAAACCTGTTCTCTTACCACCCACATATAATGCTTCTCAGGCAGAGACGTTGAGAAGGAAGTACCTGTTTGTGTCCAGAAAGGAGACTATCCAATTCTCCATTTTTTCCACAAATATGTGTTGAGCATCTGTTATAGGCAAGATATTAGTCTACTCACTGGGGCCAAAGCAGTGAAAAAACAAAGGATCCACCCTCCTGAAGCTGACATCCTATATGCAAACACTCTTGGCTTATGAACGATTATTATTCCTTGCCATGTACTCTCCCCACAAAAAGAAAATAAGATCTCCTTATACACAGGTCACAAAATGAGAAATTATACCTCTAGTCATAGTTAAACGTGAAGGCAGTGGTTCTTGGTCTTTTTATTCCAAGGTGCTAGTTAAATACCAGCATCACCACTCCATTCACGACTATGACATAGACAAAGAGGTGGGGTTTTCTATACAATTCCCTGCATGTTAGCTGTATCTTAATTGTTTTTTCTTTTCTCAAGGAAGTACAGAAGAATGCAAGAAAGTACTCTGTTATTGTAGGGTAACTATGAATCCATAGGTAATTATTTGCAAACTTCAGTACTTAATTATGAATGGTAACAAATTACTTATGACCCACCTCACAAGCGAGGTAGATATTGAGATACTATATTCTGGGCCAAGTTATCACCAGGATTCCTGTCCTGGAGAAAGCAGTAACTTATTAAATCGTCATAAACCATATGTATTTTATCATGGGTCTATACAGCCTACGTGTTAGCTGTGGGTATGAAAATGCATGTAGCTTTCAGGACTATTTTTTTTTTAATTCCTCAGCTTAGCACACAATACCAATCAGGTGAGAGGTCAGAAATGGCCTTTCAAATAGGCAGGGAGAAGAGGGAATCAGGAGGCATGGAAAACCTCTTCCAACCTTACCGATATGACTTCAACCAGCCTCATACATGGTTCATACCAGAAAGGGGCATGATAGCAGTTACTAAGATTCACCAAGTCTCCATCTTTTTATTGTCTCCAGGATGTGGGAATCAAACATCTTGGGTGAGGTAAGAAAAGTGGTATTTTTATTGGATTTACAAGATATTTCCTCAGCTGCACAGCCTTAGAACCCACCTAAATGAGTCAGGCTCCCTGCAGGAAACAGAACTGATCCTACATCATTCAGATGAAGATATTTTAACTTAGGGACTGTTTACAGGAGTACAGGCATAATTTAGGGAATTATGATGGGGCAAAGATGATAGGGCAGTGAGAAATAATGTGAAGACATTAATATCCCTAAGGCCAATGCTAGGATGCTCCAGGAATACAATGAGAGCTGGAGCCATGGAGGAGAGGTCTCCAGAGGAACTGGAGGGATGCAGTTCTTGCCTGAGACAGGGAACCAAAGCAGGAAGAAAGTTGGAATAGATATACCTCGACCTATCTCTCCTCCACATTTCCGTATACTGCCATTGCCATCTCATTGGTCAAATCCAACAATTAGCAAGCCAGGGAGTCTGGGTGATGCAATCTGCAAGGGTCAACTTTGCAGAGCACAGAACAGAGCAGAAAAGGGAAAAGAATAGAATTGGGGTTACAAATGAATAAAAGGGGTAAAGTTTACCCATCCTTCTAGCCTCGTCTCAAGCCAACCTCTCCCTTATTTCTGTATCCCTCCCCTGACCTACTGGCCCCTCTCTCTCCCCCCTCCACTGACCTACTGGCCTTCTCAGCAGCTGCTCTCTTCTCCTCAGAGCTTCTGCACATACTGCTCCTTCTTTCTCAGACTCCTTCTCCCAGTCCCTCTTCATATGCATAGCTTTTTCTCCTCCTTGGAGGCCCCTTAAACACCATTTCTCAGGGAGACTTCAGGAGACCCAACATTTCAGAGTCCTAATCTATAAAGGGTGCAGAAACATCACTCGAAATGAAATGAGATGAAGTCAAACTGAATCTACCAAAGTCCTCTCTAGTGCCTAATGTGGAACTGTTGGTGAGGGTGAAATCCAGAGGGGCTGATCAACTAAAACCCGCAGTAGCTAAAGTTCCTTGTAAGAGGGTGGGCTTGGTTAACAGCAGGGCTTCTATTAGGCTGAACTTAGGGCCAGTGCTCAATGACTCAAGACACGAAAGGAGAGTCTCAGCACTGCCACCACTGTTTCTCTATTCAGCCTCTCCTGCAAGTACCTGTTGAACAAATGCTCTCACAATTATCCATCTGGGGGCAGGGGGTGCTCTACATTAACAGGCTGTTCAAACTTCTAAACCCAGCTGGGGACCAGGGATACTTGTTATGTGCTGCTTTAATGTCCTTTACTTCTCCATCGTTAAAATATGTCACACATGTAATAATGTAATTAGCATGCATCTTCCCTAGCCCCATATTGTAAGATTCAGCCTTATTCATCCTCCGTCAAGACTGTATAGTTCTTAGCTCACTGTTGGGAACCTCCAAGGTAGATCTTCAAAAATTATACTGAATATCTAGTAAGAACCTGCTGTATAAAAAAATAAATTAAATTAAATTAAAAAAAATTATACTGAATAAAGAAAAGAATAAGCCCAGGATTTAGATAGATAGATGATATAGATAAAGATATAGATATAGATACACAGACACATATGTATGGATGCTAGATCAGAAAACATAGTTAGATTACATTTTCATCCTATGCCAATGAGACACCATTTGCAATTGAGTTTGATTCTAGGTGTCTTCATTTTAAGGGGACCTCCACTAATCAGAATACTCCTACGAAAAGTGGGAGGACTTTTAAAGTCCTGGAAGTCATCTGATAACCTTTGTGGTAGATTTCTAGCTCACTCTAAATCTACTTATTAAATTCCTCTTCTTTTTCTAAATACTGTCAAATGCATTTGCACATAAAGGGAGTTTTGCTTTTAACTGTGATAGGTAGCTTACTTATTTGTATGTGTATACCATGCCTACCACTTTTATCCCAATCATAAGATTTTGAGATTGTGAATGTCTGCATGAACTGGCCGGGGAGAATGACAGATAATGAAATTTACGGTTTAAAACCAAAAGCTCGCACTTTTACAAGTCTCTTTAACGAAGTTCTGCAAAGAAAGTAATGCATATGCTCAGCATAAATGTTTAGCTACAAACCAATGTACTCTATCAAACCCACATTTTCAATAAATAAAATAAGCCCAAAAAAAGTAAAAATAAGGGGACAAGATAATACCTAGAATTTCATCTCTTTCTAAAGAAAAGACCACTTCCCAAACTAAATTCTAAGAAAGAAAAATATTTTTATTTCAGAGGCATTTCCTATTTTTATGCTGGCAATATACATTCCAACAGCAAGTCTGCTTCTAAAACAAATGAGTTTGTATTAATGCATCTTAAAAGCATGAAGCTACAGCTCAGATTAGGTGACTAGCTGCAAACAAGAATGCAGATGGAAACACTGTTTTATGCGCTGTAAACATGCTGTACTCTGAGACATAAAGGCACTGGGAATGTCACCCTGAAGAGTGTCCGTGCATGTCTTTTCTTCTTTCATTCTGGACTGCAGTTAAAAGTCCATGCTAATACCATTTCCTGTTTCCCAGAAAAGAAATTAAAAGTCAGAAACAATTTAAATTACTTGAATCCTCTCCCATGAGAGGAATTTGTATACCTCAGAAATGAATGTGGCTCTTTGATGGGGAATGCTTATTTGCTGTTGACAGCTTTTTAGTGAAAAAGATAGAAATCAGATTGAATTTCGACAGTGAGAAATTGAGAGCTTGTTCTGCCAGCAGGAGGCTGAGGCCTCTAATTTTACCTCTGCAAAACAAAGATGAACCAAGAATATAATCTACCTACTTTTCAAAAACAAAACATAAAAATTCTTCATGTAGCCTGCTTCAAAGTAAGAAAAATTGCACATAGGGCCAGCTCTGTTCTATCCATCTTGGTATTAATATAATAGCTGGACTGTATTCAAAAGCAGATAGAATAGATTCCAAATTCCATTATACTCTCTTTTCTGAACTTTTCATTTGAACAATGAAGTCCACAGTAACCCCATCAAACTTCCTTAAACCAAAAGTCTGACAATCCCTGAATATCAAAATATGTGTAGCACACAAAGTTAAATTCTATTCTACATGCAAAATATCAATTGTCAAAGGTACACTTTTGCAATAGTGGTGATATACAGATAGCCTTCATTAGACTCTAGTAAGCTCCTAATTATATATATAATAAATCCAAAGAGGCAATACTTGCTTTGTAACGGAAATAAAATTTGGCTTTGGTGTGTCTGTCAGATTCTTTGAAGACATTTAGTTTTCTAACATTTACATCTGAGACAAAGGTAATGTTTATAAATTTCACATCCCAAAAGCCTGAGGGGGAGAAACATCATAACAATTTTCCAACTTAGTATATTATGGTTGCGGAAGAGATTTTTGCTAATAGAGATGTTTAACATCAAAGATATTTCTGATACCATGACGTTATGTGTATTATCTCAGGAAAAAAACAAGGTAGATGTTATCATAGACTCAAAACAGGGTTTTATCAGGCACTATATACCAGGCTCTCCTTTGTCCCCTCAAAGAACAGAGAAGAATAATAATAACAACAACCACTACTATTATTACCAAGTTGCCAGACAGAAAAGCATATGATGTCTCAGGGGACAAAATTAATCAAATACAAAAGTAAATATAATGAAAGGAAGTAGCACAGTATGTTAAAATCCAAAGCAGTTATAAGGATACAAGGAGGAAAGGACTACATAACTACAGAAAAATGTAGATGTGATATTTGATAAAGACATAAAAATAGTATTACAGATATATACAGAATATTTGTTTTAGCAAGCTTCAATCAACCATGTGTTTTCAACAATTTTAAAAGAAATTAATTCCCTGCATATTTAAGCATTAACACCATATGTCAATCTAGCTAAAGAAAATAAATGAAGTCTAATTGAGCGTATTAGTTCAAAATAATTAATTTTACTAAATTTTTATTGAAAGTAATATCAGGATACAAAATAAAAAAAGATCTGCAGGCTCATTCAGTTTAATTTGAGAATTCTACAGCAGAGAAAGTGAGTCCACTGAAAAGAACCAACTGATTTCTATATGTCTGGAAGTTGGTTAGTTATCCTAAAAAAATCTGCTAAAAACAATCAGAAATACTAGCAAAAGATATAGTAGGCATCCTTTTAAACTGTGTTGGTTGGCCAAAAAGAAAATGATCCCAGATGGAAACATGAGAATAAAAGATGAAATAAAGAGCAAAGAAAGGTGTTAAAAAAAAAAGTGGATGAATCTACATAAATATTTATTACATAAAACAATAGTAATACATTATGGTATTTAATATACGTAGAAAAGTGTAGGATAATAACAGCACAGGCATGAAGTAAATCAATAAAAATAAAGTGTTCTACAGCCCTGGAATTTTTTTTTTTTTTGCGGTACGCGGGCCTCTCACTGTTGTGGTCTCTCCCGATGCGGAGCACAGGCTCCAGACGCGCAGGCTCAGCAGCCGTGGCTCACGGGCCCAGCCGCTTCGTGGCATGTGGGATCCTTCCGGACCAGGGCACGAACCCGTGTCCCCTGCATCGGCAGGTGGACTCTCAACCACTGCGCCACCAGGGAAGCCCAGCCCTGGAATTTTTATTGAAGTAGTAAAAGTACTAAATTATATTGCACTGGAATAAATTAAGGATAAATGTCTTAATACTTAGAGGAACCACAAAAGGAATAGTAAAATAACAATTTAATAAGTGATGTAAATGGAATAATAACATTTTAATGATTAATCAATAAAAGACAAGAAATGTGAGAGAAAAAAGAATATGACCAGTGCGATAAATAGAGAACAAATTGTTAAGCCAGTTAATATAAGTAAACGTAAATGGATTAGAAACTCTGCACATGCACCCATGCACACACACGCACATCCAACAACAGAGCAATGTACCTATCAAAACTTGAACGCAGCTAAAGCTACTCTTAAATACATGTGTTAGAAAAGAAAAATGAATAAGAATCCATTTCAAAGAGAAAGTCTTTAAAAATAAAGAATAGAAAATAAAACCACAGGAAAACAGGGGGAAAGATGTAACAAAAACAAGAGCAGAAAATAATATAGAAGACAAACATCAAATAATAAGTCCACAAATACAAAAACTGTTTCTTTGAAAATATAATAAAATTAACAGCTTCCTAACAAAATGATTCATAAAAACAGAAAAAGAATGCACAAGCCATCAATTTCAGTTAAGAACAAAGGGACATCTCTACAGATTCTACAGATGTTAACAAGATAATAAGATGTGATTATCAACATCTTTGTGCTAATAAATTTAAAAATTACATGAAATGAACATTTTTCTAGATAAATACAACTTAAACTAAAAGGAATACAGGAAAAAATAAGGATTCTGAATAGTTTTATACTCAAATTTAAAGAAATTAAATCCATTATTAAATTTTCCCACAAATAAAATTTCAAATCAGATTACTGTGCTCCCCCTGTGCTTCTTCTAAACAAGATTGGTTTAGCATTGAAAATTCAATGTAATGCACCAATTAAGAAAATAAAATGAATGGGAAAATCTACCATCATATTTACAGATGCAAGAAAGGCATTTAATAAACTTCAAACTCTTTCATGATTTCAAAACGAAACTCTCAGCAAATTAGAAATAGCAGGGAACTTAATCTGATAAATCACATCTTTTAAAAAATCATACTTCGGGCTTCCCTGGTGGCGCAGTGGTTGGGGGTCTGCCTGCCGATGCAGGGGATGTGGGTTCGTGCCCCAGTCCGGGAGGATCCCACGTGCCGCGGAGCGGCTGGTTCCGTGGGCCATGGCCGCTGGGCCTGTGCGTCCGGAGCCTGTGTTCCACGGCGGGAGAGGCTGTGGCAGTGAGAGGCCTGTGTACTGCAAAAAAAAAAAAAAATCGTACTTCATACATTTTCATGTAAAAAACTTCAAGGTGAAATATTAAAAGATTTCCCCAAGATCAGGAATGATAAAACAATGTCATTGCTTACCAATTTGATTCAACATTTAATAATGAAAAAGTGCCTAGTCAAGGCTTTAGGATTAAAAAAATATATATATAAATTTTGAAAAGAAAAACTAAAAGAGTGATTATTTACAAACTATTTAATAGATGGTTGTGTACATAGAAAATTCAATACTCTATGGACAATATATTAGATATAATAAGTGCATTTAGCAAGAATTCCTAATGACAAGGTTGATATACAAAAACCAATTGTATTAATAAACACCAGAAACAAAAACAAAATCATTTTCAAAAAAAAATTTATCAAAATATCATCCAAAAAAATCTATTACCCAGAAATATATCTAAGAACAATGTGCAAGACTTTTGTACTGAAAATTAGAAACTATTATTGAGAAAAAAAAATTTTAAGAACAAAGGGATGGAACAAAAGAAAAAATGGATAAAAAGATGGAAAGAAAAGTCATGTTTAAAGATGCAAAACTCAATGATTTAAAGTTATCAATTTTCCCTAAATTGATCTGTAGATCTTATGCAATTCCAATAAAAATTTCAAGGATGTTTGTGCGTGCAAACTGATGTCTATACTAACATTTTACAGGTATGCAAAGAATAGTCTAAACTTTGTTTTGAAGATCAAAGCTGTGCACTTACACTACTAGACATTAAAAGTTAATTATGAAATTATAACAATTTAGACTGTTGGATATTGGTACAAGGAAAGACTAAAAGACCAATGAAAAATAATTTTTTTTAAGTCCAGAAGTAAAATTGCAATAAAATGAGAAAAAGATAGCCTTTATAATAATTGATGCTGGGCCAATTGAAAACGCAAATTGAAAAATTGGCCTCCTACCTCACACCATACATAAAAATCAATTTTATATGAACTGTAGATCTAAAAGTGAATAATAAAACAGTATGCTCCTAGAAAAAAAAATAAGAAAATATCTTCATGACCTTGGAGTAAGTAAAAATATTGCAAATGGGATGCAAAATTGCTAATCGTAGAAGTAGTTTCTGCCTATCATATCAGTTTGGACCCAAAGTGCCACATCAAATGGCTTCTATAATGCTTGCCAACAGAGATTTAAAAAGCAACCCAGAAGTTTGGAGGCATTAACTCCCAATAAGACAAACATTAACCAATGAGAGACAGAAGATGGAAGAGAAGAAGGAACCAGAAGACAAATTCTCTTATCCTTTATCCCTCCAAGGTACCATTCCAAGGAACAGCTTCTCTGTCCCAAAGCATCCTGTGATCTTAAGTATTGGATCTACTGAGCAATCAGCTATGTCTGTTGTGACTTATTATAAAGCAGTAGCCACTTTTCTTCGAATGCCTCTCACCTCTCCTCAACTCATTTTCTTTTTCCCTATCCTTTTAACCACCAAGTGAATGCGGGCTGATTGCATCAGAATTAATCCTTGCCTTGGGCTCTGTTTTGATGCAGACCTGTGGCAAATGCATTGATGGATGGATAAATGAATAAAACAAATATTTATTATTATACCAAGTATGTCAATATAATATGAGAAGCACTATTATAAAAGTCACATTAGCCCCTACATCTAAGTCCAGAAATCATAACTGTAAAATTTTTTACAAATGTATATTTTTGGTCCCTTTTTAAAAAAACTTCTTCATCTTTATTGAGATATAATTGACATATAACATTATGTAAGTTTAAGGTGCACACTGTGATTTGATATATGTATATATTGTGAAATGATTAACACAATACAGTTAGTTAACACATCCATCACCTTACATAGTTACTTTTTTTTTTTTTTGGTAAGAACATTTAAGATCTACTCTCTTAGCAATTTTCAAGTATATAAAACAATATTGTTAACTATAGTCACCATGCTGTACATTAGATCTCTAGAACTTAACCCTCTTACAGCTGGAAGTTGGCACCCTTTGACCACCTTCACCTGTTTCCCCCACCTCCCCACTCCCCACCCCAGATTCTAGAGGCTGGGAAATCCAAGATCAAGGCACCATCGGATTTGGTGTGTGGTGAGGACCTGCTTCCTGGTTCATAGACAGCTGTCATCTCACTGTGTCCTCACATGGTAGAAGGGGCAAGGGAGTTCTCTGAGATGTATAAGGACACTAATCCCATTTATGAGGGTTCTGCTCTCATGATCTAATCACCTCCCAAAGGCCCCACCTCCAAATTCCATTTCACTGGGAATTAGGTTTCAATATATGCATTTGGGGGAGACAAAAACATTCAGTCTTTGGCAGGGCTGATGCTAAAAGAACTATTCCTGTGTAAATTACAGGGTCTCCAAAATAGAAGACGGCAAAACCCAGTGAAGCCTTCAGCAATATCTGCATCTAAAGAAAGGAGAAATCCTTAAAATAGCTTTTTTTTTTTTTTCCTGGCACCTCTTATCAGCTTGTTTACAAAGATCATTTGTGGACTGGCCCAACTCTGGGAAAATAAACCAGGCTAAAGGCGGCTTTACTGATACTATATCATGAAAAAGAAAAGGTGGCAAAAGTCAACCAACTATGCTTCTAGGAGAAGCTTACAAGTATGTTTGCTTCTTCCCTTGGAAACGAGGCTCAGGAAAAATGTCAGGAAAAAGATCACACTAGAGAGAGACTACATGTAACTGGGAGGGAGCAGCTAAAATTGAGTAAGGCTATAACAGTGAGAACAGAAATAAATTTATTTTCTTGTTATCTGCAACTTCTATTTTTCTGCAGAAGTGAAGAGAGAAAACCATCTGATGGAAGAAATAAAATAATGCACTCTTCCCACTGTAACCTTATGAGTAGTAATATATAGGAGCATCCCTTTTAGAAACAATTCTTTTTTTTTTTTTTTTTTTTTTTGCGGTACGCGGGCCTCCCACTGTTGTGGCCTCTCCCGTTGCAGAGCACAGGCTCCGGACGCGCAGGCTCAGCGGCCATGGCTCACGGGCCCAGCCACTCCGCGGCATGTGGGATCTTCCCGGACCGGGGCACAAACCCGTGTCCCCTGCATCGGCAGGCGGACTCAACCACTGCGCCACCAGGGAAGCCCTAGAAACAATTCTTGATTTTAATTTAATCAATTACATTCAGGTTTGGAATTCATATTTGATTTAGATTAGGTCCTGTGCTGAATTTGCCATTTAAAAATCATAAATAGACATATATATATAGATATATGATTTGTCTATTTTTATATGCTTTAGGAATAAAAGGATTCAGTGATCTTGATCATTTCTTGAAGAAATAATATAGAGTTGGGAGAGCAAAGGCATTTGAATTCTGAGTCTTTTCTTAAAAGACAAGAATAAACAAAATAAGATATTTTTGAAAAACACATTGTCTGGCTTTTTCTCACTTTTCAATTCTCTATTTGCTTACCAAAGGGCTTAAAGCATTTTTTGGAGTGGTAGGATTAAACAAAAGGCAAGCACGTTTCTCCACAAACTTCCCCATGTTCTCTCACCTCAACTTTTAATTAAAATATTGTCAGCTGGGGATAAGGGGAGCAAAATACAAAAGCAATTATGTACAGAAAACAAACAAAAAAAAAGCATATTTCACCACAGCATAAGCTATCAGCACTCTCTTAGCTATCTGACCATCTGAATTTAAAATCACATGCTGAGCTCCAGTGAGACACCAGCATCCAAGTCTGTGGAGAGGGGGAGTCAACATCAAAGCAGGGAAATGGAGCAGATGCCCTTGTGAATGAACCCAAGGCCAGAGCTAAGGACAGGGTGCCAGTCTGTCTATGATTTAGTAAATCCACACAGGCCTGAGCCTCATCATGAGGGGCACCAATGGCTAGTCGCAGTCCCTTGCAAGGGACACGCAACAGACATGAGTACCTAGGAAACTAGAAGCCCTGGTTTTCTACAAATGAGGAGGAAGAGAAATCAACTGTGATCAGTGAGTCCATTGATCGTAATTCCCACCATGTTGTTTGGATGCCATGACTCAAGCAAAAGTTTAAAAGATAATGAAGAGTTCACATGGAACAAGAGTCAGGCTTGCACCCCCGTCGCCTCCTCTCACTGACACCCCCTGAGGCTCTCCAGAGAACTCTAAGGCTCTCCAGAGCACTTTGAAAATCACTGATTTGGGACATAACTGTCGCCAGGGCTTAACTCTCTCTCCAACATGCCTGAGGGATTTAACTTTCTGTCAGTCCTGCCCCTACTCTGCAAATGGGCGGCCAGATTTCCACTGGCTGAAGATTTCCACCTACTTCCGATCAACGAAACTAAAGGTATCTACTTCAGTTGGCTTTGATTCCCTAGTTGGGTTGACTTTGTAATGTTACATCAGAAAAACATAGGTGTTTTGTTTTTTTTTTTCTTTTTTTGGCTGTGCCAAGCGGCTTGCAGGATCTCAGCTCCCCGACCTGGGTGCCGGCAGTGAACGTGCCAAGTCCTAACCACTGGACCTCCAGGGAACTCCCGGAAAACATAGGTTCTTAAAGGCTGTTACAAAAAGGAATGTTAATGATTAGTGATGTTGAGCATTCTTTCATGTGTTTGTTGGCACTCTGTATATCTTCTTTGGAGAAATGTCTATTTAGGTCTTCTGCCCATTTTTGGATTGGGTTGTTTGTTTTTTTGTTATTAAGCTGCATGAGCTGCTTATAAATTTTGGAGATTAATCCTTTGTCCGTTGCTTCATTTGAAATGCAAATCAAAACTACAATGAGATATCATCTCACACCAGTCAGAATGGCCATCATCAAAAAATCTAGAAACAATAAATGCTGGAGAGGGTGTGGAGAAAAGGGAACCCTCTTACACTGTTGGTGGGAATGTAAATTGATACAGCCACTGTGGAGAACAGTATGGAGGTTCCTTAAAAAGCTACAAATAGAACTACCATATGACCCAGCAATCCCACTACTGGGCATATACCCTGAGAAAACCATAATTCAAAAAGAGTCATGTACCAAAATGTTCATTGCAGCTCTATTTACAATAGCCCAGAGATGGAAACAACCTAAGTGTCCATCATCGGATGAATGGATAAAGAAGATGTGGCACATATATACAATGGAATATTACTCAGCCATAAAAAGAGACGAAATTGAGCTATTTGTAATGAGGTGGATAGACCTAGAGTCTGTCATACAGAGTGAAGTAAGTCAGAAAGAGAGAGACAAATACTGTATGCTAACACATATATATGGAATTTAAAAAAAAAATGTCATGAAAAACCTAGGGGTGAAACAGGAATAAAGACACAGACTTACTAGAGAATGGACTTGAGGCTACGGGGAGGGGGAAGGGTAAACGGTGACAAAGCGATAAAGAGGCATGGACATATATACACTACCAAACGTAAGGTAGATAGCTAGTGGGAAGCAGCCGCATAGCACAGGGAGATCAGCTCGGTGCTTTGTGACCGCCTGGAGGGGTGGGATAGGGAGGGTGGGAGGGAGGGAGACGCAAGCGGGAAGAGATATGGGAATATATGTATATATATAACTGATTCATTTTGTTGTGAAGCTGAAACTAACATACCATTGTAAAGCAATTATACTCCAATAAAGATGTTAAAAAATAAATAAATAAATAAATAAATAAATTAAAAAAAAAAAAAGGAATGTTAATGCGTATTTTTAAACATCTACTATGTGAGAAGTGCTTTAAACAAATGGCTCATTTCATAATCTGGATGAGATGCATATTATCTCCATCATTCACATGAGAAAACTGACCTGGGTCATGCTGCTTAACTTCCCCGAGCCTCAAACAGTGAATGAAGAATGAAACCTGGATTTGAAATCATACACACACGCGCACACACACACGCACACACGTACACACACACACTTTTACCTCCCCTGCAAATGACAACTCACCAGAGCCCTAGGGAACAAGGGTATCTCTCTTCAGATCTTTTTAAGCAGGCCAACTCATCTACTACAGTTCATCTCAAAGAGAGCTGATGAATTTGAGCTGACGATTGGATATAAACTTTGGTTTAAAGAGGACTTGACTCCTGTATCGGGGTTCTTAGTGGCAAGCAAAACTGACTCTTGTAAGTGTAATCATAAAATTCATGCATCCATCTCCACTGTTGACTATGTCTGTGTCTTTGGCAACTTACTCAACTCCTTGGACACTCAGCTTTCTCTTCTATAAAATGGGAATCACAGAGATTCCCAGATAGAGTGGGTGTGAGCTCAGAACTTGATAACCGATATAAAACACCAAAACAGTGTCCAATAATTGTGAGTTCCTTTCCCTGTCCCCATTGTCAGTGGACAAAGGAAGTCTGACCCTGAAGAAAGAGGGGGGAGTTAGCAATGATGTGAGACTGCTTTAGAAAGCCGGTACTTTTAGCAGAAGCAGAAAGCATCTCTACGGAGAAGCTGCAGGTCAAGGGCCACATCCACAGACAGCTCCAAATGTAGAGTAACAAGCATCTCCAGTACTTCCAACATTTTTATTCCATCATGTTAAAGGGTAAGTGACACCAGCAGACGCAGAAGCCATATTATTGGCAATTTTCACAAAATGCCCTGAGCAGGCACAAGAGCAGATTCCAAGGTGAGGTGATGCAAAGTGATGCCAAAGCAAGTACAGCCCAATTCTCTGAGCTGCAGTCTGGATTCTGAGCCCATCGCTATGTAAATGGACATGGCTGAGGGAGGAAGGGGAGGACAAGGCATTGCAGAATAATTCAAACAAGGTTTGGATGCAACCAGAAAAGTCTGGAAAATGTTGTTAGAAATAAAGGAGAGACATCTGAAATATTGGTGCTGGAGAACTTCCAGAGGTAGGTTGGCCCATAAGGATTTTATGATTCTAGGCAATTGTATATTCTAGACGATGAACAGCTATAGGGATAACTAGAGAATCTGTGGAAGGAATCTTGAAGGATAACTTAATACAACCTGCTCAGAGTTGAGGAAGATGGTGGAAGAGTAAGACGCAGAGATCACCTTCCTCCCCACAGATACATCAGAAATACATCTACATGTGGAACAGCTCCTACAGAACACCCACTGAACGCTGGCAGAAGACCTCAGACCTCCCAAAAGGCAAGAAATTCCCCACGTAGCTGGGTAGGGCAAAAGAAAAAGAAAAAACAGACAAAAGGATAGGGACGGGACCTGCACCAGTGGGAGGGAGCTGTGAAGGAGGAAAGGTTTCCACACACTAGGAAGCCCCTCCGCAGGCGGAGACTGCGGGTGGCGGAGTGGGGAAGCCTCGGAGCCATGGAGGAGAGCGCAGCAACAGGGGTGCAGAGGGCAAAGCGGAGAGATTCCCGCACAGAGGATCGGTGCCAACCGGCACTCACCAGCCCGAGAGGCTTGTCTGCTCACCCGCTGGGCGGGCGGGGGCTGGGAGCTGAGGCTCGGGCTTGGGCTTCGGTCGGATCCTAGGGAGAGGACTGGGGTTGGCAGCGTGAACACAGCCTGAAGGGGTCAGTGCACCACGGCTAGCCGGGAGGGAGTCCGGGAAAAAGTCTGGACCTGCCGAAAAGGCAAGAGACTTTTTTTTTTTTTTTAACATCTTTATTGGAGTATAATTGCTTTACAATGGTGTGTTAGTTTCTGCTTTATAACAAAGTGAATCAGTTATACATATACATATGTTCCCATATCTCTTCCCTCTTGCATCTCCCTCCCTCCCACCCTCCCTATCCCACCCCCCTAGGTGGTCACAAAGTACCGAGTTGATCTCCCTGTGCTATGCGGCTGCTTCCCACTAGCTATCTATTTTATGTTTGGTAGTGTATATATATCCATGCCACTCTCTCACTCTGTCACAGCTTACCCTTCCCCCTCCCCATATCCTCAAGTCCATTCTCTAGTAGGTCTGTGTCTTTATTGCTGTCTTACCCCTAGGTTCTTCGTGACATTTTTTTTTCTTAGATTCCATATATATGTGTTAGCATATGGTATTTGTCTTTCTCTTTCTGACTTACTTCACTCTGTATGACAGACTCTAGGTCCATCCACCTCACTACAAATAACTCAGTTTCGTTTCTTTTTATGGCTGGGTAATATTCAAAGCAATCTTGAGAACGAAAAATGGAGCTGAAGGAATCAGGCTCCCTGACTTCAGACTATACTACAAAGCTACAGTAATCAAGACAGTATGGTACTGGCACAAAAACAGAAATAGAGATCAATGGAACAGGACAGAAAGCCCAGAGATAAACCCAAGCACATATGGTCACCTTATCTTTGATAAAGGAGGCAAGAATATACAGTGGAGAAAAGACAGCCTCTTCAATAAGTGGTGCTGGGAAAAATGGACAGGTACCTATAAAAGTATGAAATTAGAACACTCCCTAACACCATACACAAAAATAAACTCAAAATGGATTAAAGACCTAAATGTAAGGCCAGACACTATCGAACTCTTAGAGGAAAACATAGGCAGAACGCTCTATGACATAAATCACAGCAAGATCCTTTTTGACCCGCCTCCTAGAGAAATGGAAATAAAAACAAAAGTAAACAAATGGGACCTAATGAAACTTAAAAGCTTTTGCACAGCAAAGGAAACCATAAACAAGACCAAAAGACAACCCTCAGAATGGGAGAAAATATTTGCAAATGAAGCAACTGACAAAGGATTAATCTCCAAAATTTACAAGCAGCTCATGAAGCTCAATAACAAAAAAACAAACAACCCAATCCAAAAATGGGCAGATGACCTAAACAGACATTTCTCCAAAGAAGATATACAGATTGCCAACAAACACATGAAGGAATTCTCAGGATCATTGATCGTTAGGGAAATGTAGATCAGGGCTACGATGAGATGTCATCTCACGCCATAATCAGAATGGCCATCATCAAAAAATCTAGAAACAATAAATGCTGGAAAGGGTGTGGAGGAGGGGGAACACTCTTACCCTGTTGGTGGGAATGTGGATTGATGCAGCCACTGTGGAGAACAGTGTGGAGGTTCCTTAAAAAACTCATTTTGGGGGGCGGTCTCTATACTGTTTTACATGGTGGCTGCACCATTTTGCATTCCCACCAACAGTGCACAGGGTTCTAATTTCTCCATATCCTCACCAACACTTGTTATTTATGGTCTTTTTATGGTGGTCATCCTGACAGGTGTGAGGTGATGCCTCGTTGTGGTTTTGATTTGCATTTCCCTGATTGGTAATGTTGGGTATCTTTTTCACATATTTATTGGTATATAGTCACTCACTCTTCCCATCTGCACCTGTGATTGACAAAAATGTTTTTTTTAACACAATTTGATACACAACTTGATATTTGAAAGGAAAGTGACAAAATGAGATCCCTTCTCTTTATCATTTACATTATGCCATAGGGGTACTAATTTGATCTAAGACATTTTGATTTATGCCTATTGATGGAGTGTGCCCAGTGATGGAAACAGTCACCGTTATTCCTAGGAGATACATCTAAGATATGTGCATGTACTGATATATATAGACACGCATACAGATGTGTGTGTATAGACATATATAGACACATACACATATATGTATGTGTATTAGACCAAGTAACTCCCTTGCTCAAAAGCACCCAAATATTTCCCATCATATTAAGATCCAAAACCTTTACCAAGGACTGCAAAAGGGCCCTTGATCATCTCTCCTGCTGTGTTTTCTATAGCTTTCTTTCAAACTGCCCCTTCTTCCTTGCTTCCTTTGTTACTTGTGCACACTAAGAATATACCTGTCTTGGGTGCTTTCCTTTATGTTCTTTTGATGTGAAATGTTGTTCTCCCCTGTGTTGCATGGTTCAGTCCCAGCCTTCATTCATGTCTCTCCTTCAGATGCGTTATCCCACATCCTACTGAAAATAACACCGTTGGTTACTCTTCCTCCTCACTCTGCCTTATATTCCTTCATCTCCCTTATCACCAGCTGAAAATACATCATATATTGGTTTTCTCTGTTTATTGTCCATCTCCTCTATCAGAATGCGAGTTATACAACGCAGACACTTTACCAGGCATTATTCTAGGCACTGAATACAGTAAACAAAGTAGAGAGTCAATAGGTATTTTGAACAAAAGAGACACAGCAGCATTACAGATTGAAAAAGTTTGCATGCACATCCTCATGTCTTTCTCTGACCCCCAATCTCAGGTTACTTCAGTACAGGCTCTCAGAAAACCATATTCCTTTCTTTCAAATAACTTGGTCTATATGTACTTATGAATTTATTAGTAGATGAATGCCTGTCTCCCCACTAGAGCCGTAAGCTCCATGAGAACAGAGATCACATCTCTTTTTTATTTATATTTGTTTCCCAGCTCCTTACAGTGTGTGTCACATACAACAAATATTTGCTGATTGAACGAACGTGTGTAGTGATCAATAGCTGACCCAGTTATGGCCAACAGCTGAACATTTGCCCTCCACTATTTAACAAGGCAAAAAGCTTCCTCATGAAACAATTCCTGTTACTTAAAACAGTCACTTATGGGGCTTCCCTGGTGGCGCAGTGGTTGAGGGTCCGCCTGCCGATGCAGGGGATGCGGGTTCGTGCCCCGGTCCGGGAAGATCCCACATGCTGCGGAGCGGCTAGGCCCGTGAGCCATGGCCGCTGAGCCTGCGCGTCCGGAGCTTGTGCTCCGCAACGGGAGAGGCCACAACAGTGAGAGGCCCACATACCAAAAAAAAGACAAAAACAGTCATTTATTTCTGCCATATACCTTCATTTGGAATTCAGGTGGCTTGGAAGCATGATATGGAAAAGAGTAGGGACTGGTATTTAGACAGACCTGGATTTGAAACCTGATTCCCTTACCTAATAATCTCATCTAATAATTTATATATAATGCTCAGAGTTATCAAATATAAAATTGAAATACCTACACCTATTTTTTAACACTATGAAATCAAAATAAATTAGTGTTTGTATAAGCTGAATATAAACTATGGTCTCTGTGGTCCAGCGTCTGGGCCATCTAGCCATAAAACTAAACTCGGGAATTACAAAGGGAATCCATTCTTTACATGCATCTCCTAAATAATATATTTAAAGGGATCAAATTCCTAATTTACAGTCACCTCTCAAAATTCTCACCACCAATCTTCTATACTCAGGGATTTTGTGCCCACTCCAGCCCCTCTTCATGGCACTTTCCCAAACTCACCAGTCCCTGTAATTCTCCTCTTTCTCCTTTTCTTTCATCTCTTTATTATTCCACTTTACTTAGGCTTTTTATTATGCTCTCCCATTTTCTCTCTCAAGTCTTCGTTCTCCCTCTCTCAGTCTATTTCTCACATTTAGCAATGGCGATCCAACTGCCAAAACCAAAATAAAACAAGCAAAAAGCTCATTCCGTTTGCAGGAATGGGAGGGGAAGTAACACAAAAAATATATAATAAATCTTATCCCTCAAGCTAAGAAGCAGGGAAAGGTAACAGATTACTCAGCTAATAAACACTGGAGCTAAGGTTAAAACTCAGGTTTGATTCCGAGGGCACAATGAACCTTACAGGGAGATTCTGAAACCCCAAATCTGCCTAAAAATCAGGGTTAATTTGAGACCACATGCCAATCGATGAAGCAGGAGGGAGGAAGTTTAAGCTGCTTCGTTCTTTTTTGCCCCTTTTTGGAGGGATCTAAGTAAAGGCGGCATTCATGAGCAGCATGCACATACATATTTATATCTACTCCTTTCAACTGGTGGCCTCCAGAAAGAGAGCTCGGTGACAGGGTTTGATTTAGCTGCAATCAGCTTGTTGCCATGTTAGCTCTGTTTAAAAAGGGCAAGCTACATCTATCTGCTCCAGCTCGTTGCGTGGTGGGCCAATTTGGTGAGGTTTATCATCTGTCTCTAATAGCAGTAGGCCCCAGAAATGGCACAGAGCAATTTTCTGCTTTCATTTCCGCTGCACTTGAGAAAAATCTGGGGGCAATTTTTCAGTCTGAGGCAATATTTCTTAATGTTTTTATCTCTTAGAATTGCTACTTAATTCTCTCCTTGACTCACTTTCAAAGTTTAAAGCCGAGTCGACCACTCGGTAACTCAGTTACAACCAAGTGGAATAAAAGTGGGGTCAGGCGGCTGAGCAAGGCGCCCAGGGTTAAGGGAACTGGGAAAGAGAGTCAGCTCAACCACAGGGCAACTTCTGGCTGAAAAACACAACCACCCTGTCCATCCTTTTACCTGGTGCAGATTTGTCCATAGAATCATTTCCTTGACTAGTAGAGGTTCAGGGCCTCTGTTAGCAGAGGTTATTGAGAGGATGTGACGGCAAGTGGACCCGCAAGCTGGACCTGGGCTCCTCACCCCTCCCCTGCCTTTGGAATGTGTCCTCCACTTGCCTTCCACGTGCTGGAAGCTGCCCTAGGACACAGCTTGAGATAGTAATGTATTGTTGAGACCAGCTGGACTGTATACATGACTGAGCCCCGTTAAGGCCTCTTTATAAAGTTTAAGATTCTGTCGGGCAGGTACAGAGATCTACTCACCTTGCACCGCCCAGAACAAGCCTAGTATGTAAGCTCCCTTGCTTATTAAACCTGCCACCAATCTAAAGTGGTTTGCCTCTTTCTTCCATCTCTCCCTGCCCTCCAAGTATGGGGGCCAGTTTCAGATTACAGCCAGGAAGCTCCTAAGTCTGCAAACTAGTAATTGGCAAGCTGGCCAGAAAACTGAAGAAACGGGCTTTGGGACAAAGGCATATGTGGGGGAAATCCCAAGTTAACTATTGGCCCAGTATGGCCAATAAAAACGCCAGATGGCTCAGCCCATCACGAGAGTGGGCCACTGAGAGTTCAACAAGGTACTGTCCCCCATCCATGTGGCTGTGCCCATCACTGTCACCATCTTAGACACCTTGGCCTTGGTCCTAGGAGTGTACCATGCTGTGCTGGGCTTAGCAAATGCTTTTTTCAGCAAATCCCTGGCTGCTGAGTCACAGACCAATTTGTCTTCATGTGAGAAGTATAAGAACAGACCTTTCGAGTTCTTCCCCAAGGTTACCTGCACAGTCCCCTTTTATGTCATGGGATTGTACCTTGAGAACTGCTCCTGTTCTCCTTCCTCAACTCAATAAAATGAACACGTTACACTGATGATACAATGTTAAAACATGAACACTTGCCTCTACTGTAGGACACTGCAGGCTTTTCTGGAACAACTGTGAGGGAGAGGATGGGCAGTGAACCCACAGAAAATTCAAGGCCCAAGCACTGCAGTGAAGTTTTGGGGAATCGTTTGGTCAGATTAAGACATGTGTTGTCCCAGAACCTGTGACTGATAAGATGAAAGCCTACCCAATCCCTAGGAACATGAAAGATATACAAGTCTTTGTAGGGATTTTGAGGTCTTGGAGGATTTTTATTCCCCACCTGGCACAGTGCCTCCATCCCTTATACTACCTGGTAAAGAAAGAGCACATAACGGCCTGGAGATCAGAGCAGCAAGCCACCTTTGAGAGGCAAAAATACTAGTAAAGCAGATAAAAGTTGTGGGCATCTCCGAAGCAGGGATACCATTTGAGTTAGATGTGTCTGTGACTCTGGAAGGTATGCATTGGGCACTATGGCAGAGACAATAAAAAGGAGAGAGTGCCCCTAGGGTTTTGGTCCCAGCTCTGGAAGGGGGCAGGAACCTGATACACCCCCATAGAACAACAGCTCCTACAGGGTACACAGCACTCCTCCAGGGAGAGCCTCTCATGAAGGAGAAGCATGTCACGGTAAGAACTCCCTTCCTATCCATCGACTCACCTCTGCCATGGCTCAAAACCCCACTGTGATTAAGTGACGTGCTATCTGCAGCAGAGGAGCACCCTGTCCACCAGCCTACTGCCTCTAAAAATGCTGGTGCTGTTAGGCGTGTAGAATACATCGTCCTCCAGATGTTTCCACTTCTGCTCCTATGACAGCCCCTGCAGCCTGCAAAGAGAAGATGGGGGGAATTCCCATTGATGCCTGGTATATAGATGGATCTAGCCGAGGCATCTGTCCACATGGACTTCAGTCACTATTTGGCCCAATAATGACACCATCTAGATGGAAAGAGCAGCAAAGAGCAGCAGCCAATGTGCTGAGCTCATAGTGGTTTGGCTGATGACCACATACAAGCCCTGGCTGTCAATCCTTTGCACTGACAGTTGGGCTGTTCTAAAGGATGAACCCTGTGGCTTGGACAGTGGGAGGTTGGGGGTTGGATGGTCACGAATAAGCCCTTATGGGTCAGGATTCATGGAAAGACATTTGGGCTCACCTGCGAGAGCCTGAGGTAGTCCTCACTGTCTTCCACATCCCAGCTCATGAGGCACTGACACCTCCTGGAAATCAGGAAGCTGATGCCTTAGCCCAGATATGAGCCCTAGCAACTGACCCTTCAGTAGATACAGCAGAAGAAGTGCATAGAAAGGAGGCCACCACAGTGCCTCGATGGAATGATGTATTACCAAGGATGCCAGCGTGCCCTTGAATACAGTGACTTGATTAATGCAGTAACAGCACGTTCTGTGCATTCTCAATAATTGCCAAAGGAATCTGGGCCATCCACTGGAGTTCCCAACAGGTGAGGGATGGGCACATTGATTATCTTGGCCCCCTCCCTGCAAGGGAGTGTTCTCAATATGCCTTGCTTTATGTGGCCACTGCCTCTGGCCTAACCCAACCTTTCCCCATGCAAACCAGGCTGCCACCATTAGGGAATGAGGGAAACTGAGTACCATGTATGGACACCCTCACTGAATAGACAGGGATTGGGGTCACATTTCAAAGGTCCAAGACTGGGCAAAGAACACGATATTGAATGTAGGTTCCATCGCCCCTCTAACCCACAAGCAGCAAGCTTGGTAGAAAGGAAAAATGGAATATTAAAACAGCACATTAAATTACTAACAGGCAAAACCACCTTGGCTGGGTGAGCTAAAGTACTGTCCCAGGCTTTAATACATTTGAATGACCAACCAGTAGGGCCTAGTGCCCCATAGGCCAGACTGGGGACCACTACCAAGGCGCCCAATATCATAAAAGTACAGAAATCACAGGAAACAGCCATTGCCCCAACTTTCACCATGGATCAATGAGCTATGCTGCTGAGAACACCAAGCCCTTTGACATCTGGGAAAGGAGTTACCTTCTGGAATTTGCCATGGGACATCCCACAAAACCAATGAGTTACTTCACACCCAGTGGGATCCCATTGTCCTGCTGCAAGATAAGCCTGCTGAAATACTCTCTACCTGGAATGGAATGTATGCCATTTAAAGAGGAGAGAAAGTAAAGGACCTGGTCTGGAATACCCTGCCCCCACTCCACCTCTTCATACCTGACGGTGCTGCCTCCCCCCTCCCTCCCAGGCCGGCCAACATGTATGGTTTGCACAACCAGGTCAGGTTCCTAAAGCTGCAGCCACATTAACATCTAAGGATTAGGTCACAAGTGTGATTCGTATAGAAGGGAAGACCTCCCCATACAAGTTCCTACTAAATAATGTCTTTTTTGACCTTAGACTTCTGCTTTTCCTATGGTGTCCGGTCACAGGATGGACCTTTCCTTTCTACGGTGGGCCTGCAAAGAATGCCCAGCAAAGAAATCAATCCAATTGTTGGGTATGTGGGCAGCCTCCCCTCTCTAGCTCATCAGGATTGCCACGGTAGGGATCACCGCTCCAGGAAGGGGACTGGAAAGCCCTAAAGCAGTACGTTAAGGAAGAACAAGCTACAACTAGGACGCTTAATTCAACTGATTCAAAAACCTGGCCTGTGGCACACATCATCAGTAACATGGGGCATGGTATTCTTTTTCTGCCAATCAAACTACAACAGGCAGTCCATCAGACTACTGACCAGAAAGGTCCCAGAAATACCACTATTAGAGCTATGGGTGGCTATGCTCCGATTTGGAATGGATTTATGGGTTTACCACAGGATATGGACATTTGAACACCCAGGCAGCCCTATGTTAGAAACAGAGAAATGACTCTAAAGAGAACCAACTCAATTGTACCAAGAATATGAGATGAGTATCACTGGAGCTGTGTAGTCATTCCGTCATATTAAAGGATAATGACTGATAGTGACTGGTCACACCTCCCAGGTATACCAGGTAACCCTGAATGGGACTCAATGTCACGCAGCACACATCTTTGGCCGTGGCTTCCACCTGGGTGGTTGGGCTGCTGCACCCAGGGTTTTCCCCGGGCACGGGAGAAAATCTACCCACAGCAAAAACTGCCAACTTCCCTCTCCTCAAGGCCAGAGGGGCACATTTTGTTTTTCACTGGTATGATCATTTGGCTTCCCTCTTTATTCCCTCCATTGACCTGGAGGATGTTAGAGCACACACAGAAGCCCTTACTAAATTCACTCAGGAAGCGTTAAACGATAGCCAACAAAGCCTGTCCTTACTGAACACTGAAATGTCTCTAACGAGAAATGCTGTCCTCCAAAAGAGGATGGCCTTAGACATTATTACTGCCTCACAAGGGGGCACCTATGCAATTATCCAAACAGAATATTGTGTGCTCATACCTAATGAGTCTGCTAATGTATATACCACCTTTATTAAATCACATAAAAACACAAATAAATGCCCTGAGTGACCTAACGCCCAGCCTAGGGGACTTAATAAATCAGTGACTTGGATTATGGGGCTCTTGATAAAAAAAAAATCGTCACTGATTTTGGGAATCCTTGTCTTCATCAGTGTTTTCTCTTACATGTGCCTATATTGTTGCTGCATCTGCCTCCAATGCAGCCAGACAGCTGCCAAACAAGCCACCTCTATGCTAACGAAACCTCTTGCTGGTCAGGGCACATTGCAGACGAGGGGGACACATGAGATTGTAAGAGCCCATAATGAGGGGTAAAGTGTTGGAGGGGGTCATTGAGAGGACGTGACTGCCAGCTGACCCACAAGCTGGACCCAGGCAATCAGAGGCTCTTACCCCCTCCCCTGTCCTTGGATTGAGAACTCTGCTTGCCTTCCCCACACTGGAAGCTGCCCAAGGACACAGCCTTGAGATAGTAAGGTGGGATTGAGACCCCCTGTATGGTATATGTCACGGATCCCCATTAAGGCCTCTATGTAAACTTTAACATTTTAGCAGGCAGGTGCAAAGATCTGCTTGTCTGCAGCTGCCTAAGACAAGCTGTATGCAGGTTCCCTTTCTTAATAAACCTGCCACCTACCAACCTGGAGTGGCCTGCCTCTTTCTTTGGTCTCTCCCTGCCCTTCGCCTAGGGACACCCAAATAACTCCCAAGGTTGCAAACTAACAGCCTCTGATTTTGTCTTTGTCAAAACTGTTAACATCTTTTTAAAGTTAGAAGCTTATATACTAAAAGAATAGCAATGAATCTGTTCAAAGTCTCAACAGTTAGAGAAAACACCTAATGCCTTTTCGGCTTTGCAGTCCCACATTCAGACACATTCTTATCGACAAAGTGGCACATGCTATTTAACTTGCTACCATCAAGTGATACAACATACTCGTCTTTCAAAGCCAGTTAATTTTCTTTCTACTACCTATTGTTTAATAGTTTCACAAATCTGATAGTTGATTTAGCGAACCATCTGTGGTTGTTCATGTATTTTGTTTACAAATCACTCACTCAGACATGATACTCCAGTCAATAGCTTAATATTGAGATATGACTGAACGACAGAGAAGTTTTGTCCATGTTCTCATGATGGTGGAGATCTAATGTTTATCCTTTGCATGGCAGCCAAAACTGACTTGGAACCCCACTTGAAGTTCCAAACCGAATCAACCGTTCCCTTATCATTCAGCTCTCATGCAAATCCGGATGTCCTGACCTGACTTCACAGAACCATGTGGCTGCTGCCTTCCTAAAGGCTGTCAGAGAAGGGGTTCCAGGCACAATATGGAGATATGTGCCTTGGTAACAAGGGGCTGCTGAATAAGTTCTCTTAGGAAGAAAGTCCATTTTCTCAATTGACCCTTCTCTCTAACAAGGCAAATGCTGGGGTGATATGTTAAGGAGACAAGCAGAGACATTTAACATGAGGATAAAGAGGGGGAGTGGGGGTAAAAAAAAAAATGAAGGTAAGGGAGAGAAGGGTAGCTAGCTAGTTCCACATCTCTCTCTTCTCAAAATAGGTCTGAGGTCCTTTTAATAGACTCCTAAGGTTCCATGATTGCAACAGCTCTTAGAAACCACTGAATTCAAACTCTTGGCATTGATAAGAAAACTGTGGACTAACAAGAAATTACAGGCATACCTTGTTTTACCGTGCTTTGCAGAGATTATGTTTTTTACAAATTGAAGGTTTGTGGCAACCCTGCTTCTAGCAATTCTATTGGCGCCATTTTTCCAACATCATTTGCTCACTTCATGTCTCTGTGTCACATTTTGGTAATTCTCACAATACTTCAAACTTTCATTATTATCATATTTGTTACAGTGATCTGTGATCAGTGATCTTTGATGTCGCTATTACAAAAAGATATCACTATTCACTGAAGGCTCAGATGATGGTTAGCATTTTTTAACCATAAAGTATTTTTTAACTAAGGTATGTACATTGTGTTTTTTTAAGATATAATGCTATTGCACACTTCATGGACTACAGTATAGTGTAAACACAGCTTTTATATGCACTGGGAAACCAAAAAATTCGTGGGACTCATTTTACCGTGATGTTTGCTTTATTGCAGTGGTCTGGAACCAAACCCACAGTCTCTCCGAGGTCTGCCTGTACATGAATTTTAGACCCAGTTTCCCGTCGTGCTCTTTTCACTCTGTCTTGCTATCTTTGATCAAAAATTTAAACTAACATTTATAGAGAGCTTATTAACACTGAGCAAAAACACTGCATACATTATTCTATTTAATACTAAACATCTGTTTTAGGTAGCCACCAGCACCATCTGAGGAAGGCCATGTAACGTCCCTAAAGTCTCCCAGAACTGGCTGTTGAGGGAGCTGGATCTGAATGCAATCACACTGTTTCTCAAATACTTCCTCACACACGGTGATTTAAGCTCAACCTTCTCTTGACTGTGCTGATAGCAGAACCACAGATATGCCTACTCCAACATGAGAAATAATATTGTGCTTTTCTGGGAGATATATTTTAAAAATAAGCCCAAAGAGAGCTTTCCAGAAGCTAAAAGAAAAGGTATTTTGGGACTCCCCTGGTAGCGCAGTGGTTAAGAATCCGCCTGCCAACGCAGGGGACACTGGTTCAAGCCCTGGTCCGGGAAGATCCCACATGCCACGGAGCAACTAAGCCCGTGCACCACAACTACCGAGCCTGCACTCTAGAGCCCGTGAGCCACAACTACTGAGCCTGTGTGCCACAACTACTGAAGCCCGCATGCCTAGAGCCCGTGCTCTGCAACAACAGAAGCCACCGCAATGAGAAGCCCGCGCACCGCAACGAAGAGTAGACCCCACTCACTCCAACTAGAGAAAGCTCGCGTGCAGCAAGGAAGACCCAACCAGCCAAAAATAAAAATAAATAAAATTTTTTTAGAAAAGAAAAGGTATTTTCAGCAAAATAGAAAATCTCCTGTTTATAGTATAAGTAGTTTGGTGTATAAACACAAAATTTTGGCAGCATAAACACGGCTCATTATGTATTCACAAGTTAATTTGTTTCACTCAACGACAGACAGGAATTTAAAAAAACAGAAATCACTGATAGGAATTTATCAAGAAAAATATGGATCTATTCCATTTTGACTGGAAACGATCTATTTATAGCACATAAATGTGTCACCTCTTCTTGGTTATTTTATATTCCCATCTAGGAACTCTGAAAAAAGAGGGCAGAAAATAGTGATTGCAAATAGTCTGATTATCTTGACAAATGCAATGCAGCCTCTTAGGCATGACACTCCTGCAAGCCTCTTCAGCAATCCCATGAAATCTGGAACATTGCTTGGTTCCACTACCTACAGGGAAATACAATTTGCGTCAGGAGTTACCTCCGGCTGATGCAGCTGACAAATGTTATCTAATCAAGTCTGTAAGCGTCTCAGACAGGTGTGTCTCTCCTCCAACCTAGGAAACACCCTGAATAATTCATTATCTAATATGTTACTCTAAGCCAACATACCTGAGGGTGAAAAAATCTCACATGTGGCACTCCTTATGTGGAAAAAGCAAGGGCTTTAGAATTCTTAAATTCTCATAGGAAACATCACAAAACCCTTTTTTTTATGTTAAAAAAAAAGGGGGGCTTCCCTGATGGCGCAGTGGTCGAGAGTCCGCCTGCCGATGCAGGGGACACGGGTTCGTGCCCCGGTCCAGGAGGATCCCACATGCCGCGGAGTAGCTGGGCCCATGAGCCATGGCCGCTGAGCCTGCGCGTCCAGAGCCTGTGCTCTGCAACGGGAGAGGCCACAACAGTGAGAGGCCCGCGTACCGCAAAAAAAAATAATAATAAAATAAAATGGTATCAGGAAAATGCGGGCCTTGCTACTCCATTACCGACTTCCTAGCTGATTTCCACATCCATACCTTGGCTCTACCCAGCTTCTAAATAATCCTTTCCATTGGTTAAACCCATTGCTAAATCAGCATCCTCTCTCTACACTCAATTTCACCACAGACGTGAACACATTTGCTTTGCAGCGCCTGTGGATGGTGCCGCAGGTACTTCCCCTGCCCAGTCCGGAGGAGAGTCCAGGCAGGCTCACAGCTCTTTTTCTGGTTCAGCCTCTTTGTTCCCACCCACACCCTCACTTCCCACTGTCAAGACTAGAAGCTGGTTTGCTTTCCTTTAGACCCTTCCGATTTCAGACCAGGTGGGCATGGGACATGCTCCCATCTCCTTAGGACCCAACACTAAGCTGACTCCTTTTATCAGTGATTCTCAAATGTTAATGCACACCTGGAGACCTTGTTGAAATACAGATTACAGGGCCCCACCAAAGGGTTTCTGATTTAGCAGATCTGGAGAGGATCAGAAAATATACATTTTAAGGCGAGTTCCCAAGTGATGCTCATGCTACAGGGGATCACGTTTTTAAGAACTTCCGAGTTACATTAATGTTTCCCACACTGGCCTGTTTTTTTTTTTTTTTTAATAAATTTATTTATTTATTTTGCGGTACGCGGGCCTCTCACTGTTGTGGCCTCTCCCGCTGCGGAGCATAGGCTCCGGACGCACAGGCTCAGCAGCCATGGCTCACGGGCCCAGCCGCTCCGTGGCATGTGGGATCTTCCCGGACCGGGGCACGAACCCGTGTCCTCTGCATCGGCAGGCGGACTCTCGACCACTGCGCCACCAGGGAAGCCCTATTTATTTTATTTACTTATTTTTGGCTGTGTTGGGTCTTCGTTGCTGCACGCGGGCTTTCTCCAGTTGTGGTGAGGGGGGGGGCTACTCTTCGTTGTGGTTCACGAGCTTCTCATTGCAGTGGCTTCTCTTGTTGCTGAGCACGGGCTCTACAGCACGCGGGCTTAAGTAGTTTTGGCTCGCGGGCTCTAGAGCGCAGGCTCAGTAGTTGTGGTGCACGGGCTTAGCTGCTCCGCAGCATGTGGAATCTTCCCGGACCAGGGCTCAAACCCGTGTTCCCTGCATTGGCAGGCAGATTCTTAACCACTGCACCACCAGGGAAGCCCTGGCCTGTTCTTAAGAATTACCTGGCAGTGCCTGAGGAGGAATGCACAATATTTATTGATCAGCTACCACATGCCAAGCGCTGTTACAGGCTATATAGACAGAGCAGTGACCAAGGCAGCCCAACACATCCATGCCTCATAGGACTTGGCAAAGTCCTAGAAATACAATACATGTTCAATAAATGCTTATCACAACTGTTTTCCAAACTGGAGATAATAATGGTTACCTGGCCAACATGAAATGATAGAATGGATATATTTCAAAGGAATATTCAAACTAATAATTATAGTTGTAGTTACGGTTATGATTGATATTATATTAATGACCAATAGTATAAATTTGAAGATTCATTAATTTCATTTTTCCTTTTCTGCCCATACCCCAAAGGATGATATAGCCATGGGATCACAGAATACAAGAACTGAGGAGGACCTTAGAGATCTTGAATAGAACCCCCTCACGGTACAGATGAGAACACCATAGCCCTCTGAAGTGAAGTTCCCTTCTATAAGACTTGTTGATTCTTACAGGTCAGTCATGGAGTGGTTTTCAACAGTGAATACTCCACAGTGCTTGGTCAGTGCCTATAGAGTGTAGGTTCTGAATAAATGTTTGTTGACTATGAGAATAAATGAAAAATGTATAAATAAAGGTCAACTGTAATCTTTGCTCAAGGAGTACACATGGAACATTTAGGTGGCCAAATAGGCAGCTTTTCAATTTGGTGTTTTAATATATGACAAAAAGCCTATAAATATCTCGTCTCTGAAATAGTACCATACGTAAGCATGGTATAGTACTGAATAAATTTTATAACAATTAAGTCTCTTTTCAATGTAAATTAATAAATTTCCTTTTCACATTATTTTTAGCTATCTACGTCCTTAGGCTTTACTTAATGATGATGCACCTGATTAAATAAAATGAAAGAAAAATGAAAGTTCTTTCAGATGTTAAAATGAATAATGAATTAAGACTTAATCCAAAAGCAATTTAACTTTAAACATTCATATGAAATTAAATGAGCCATTGAATTTGCTATATAAGCAAGCATTAATCTTATCAGGCTATGAAAACTAGAAAGTTATACAGTGATCCATTAATTTCAGAGCCTAATACAAGGTCTGTTTAATGCCTGCACTCCATTAAGAAGTCTTATTCCACAATGTAAGTGCTTTCTCATAAAAGTTTAAACCCCAATTCATTTTTTTTACTGCTCCAATCATGTGATAATCAACTCTCGACAAGATTATGGTTACAAATCTAAATATGGTATGTAATGTTGTCGTGTGAAACAAATTTTCTCATGGCCAGCCTCCATCAAAAAAGAGAACATTTATATCACTGGCAGGAATGTGAGCATAATATAGCCCACGCCCCCTCCCTCCAAGGGTGTTTGAAGTAGTTTATAATTCACCCAGTACGTGGAGAGATGTCCCTGTTACATGAAAGCAAAATTCTTTCACAGAGTTACACAAGCCAAAGCAGTGGAATGTACACACGAATCTTATGCTATAAGCAGATACAGCTCAATGTTGAAATCAAAGAGCATATATTTATTTTTACACATTTAAAATATTTCCCCATATAAAAAAATGAATCATAATTCTATCAGAAGTTTTTATATCCCAACTTTAGGTTCCATGTGCAGTAAGCCCATTTTACACTTTAAACCATAGTTGAATAAAGGGTAAAGAAAAAAGAAAGAATGAGCAACAGTGTTGTACTTATTACCTTACATAATATTTGGCTAAATGACAAATCTATAATGCCATTCTACGTGGCATTTCATTAATCAATGTTGGAAGATATGCGGGGGGGGAAGGACAACAGGTTAAAAAAAGTGAAATATACGTTTTTCACTGGCAGGCAGGGTCACCATCAATTTCATTATATGCCATATGACAAACATCAATTATTTTGTAATAATAAAGAGGGAACCAAGGAAGCGGAATGTGCGAATATGATCACAGTGGTGTGGACTCATGTGTATTAATTATTTCATTGCATTGGGATTAGATTAAGAAATTATACGGTTTACATATTTTAAACTCTCATTAATAAATATTAGTTCTTATTACTTAGAGACTGGCTAATAATTTACCAGCGGCCTGATATTTGAAATCTACAGCAGTAAATTTAAATAATGAAGTCTATTATTAATGAAGAAGGATTTTGTGGTGTAAGAGAGTAAATTGTTGCAGAATTTTTTTTAACCAAACAAGCATGGTTTACAATATAAATCTATTCATCCTTGGGCTGCTATTCAAAGTCTATATGCTCTGTCTCCTAACTACAGAGTATGGGGTGGGGGAGGGAGTTTTCTGGTTCATTCATTTGTAGACATTCATATCACTTGGGATTTAACAGTTTAACCCCATCTCTGCATTTAATCACCCCCCCCCCATCTAGTGCATAACTGGCTGCCAAGACCATATGGACACTTAAGACCTGCTCCCACCAACTCAGAGGCTTAGACCAGTCCAAGTGCTGCCCCTCCCAGCCCAGCACAGCAGTCCTCAGGGGAAGCTTGAAGGCGGCTCAGCAAAGGTATGCTTTATTTCTTTGTACTCACCACAAAACTTAAAGCTACTTTCACATATTGTAAGTATTCATAGGCAATTGACGATGAGTACCTTAACATTTTGAGTTCTCCTAAAAAGAGAAAGGAAGGTATAAAACTTTCCAGTTTGAAAATGGATAAATGTGAATTTGGAGTTTTAAAAAAATTAAATAAAAGGAAGAGTTGAGCATCAATTACATTTCTAAATGGGAGACCCGGGCAAGTTATCACTATTGTAAAGATTTCCTAATTTGAGAACTGAACTCCCTTCATATTTTGGAGAAGCCCCTCTTTTTTCAAGTCTTAGTGGAATTCAGGGCTTCCCAATATCCTTCCAATAAGTTATCATTTTTTCATAAGTTAGAGTTGTTTTCCATCACCTGCAACCAAGAACTCTGAGTAGCAATATTACGTCTTTAATATTCCAATTACCCATCTCTAAAATTGGGGATATCCCCTCACACCATATACAAAAATAGACTCAAAATGGATTAAAGACCTAAATGTAAGACCTGAAACCATAAGACTCCTAGAGGAGAACATAGGTGGGACAGGCTTTGACTTAAATCATGACAATATTTTTTTGGATCTGTCTCCCAAGGCAAAAGAAACAAAAGCAAAAATAAGCAAATGGGACCTAATGAAACTTAAAACCTTTTGCACAGCAAAGGAAACCATCAACAAAACGAAAAGACAACCCTCAGAATGGGAGAAAATATTTGCAAATGAAGCAACTGACAAAGGATTAATCTCCAAAATATATAAGCAGCTCATGCAGCTCAATATCAAAAAAACAAACAACCCAATCCAAAACTGGGCAGAAGACCTAAATAAACATTTCTCCAAAGAAGATATATAGATTGCCAACAAACACATGAAAGGATGCTCAACATCACTAATCATTAGAGAAATGCAAATCAAAACTACAATCAGGTATCACCTCACATCGGTCAGAATGGTCATCATCAAAAAATCTACAAACAATAAATGCTGGAGAGGGTGTGGAGAAAAGGGAACCCTCTTGCACTGCTGGTGGGAATGTAAATTGACACAGCCACTATAGAGAACCGTATGGAGGTTCCATTAAAAGCTAAAAATAGAACTACCATACGACACAGCAATCTCACTATTGGGCATATACCCTGAGAAAACCATAATTCAAAAAGAGTCATGTACCACAATGTTCACTGCAGCTCCACTTACAATAGCCAGGACATGGAAGCAACCTAAGTGTCCATCGACAGATGAATGGATAAAGATGTCGTACATATATACAATGGAATATTACTCAGCCATAAAAACAAACAAAACTGAGTTATTTGCAGTGAGGTGGTTGGACGTAGAGTCTGTCATACAGAGTGAAGTAAGTCAGAAAGAGAAAAACAGGTATTGTATGCTAACACATATATATGGAACCTAAAATAAATGGTTCTGAAGAAACTAGGGGCAGGACAGGAAAAAAGACGCAGATGTAGAGAATGGACTTGAGGACACAGAGAGCGGGCAAGGTAAGCTGGGACAAAGTAAGAGAGTGGCATGGACATGTATACACTACCAAATGTAAAATAGATAGCTAGTGGGAAGCAGCCACATAACACAGGGAGATCAGCTCAGTGCTTTGTGTCCACCTAAAGGGGTGGGATAGGAAGGGTGGGAGGGAGACACAAGACAGGAGATATGGGGATATATGTATACATATAGCTGATTCACTTTGTTATACAGCAGCAACTAACACACATTGTAAAGCAATTATACTCCAATAAAGATGTTAAAAAATAAAATAAAATATTTTAAAAAGAGACATGAAAAACAAAAAAGAATGAGTAACTGTCACAAGTTTGGGAAGACTAAGGAGACAGGAAAACTGAATGCAATGTGGGATTATGAATTGGATCTTAGAACAAAGAAAGAACTTTAGTGGAAAAACTGCTGAAATCCAAATAAAGTCTGTAGTTTCCTTAAAAGAAAAAAAAAAGAAAAGACCACATACCTAAATATTTAGGTAGAAAATATTTACTTGCAAACTATATGACCTATAAGTAGTTAGTATCCAAAATATATGAACAGCTCATATTAACTCAGTATCAGAAAGAATGAAAGAAAGAAAGAAAGAAAGGAAGGAAGGAAGAAAGGAAGGAAGGAAGGAAGAAGGAAAGAAAGAAAGAGAGAAATAGAAAGAAAGAAAGACCCAATTTTAAAATGGGCAGAAGACCTGAATAGACATTTTTCTGAAGACAACATACAGATGGTCAACAGGCATATGAAAAGATGTTCAACACTGCTAATCATCAGAGATATGCAAATCAAAACCACAATGAGTTATCACCTCACACCTGTCATAGTGATTATCATCAAAAAGTCTACAAATAACAAATGTTGGCAAGGATGTGGAGAAAAGGGAAACCTGGTACACTGTTGGTCAGATTGTAAATTGGTACAGCCACTATGGAAAACGGTATGAAGATTGCTCAAAAAACTAAAATAGAACTACCATATGATCCAGTAATTCCACCACTGGGTATATATCCAAAGAAAAGGAAAACACTAATTTGAAAAGATACATGCACCCCAGTGTTCATAGCAGTATAATTTACAATAGCCAAGATATGGAAGCAACCCAACTGTCCATCAACAGATGAATGGATAAAGAAGATGTGGTGTGTGTGTGTATGTGTGTTTGTGTGTGTGTGTGTTTATAAAATGAAATATTAGCCATAAAAAGAACAAAATTTTGCCATTTGCAATGACATGGATGGAACTAGAGAGTATTATGCTTAGTGAAATAAGTCAGACAGAGAAAGACAAATACTGTATATTATCACTTATATGTGGAATCTAAAAAATAATACAAACAAATGTATATAAAAAAGCAGAAAAAGACTCACAAATATAGAAAACAAACTAGTGGATACCAGCATGGAGAAGGTAGAGGGGAGCGGCAAGCTAGGGGTATGGGATTAAGAGGTACAAACTACTATGTATAAATAGATAAGCAACAAGGATATATTGCATAGCACAGGGAAATATAGCCATTATTTTGTAATAATTTTAAATGAAACATAATCTATGAAAATATTGAATCACTATATTATACACTTGAAACTAATATAATATTGTAAATCAACTATACCTCAACTTAAAAAGAATAAAATAAATATAAACATTAAAAAATAAATGAATAAAAATATGTTGGGAATATTATGACCTGTGCTGCCTACCTCATGGGACTGAGGGGATAAAATTACATAATTGAAATAATGTCTATATTAGAATTTACAGGTGGTTTCCACAATAGTCTATTCTTTCCTTGTAATATTCTCTGAAAACATTGAGAAGTCCATTCCAGAAAATCTCCTAGTTTTTGTAAAAGTTGAAATAATTTGTTCTTAAACTATATTGTGTTTAATTAGGTCCCATTGGTTTATTTTTGTTTTTATTTTCATTACTCTAGGAAGTGGGTTAAAAAAGATCTTGCTGCAATTTATGTCAAAGAGGGTTCTGCCTATGTTTTCCTCTATGAGTTTTATAGTGTCCAGCCTTACATTTTGGTCTTTAATCCATTTAGAGTTTATTTTTGTGTATGGTGTTAGGGAGTGTTCTAATTTCATGCTTTTACATGTAGCTGTCCAGTTTTCTCAGCACCACTTATTGAAGAGACTGTCTTTCCACCATTGTATATTCTTGTCTCCTTTGTTATAGATTAGGTCACCATAAGTGCGTGGGTTTATCTCTGGGCTTTCTATCCTGTTCCATTGATCTATATTTCTGTTTTTGTGCCAGTACCATATTGTCTTGATTACTGTAGCTTTGTAATATAGTCTGAAGTCAGGGAGCCTGATTCCTCCAGCTCCATTTTGCTTTATCAAGAATGCTTTGGCTATTCGGGGTCTTTTGTGTTTCCACACAAATTGTAAAAAATTTTGTCTAATTCTGTGAAAAATTCCATTGGTAATTTGATAAGGATTGCATTGAATCTGTAGATTGCTTTGGGTAGTATAATCATTTTCACAATATTGATTCTTCCAATCCAAGAACATGGTATGTCTCTCCATCTCCATGGTATATCTCTGGTATATATCATGGTATATCTTATAGTTTTCTGTGTACAGGTCTTTTGCCTCCTTAGGTAGGTTTATTCCCAGGTATTTTATTCTTTTTGTTGCAATGGTAAATGGGATTGTTTCCTTAATTTCTCTTTCTGATCTTTCATTGTTAGTGTATAGTATGCAAGAGATTTCTGTGTATTAATTTTTCATCCTGCAACTTTACCAAATTCATTGATTAGCTCTAATAGTTTTCTGGTGGCATCTTTAGGATTTTCTATGCATAGTATCATGTCATCTGCAAACAGTGACAGGTTTACTCCTTCTTTTCCAATTTGGATTCCTTTTATTTCTTTTTCTTCTCTGATAGCCATGGCTAGGACTTCCAAAACTATGTTGAATAGTAGTGGTGAGAGTGGACATCCTTGTCTTGTTCCTGATGTTAGAGGAAATGCTTTCAGTTTTTCACCATTGAGAATGATGTTTGCTGTAGATTTGTCATATATGACCTAATTAAACTTAAACGCTTTTGCACAGCAAAGGAAACCATAAACAATATGAAACAACAACCCACAGAATGGGAGAAAATATTTGCAAATGAAGCAACTGACAAGGGATTACCCTCCAAACTATACAAACAGCTCATGCAGCTCAATATCAAAAAAACAAACAACCCAATCCAAAAATGGGCAAGAGACCTAAATAGACATTTCTCCAAAGAAGACATACAGATGGCCAACAAACACATGAACAGATGCTCAACATCACTAATTATTAGAGAAATGCAAATCAAAACTACAATGACGTACCACCTCACACCAGTCAGAATGGCCATCATCAAAAAATCTACAAATAATAAATGCTGGAGGGGATGTGGAGAAAAGGGAACCCTCTTACACTGTTGGTGGGAATGTAAATTGATACAGCCACTATGGAGAACAGTATGTAGGTTCCTTAAAAAACTAAAGGTCATACCATATGACCCAGCAATCCCACTCCTGGGCACGTACCCAGAGGAAACCATAATTCAAAAAGATACATGCACCCCAATGTTCAATGCAGCACTACTGACAATAGCCAAGACATGGAAGCAACCTAAATGCTCATCGACAGAGGAATGGATAAAGAAGTCGTGGTACATATATACAATGGAATATTACTCAGCCATAAAAAGGAATGAAATTGTGCCATTCACAGAGATGTGGATGGACCCAGAGACTGTCATACAGAGTGAAGTAAGTCAGAAAGAGAAAAACAAATATTGTATAATATCACTTATATGTAGAATCTAGAAAAATGATACAGATGAACTTATTTGCAAAGCAGAAATAGAGACACAGACACAGAGAACAAGTGTATGGATACCAAGGGGGGAAGAGGGGGTAGGATGAATTGGGAGATTGGGATTGACATACATACACTACTATGTATAAAACAGAAAACTAATGAGAACCTACTGTATAGCACAGGGAACTCTACTTGATGTTCTGTGGTGACTTAAATGGGAAGGAAATCAAAAAATGTGCATAAATGTGTACGTATAGCTGATTCACTTTGCCAAACAGCAGAAACTAACATAACATTGTAAAGCAACTATCCTCCAATGAACATTCATTTAAAAAAATAAACTTATTTTGAAGATCAAGTGAGATTATATATGTAAAAATAATTAAACATCACCTAGCATATTATAAACATTCAAAAATATTTTTCTTCTTTCCTCTCAAGAGAAAAAGAATAATCCAGTTTCAAACTTTATGAAAATTATCAGCCATCCAAAACCACAGAATGTCTAGTTTAATATATTTTGCACGTAGAATCAAAGCTATATCAAAAAAGAGAAGTAATGTGTATTGATAAGAGTATGGAAACATAGTCACACCTCCTGGTTTATGTTCTCTTATTAACTGTAGGAGTTTCTTAACCTCTTTGATCCTCAGTTCCTTCATTTGTAAAACAGGGATAATTACATCTCCCTCTCAGAGTTACAATTAGGATTTAAATACACAGTATATGTGGACATGATTTGTGAGCTCTTACATACTTCAGAGACTATTTATCATTATCATCATCAACTTAATATCTGCTCTAAGAACCACTGTATGCACACACACACACAGACACACACACACACACATCAATTTTACTTAACCACTATAAATATACCAGGCAGAAGAAAAATACAAGCATAACTATATGGCTGTTGATTTTTCTCCTGACAGAACTCCCAGCAACAAGCAATGCTGCCAAAAATGTACTGGTCCCCTGTTTAAGACTGATAAGCCAGTGTTACTAGAACTCCAGCAGAAACCAGGAATTAAACCAACAGAGCCATGTTAATCTCAAGCTTCATTAGAACTTGGGCAAGCTGCTTATGGAGACCACCTGTAAAAAAGATACACCTAGCCAAGCACTCATTCACCATGAACCACGCTCTGTGTGTTTACCACAGCAAGGCACAGTCCCATTATCCTATGGACATCTTGCTTGGAGTAATTCAGATTTTCTATTGCATTGGTCTTGAAAATCTTATCACAAATTAAGACAATCAACTGAAGATACCATATTTGCCAGACTGTATCAGCCAAAACTTTAAAATAATAAACTAATGATTGATGATAGATAGATATTGATCTATCAATCAACAGACCAATCATACTGATAGAACTTATTTTTTAAAAGAATTGGCTTTTTATTATTTTTTATTTTATTTATTTATTTTTGGCTGTGTTGGGTCTTCATTGCTGCATGTGGGCAAAAGCATGAGGAAAATTTAGATATTTTTCATTAGTCTTTCTTAAAGGCATCATAAATTCTGTATTTTTTAATAAAGTTATTAAAATCACTTATTTGCAAGTCCTTCTTGAACTCTTAGGTTAAAGGTACTCTGCATATAGATCATCATTTTAGACAGCTGTGTTAATCTAAGATTAAACATTCAAGGATGCTCTCAGGAAAGACACCTATGTGAGAGCTGTAAAGCCTGGGAAAACCATCAGACCAGGAAGCAATCTGATCTCAAATAAAAGAGTGAGGCAGCGGAGGTTGGGTCAAGTCATCCTGGACTGTGATGCAGTCATAGGAAGTTTTCACAAGACCAACAGGGAGTCTTCAAGCCAAAGTCACCATTAGAAGAGTCCCATGTCTCCTTGGAATGAGCCCACCTTACTATCCCTGCCACACTCATTCATTAGCTGGGAGCAGCTGGTGGGAAACATCCCCTGAACACAAAAGCTGCTATAAATTTCAAAAATCAATTACACTTAGGAATTTGCAAGACAATCTCATGGCTGTCACAAGGGATGAAATACATGTTTCCAATTGAAAAATATTTATATATGGCATATATATCCTTTTTATTTTTTTATTGATATGATGACTAACGTGGAAAACAATTCCATAGTAGTTAATAAATACAGTGGGGGGAAGGGGATATCTTCATTTGCTCCATATTTTCAGCTACTGTATTTGATGAGACCTGTTCTTTGAAATAATGGTTTGGTAGTTTAGTGAAACTCTTCCCATCTCTCCCCCAGCTTCATAAGGACAAAGGGCTGCTAAAGTATTTTGTCAACATCTGGGACACAAATTGGTCTGTGTTCATCAATAGGCAGAATAACTATTGCATTAAGTATTAACTCACATGGGGGGACTTCCCTGGTGGTCCAGTGGTTAAGAATCTGCCTTCCAATGCAAGGGATGCGGGTTCGATCCCTGGTCAGGGAAATAAGATCCCACATGCCACGGAGCAACTAAGCCCATGCTCCACAACTGAGCCCATGAGCTCTAGAGCCCACGCACCACAACTAGAGAGAAGCCCATGAGCCGTGACTAGAGAACCCCGCATGCCGCGTCTAAGACCCAGTGCAGCCAAAATAAATAACTTTTTTTTTAAGTATTAACTCGTATGGGTGAGGCCCACTCTCATTTTTCATTTCCTTGCACAGTGTGGCTGGGTTGGTAAATTGACTAAGAGCCTGAAACCTGAGGGTTCCCTCATCATTAATTTATTATTGCAGCAATCCACAGAGTAATAAGGTCCTGTAGTCTAGATTTGGGATTCAGGGAAACTGGCAGTCTCATTTAAACCTTAAGCCTAAAGACATATGCTCCAAACCTGCTTTCCCAAATGCTTCTCTGAGGAGTACTGAACTCTGGTCCAACTAACAGTGCACTTTGTTTCCATTTTATATTACTCATTATGTTCACTTCTTCTGCAGGAATCTCAAAAAAAAAAAAAAGAGAGAGATTCTTGGGTCTTATAATGTAATTCCAATTTAGTACAACCAAAATACAACTTAATATTACCCAACGTTTCATTTCTAAATAATATACTAAGAGTGACATCAGCAAGATAGCAGACTAAGAGATCCCAGCCCTCATCCCCACACAAAAACAGTGATAAAGTCAACTATCCCTGGATGAGGACAGCTCTGGGAGAACTCTGGAGTGTCATTAGGGAGCTGCAGTGACCCAGAGGAGCATAGGACTGGGAATGGCAGTATATAAAGGAGCAAGAAACATTCTGCCTGCGTTGCCCATCACCTTTGCTGGCATGTCACCATGAGGAATCCTGTTGGCCACCAGCTCCTCCCATGGGGAAGAACAGCAGGGTATCTCAGTAGCCTTTGCCACTGTTGATCGCAGCAGCCCTAGCTACTACCACAGAGCACTCCCAGTCTTCACACAGACCCTAGCTGCTGGACCTGCCTGGAGCCAGAGGCACTGTGCCTCCTGGAACTGGAGCTGCCAAGAGCCACCCTTCCCCACTTGGAGTCAGAAGTGCTACACCCCCCATTCCAGTCTCAATGAGGCCACAGCCCTCATGCCTGGGAACTGACACCCACCATGAAGCATGTGCCCATGCACTGGTCCTCGCACCCACTAGTGCCACCACACATGCACCCATATGCCGGATGGACCAGGCACCTATCCCAGCTGCAAAGGTGCACCCATGGGACCAAGTGCCTGCTGCAGCTGTGCGTGCATCCACACACCCACCAGCCCCAACCCGCATGCTCCCCTGAGACTGCACCATTGCATACCCCCAGAACTGGCATCCTCGTGCATCCCCCAACATGGATCCAGACATGGAGTCAGCACTCACCGCACCCAGCTGACATCCTTGC
This sequence comes from Globicephala melas, assembly GCF_963455315.2. Taxonomy (NCBI): domain Eukaryota; kingdom Metazoa; phylum Chordata; class Mammalia; order Artiodactyla; family Delphinidae; genus Globicephala; species Globicephala melas. Next base: position 36,590,713 of record NC_083332.1, on the reverse strand, counting down.
ACCCACCAATGAGAGGAGGTCTTTCCCTGCCTGGGCTAGTCCTTAATGTTTAGAAGAGATGACTACTTCTTCACATGTGAAAACAACAGCGCAAGACTACAAGGAACGTGAAAATCCAAGGAAACATGACACCACCAAAGAAACACAATAACTCGTCATAACCAACCCCAAAGAAATAGAGATCTGCATATTGCCAAAGAATTCAACATAATTTTTTCAAAGATCAGTGAGCTACAAGAAAACACAGGTAAACAACTCAATGACATCAGGAAAATAATACTTGAACAAAACAAGTTCAACAAAGAGATAGGTATCATAAAAAAGTATTAAACAGAAATTGTGGAGCTAAGAAACACATGTCTGAAATGAAAAAACAAGCAGAGAGCTTCAAAGCAGACTTAACCAAAACAAAGAGAGAACTCTAAGGTAGGTCAATGGAAATTATGGATTTTAAAATCCATTCAGACACTCTAAGCCGTTGGATTGGGGACCTTAATGCATCCACATTCAAAGAAATTGTAGATAGATGATGACTTACTATTGCCATTTCGTTAACAGTTTTCTGTTTTGCTGTTGTTTTGTTCCCCTCTTCCTCTCTTGCTGTCTTCCTTTGTTATTTGATGATTTTTTGTAATGATTTCTTGGATTCCTTTCTTTTTATCTTTTGAGTATCTCTGGTAGGTTTTTTCTTTGTGGTTACCGCAAGGCTTACACAAAATATCTTATAGGTATAATCATCTATTTTAAGTTGATAACAACTTGACTTTAATTGCATTCAAAAACTCTGCACTTTAACCACTTCCCCTTTACACTGTGGGTCTTTTTAGTCAGAGTTTACTTTTTTTATGTTCTATATCCATTAAAAACTTTTGTGATTATAATTATTCTTAATATTTTTGCCTTTTAACTTTTATATTAAAGTTAAAAGTAATTTACATACTACCATTACAGTATTACATTATCTGTATTTGACTATATATTTAACTTTACCCATGTATATGTAAACATGTATATGTATATATATACAATGTAATATTATTCAGCTTTTAAAAAGAAGAAAATTCTGCCATTTTCAGCAACATGGATGAACCTGGAAGATATTATGCTAAGTGAAATAAGCCAAAGATAGAAAGAAAACTACTGCATGATTTCACTTATATGTGAAATCTAAAAAAATCAAATTCATACAAAGCAGAGAGTAGAATGGTGGTTGCTAGAGGCTAAGGGATCAGGGTAATGGGGAAAGGTTGGTCAAAGAGTATAAAACACCAGTTATATAGAATGAATAAGTCTAGAGATGAATGTAGAGTATGGTGACTATAGTTAATAATACTGCATAATATACTTGAAATTTGCTGAGGGTAGATTTTAAGTACTCTCGTCTCAAAATAAATAACTATGTGAGGCGATCTGTTTCACAATGTATATATATATCAAAACACCACATTGTACACTTTAAATATACATAATTTTTATTAAAAATTAACTAATTAATTAATAAGAGTGAAGAGTTATTTCTAGGGTAAATAATTATAGGGAGATTAAAGCCTTAAATGGACATAATAGAAAAAAAAGATGAAAAATTAATAAACTAAGCATTTGAATAAAGATGTGAATTTTAAAAAAACAGCAGAATAAACATAGAAGAAATGAATAGAGGGAAATAAGAGCAGAAATTAACAAAATAAAAAATAAAGAAATTATAGAGAATAAGAACCCCACTATGACTTAATTGGCTTCCTTAAAAGACAATGTGGGACTTCCCTGGTGGCACAGTGGTTGAGAATCTGCCTGCTAATGCAGGGGACACGGTTTCGAGCCCTGGTCTGGGAGGATCCCACATGCCGCGGAGCAACTAGGCCCGTGAGCCACAACTACTGAGCCTGCACGTCTGGAGCCTGTGCTCCGCAACAAGAGAGGCCGCGATAGTGAGAGGCCCGCGCACTGCGATGAAGAGTGGCCCCCCGCTTGCCACAACTAGGGAAGGCCCTCGCACAGAAACAAAGACCCAACACAGCAAAAATAAATTAATAAATTAATATACTCCTACCCCCAACATCTTGTTTAAAAAAAAAAAAAAAGAATGTATTCAAGAATCTGCACACAAAATTTTTAATAAATGTATAGTTTCCTTAGGAAAAATAATAATAACATACAAATTCAAAATGGAAATTATTAATACAACATAAGCATCCCATATTTAATATTAAATATCTATTTATCTGAGGCCCAGGTCAGAAGTTCTAGTGTAACGTGGGAATTCCTAGCATTTTGATGCATGCGTTATTTGAGAATTAACTGTATACTCATTTTTGATATCTTCTTTTTTAGGAATTATGGCTTTAAATATCTATATCTAATCAGTTGAACTTTCAAAACCAATCAGAGTAAAAGGCTGATGTTTAAATATGTTTATCTGAGGCAGGTGTTCTCACTGACATACTATACCCTGATTCACAATTACAAGGTCAATATAAAATTGCAGGTCTCGAGATATGGGAGAATTTTAGAGTGGCAACGTACATGATAAACTGAAATACAATATTCACATGTTAAAGCTTATTAGCATTACCAAAATAGGCCTTTCTTCACAAGATACCCCCAATTCTAGTTTTGAACTGGGGATTCATGAATTTTTGTAAGTGACTATATACATAAACACATTACATATACATATTATATAATTTATTCATGGAAATGTCCTAGAAAGTAGTCATTTCAATGGCTAAATTATCTTTCATGATAAGGCTCTAAATACCTACCAATATGTGTGGTCTTTGATGGGTCAACTAAACTAGACCCATACGTCTAGGTGAAGCCATATGTCTGAGTTCTGGTGAATGGAATACGTGTTAAAGTGATATATGCCACTTCCAGGCATAGACCCCTAAAATAAGCATGTCCTAGTAAAGATTTAACAACCAGCTACTGAGGAGGGTGAGAGGGGAGTCTTGGTTTGCAGCATTTGCCAATTTCCATGGTATAAATACTCCCACCATGTCTAATTTCAAGGTACTAACATAATGTGAAGTTGGGGGAGAAAATGTATTATGTTGTATTTCTACCATACAGATACAGTAGATGTAAATAACCTCAAGAGAATTTTATAAATGTGGTAGTATAATTAGGAAATGGTATTTTATTTTTAATATAATTTAGTTAATTGAAGTGTATATAATTTAATTGTTCATAAGGGTCATATTTTAAAGACAACTCACTAAATTCCTACAACTTTAGCAATTGCTTCTCACAACCCAGTATAAGCCAACTCCAGCACACCACTGCTAAAATCTGCCATGTGATATCCAGACTCTCATTTCCTTGCTCCCTAGCCAAATGCCTAGGATTCAGTTAACAGAACCACTAGAGGGAGCTTGAGTCCCTGACTGAATGGAGCAGAGATTCTTGTCTCTCCTGATCTTGCTGACGCACACTGGATTGAGAGTAAGAAATAAACCCTTAGAGTGTTATTAAACTCCTTGATTGTGGGGTTATGTGTCGCAGCAGCTGGTTATTGACTATCCTGACTAAGACGCCATTAGAAAAACAAATGAAGTCTGTCATTCATTGATTCCCATGTTTGGTGAATCGCCAAACTCACCTGAAAATGTTTTATAAAATACAGATTCCTAAGCCCTTACAGATGATCAGGTGTAAGGTCCAAGACTTTTAGGGAAAGTCTTCCTCATGATTAGCCAGGTTTGGGAACCACTGATCCAGTTCCTCCCATTTCTCCCCAGTTGCTTTAGTAAACTAAAGCATGCCTACAGTTTTGCAGTAGGAAAGCATTATCTAAGATACATAGGGTCATAATTGGAATTATTTCAAATTTGAAATAGGCTTATTTCAAATTTGAAATTTGATCGAAGTTTTCTCTTTCATCTTTTTTTTTGGGGGGGGTGGCACACCGCACAGTTTGCGGGATCATAGTTCCCCGACCAGCGGTTGAACCTGGGCTACTGGCAGTGAATGTGCCAAATCCTAACCACTGGATCGCCAAGGAATTCTCATGTTTCATCTTAAAAATATATTAAAATTCTATATTTTGTTTCATAATAAATCTGTTTGTTTGGATATTATAAAAATGTTTCAGATTATTTACCAGTTAGGTTTCTTGACTCCCTTCCCTTTCTCACTCTCCAAAAACAGTGAAGTTAAATTGATGCTTTAGTAGACATGCCTGGTAGTGTCATATACTCCAGTGCTACATTTGAGAACCTTACCAGTATTTCTGTGGACTAATCTCTTTGGAGGTGCCCCCAATAATCAGTTGACCAGATTCTGCTTGAATACCTCCAGAGATGGGAAGCTCATTACTACTCAGGACAAGCAGCCCTTTCCATTATTGAATATCTCTGAATATTTAAGAGCCCTTCTTCACAATGAGCTAGGACCTAAACCTGTTATTTCAAGGCTTTAGGTTTGTTCCTTTTGCCCCTCCCCACCTAAAAAATCTACATGTCTATAAAATTCCCACCCATATGATAGCCTTTTAATCCTGTAGGACAGCTATCATGTTATACTACCCCTGATTTTTCTATTCCACGAGGCTGATAGAGTTAAGATTATAGAGAAACAAAAACAGGGAGCCAAGGGAAAATTTTAAAAGGTTTACAGGAAACGTTGAGATTTAGTTTTGCAGTAAAAGCAAGAGTTAGACAGGCGAGGTGGGAAGTGGGTGCCAGAGGAGGAAACTGAGCAAAATCTAGGAAAGAGTCTGATCTGTTCAAGATAACCAGAAATTGAGTAGACATGTAGTAGAGGATGATGAGAAAAGACGTTGGAAAGATAAGAAGGTCAATTTCTTTGCTGCAAGAGCAGCATCACGATCATCTGGGAAATGTTAGAAATAAAAAGTAAGAGTAAAATTAGAAGCGACAGAAGGTAGAAGGTGAAAGGTGGAATGCAGACGCAAAGACAAAGGGAATGGAATGGGTGCCGTTACTCTTATCACACACAAAGGAGAGCCGAATCCTGACTAGAGATGATGGAATATGAAACAGGGAAATATTGATGATAGTAAAACTAAAAATAATATCAAACTATCAAACACTGGAAGGAAAAAAGGGTGGGGTAAAGAGGTGGTATTGATGAACAAAATTTTCGTATTCCATAAAAGGGAGTAAAAAGATAATGCTTTAAGCTGATAAATAAAGGAAAGGAGTTATAAGTGTATAACTTAAAGTTATGGAGTAACCACCAGGAGATCTAAAATCTAAAATCAAAAAGGCATCTTCCAGGCTGTGGGACTGGAGGTAAAGGAGATTAAAAAAATCCCAGGCCCCACCCCAGATTTGCTGAATCATAATATGCATTTTAACAAGATTTCATGTAATTAACATGCACACTATAATGTGAGAAGCACAGACATGACAATCTGAGAGACTTGGCAAATGCTTTAGCACTCAGGAGAGGAAAGAGAGAAAGAAAAATTGTTATTACAAACGCAAACAAAATCCACAAGTAATGATCATGGGAAAAATCATAATATTGTTTTCATCTTTTGTTACATATGAAATATATGCTATAATATTTTCAGTACTTACAGTCTCTAAAGGTTTTAGCCTCGCTCTTTTGTCTAAGACTTTGAACTTTATCTTGCAGGGAATGGGGGATCATTGAGCAAGAGAACGGCATGGTTAAATCTGAATAACCCTAACCGTCCCTCAGGTACGTGTATAGAATGTCTGAGTGGAAAGAATGGTGCTTCCACATGATAATTTCATGTAGTTTTGTCTGATCTCCAGTTGCCTGGAAATACAGGATGGTATATAAATGCTCCTTCATGCTTCTGTTACCAAAAACGTATTCCTTTTTTAAACAATCTAAACCATATCCTCTTGTATTATGAATGCAGTCTCCTTTCCTATGGTCCTAAAGACTTTTTTGTCCCTCTGACTATATCCAGGGTTACAATGTTGATCCTCATTTGAAATTCAAATAGGCCATTTTTCTAGTGCAAAGAAGTCACTGAATCTGTTGGTCTTTGGACCAGCACGATCCACTCTAATTATGAGAAAGCCATTGACTAGTTAGATGAGGACTCTGGGTCTGAAGAGCATGGTTTTTTTCTCTATGGTGTCCCAGACCCCAGACTATTAGAAATACTGCAGACCTACTTATTTCAGAATAACTGCAGATTCATGCCCACTTCTACCGATTAAGGGAAAGAGATGAGAGAGGGAAAGAGGTCAGAAGAGACACAGTGACGGATCTGTTTCTACTCACGCTTGCCCCGTGTGTCTGTGGGGACCACCCTTTCCCATCCTCATGCCCTGTGGTCTACGAGGCGCTCCCCCTACCTGTCATTCCAGTGGAGGACAGATGAGGTTGGCCCTGCCAAACATAGCACGGCATCAACCCCACCAGTGATAGGTTCAGGGTGGGCACGCACCAAACCTAACCAATGTGAACCACGTGTAGGACTTTTGTCAAATTCATCAAGGGAAAAAAGTCTTCCTACTTTACACTGGAATTTCTAAACTCCAATCATGTATCCATAGAGCTGAGCTGCTACTGACCATCTTTGCTCTACTGTGCCCAGAGCCCACCTGAAAATGAATTACCACAGAAGAAAGCAGAACTTAATGATGGGAAAAAAAAAAAAAAAAAAAAAAAAACAGATTGCTGATGACATTATGCAGTTCTGCTTACTTCTGTCATGAATGAAAGCCATCCTAGACTTGAACATCGCTGTTTATGAGCCAACAAGTTCCCTTTTAGCTTAAGCAAGATAGAATTTGATGTATGACAATTGCCTTTTAAAAAAATATCTTTACTAACGTAAGGAGATAAAAAGGGAAAAAAGCTATCTGGACAAAAGACATGGATTGAGTCTGAAGCTGCCCCTTCCCGGTGTCACAGAGGCAACAACACACACACACGGTTGGGCAGAGCACAAAACCCAAATAGGCAACATGTGGGCTGATTAAAGGTTGGCATCTAGAGCCAGACTGCCTGGTTTGTAGCCCAGTTCATTAGTAAGGTGAGTGATGCTGGGCAAGTCATTTGACCTTGCTTGTCACTGTTTCCTCATCTATAACTTGAAGTGAAATGACAGAACCTACTTAAATAGGGTTGATAAATGAATTACGTGAGGTAATAACATGAAGCACTTAAAAGAGTGACTGGCACTGAAAAAACATATTTTTGATGGCTATTTTTTTTATCTTTCCTTCCTTCCTTCTTTCCTTCCTTCCTTCCTCCCTCCCTCTCTTCCTCCCTCCCTTCCTTCTTTTCTTCCTCCTTTTCTGAGTCCATTATTTCCTCTTCTAAGTCAGAGACTGCACAGTGTTTAGGAAGCAAGATGGACGCACCTCAGTCTGGTGAGGAAGACCTTGTGCCCATTATGAGTTCGGGTTTATGTGCCACACGTGCAAAGATTAGGGTAAAAGAACAAAGAACTCACAGAGAAGGGATTCCTCCCCCATCACTGGGATGGTCAGGGAAGGTTTATGGAAAGGGATCTCTAGGGGTACACACTGCAGTCACTGAAGGGCACAGTGGTGATGCTGTGGGGAAAGGCCTCCTTAGAGAGATTTATAGGAACATCCCACATTGATTCCCTCCTAAGGCATGAAGCATTCAGTGTGGGCCAAGTACAAATGGGTAAGTAGTGTGAGCAGAACAGATGATCAAATTAACAGGACATATGATTCCTGATAAAATACTTACACTGGGTTAGACTTTAAAAAAAGACCTCTGATTGCTGCCAACTCTCTAATTCTCCTTGAGAATTATGAAAGTTGGGGTTTATGAGTCAGTACAAAGGCTAAAGTGGGATCCTGGTGGTTCTACTCTTAGGGTGTGAAAATATCAATTCAAAAGGCAGAGTTAGGGCTGTGATTTGCATGGAACAATAAGATCTCGGGGATGTTTCAATCCAAGAAGGTGAGTCACCTAACTTGCCTCCAAGTAGTTGTAGGGTATCTCCCCAAAGCCTCGCCTCTGGCAATAGACACCCTGACAGGGAGGGTGTTGCCAATTTCTATACGGCTAAACCACGGAGGCCAAATGCTTTTATTTATGAGAACTGTTCTGAGCCATAACTCTATAGCTTTTGAGCAATGCAGCTGAAAGATACAAAACTAACAGATAAAAAGATGGGTGCAGGCACACATATATATTCACACACATAGCCCCACATGTCTATCACAACTAAATACATATGGCAGACTTACCCACCCAATGCACACAGTGCATACCTCAGGAACACTGACACTCGCAATATTACATTCATACACACACACCCTCCACACATTCATACCAAACGCACGTGCCGCTTGCATACCCCTCTCCTATACTCACACATCCAAAACATGGCCACATGTGCCAGACCAGATAAGTCAGGCCAATTGTACCTATCAGCCCCACACCCCAAACATTCATCCAAAATATGCATCATACAAACACACACACACACACACACACACACACACACAGAAATACACTCCAAATTTAATAGACTGCATTTTTTTCAAGAGATGCAGAGCTTCATTTTTAATGATGAAAAACAACAGAGAGAGATAGAAAGAGGAAATAGTTTTAATTCAAAAATCATCAAGAAGGTCCAGGCTTTCAAGAGTCAACAGTTTTTGCACAACCAGGCTAAAGGTGCCCCAGGAGATGTTCAACACATCTAATTCACTGTACACTCAGGGATGAAAATAGAAACAGTCTGATGAAGCAGCCTCCATTGAGCTCTTCAAAGGCAGGGCCTCCGCGTGTGGAGCTGGTGTGACAGTAACAGTGAGAAAGCTATCTTGTGTCTTGCCTTGGCTCTATCTTTATAACTTTTCTGAGTCTACAGGGCTCAGACCCCTAAGATGAAGTAAGGCCTAGTAAGAGGTGAAAGCATTCAATTATTTCCCCAATAGTGACAGAAGCAGTACCCCAGGATAAAAGTCACAACAATTTAAAGTGAATCTCCTGCCATGGCTGTCAGGGCAGTTTGTTGTAAGAAAGGAAGAGTAGGAGGGAGTCCAATGAATGAGTAATGACCATGCAGTAACCTTGGACTGAGTGTCCTAGCTACGTTATCTCATTTACTCTTCACAGCCTTGAAAGTTCCCTCATATGGACCCATTCTACATATTCTATATAATAGATTGAGCAGCTTGTCCAACTGCACACAGTTTGGGGCTGGTTTTGAACTCAGATCTCTCTGCCCCTTGAGACTGAGCTCCATCTCCATTTATCTAACTGGTCTGTTAGTACCATAATTGGCAACGTGTTCATACACAGAGAGAATCAGGGTGAGGTCAGTGGACATTGCCATGAACATCAGGAAAAGAAAATCCTTAATACCTCTTCATTCATGTTAGACCAAAAGGATAATTAATACCTATTAATTTTTAAGTTGTGAATAGGTCATTGCATTGGCATTTGAATGTGTTATTTTTGCCAAGGGAATCAGCTGGTATGGAGACAGCTACTTCTAGGAACAAGTGCATAAATATCACTCTCAAAGAAAAAGTATAAAGCATCGACCTTCCGCACCACACTACACCCATCCCTCTCATTTGTCCCCCTGGAGACAAATGTGTCTCATTTGCCTTTAACCCCTAGTGCCAGGCACTCAGTAGGTACACGGTATATGTCTGATGAGTAAATGACAGAAGGAATGAGTAAAATGTACAGTTTTACATAAAACAATGGAAACTTATGCAGCCCCAAAACCTGGCAGCAAGATCATTTGCATGGAATGGCACATACTGAGTTTGGTAATGAACTCACAATATGAAGACAGAAATGGCAAGGCTGATATTCCTAACTCATCATGCCAAGGCTTTGGTCCTTTGAAAGCAGAGCATCTTCTCTGATGATCATGACCATAGATTTCTTTCCAGGAGTCCTGTTTCTGATGTCTGAAGATGATCTGCTGTCCTTTTTGATTATGTAATCCTACCAGTGTTTATAAGTACAGGTACCAAAATAGTTAAGAGCACAAAACTAGATCCTGCCTGAGGTTTGATTTTCTAAGGGGAAAAGTTTTTAAATTTTGGAAAATTACAGAAAATTTTCTGATACGCCGATCCTCTAACCTGCTGTTGTTGAAAGAAAGAATAAATGAATGAATGAATCTAAAGTAGAAGGAAAAGTAGGAAAGGAGTAAGATGAGAAGGAGAGGGAAAGGAAGGAAAGAATAAACAATGAAATGCAGAGATACATATTAGTTGTTATTAAAAGCCAAGCACTCTACTTAACCCATTTCATGCATTATCACATTTGATCTGAAAAACTGCTACTATTATTATCCCATTTTTTAACATGGGCAAACTCAGACTCAGACAAATTAATTGCTCATCCAAGGCTCACAAAGCTTAATAGGCTATGGAACTAGTTAGAGTAGCACTGAAATTCTTGACCTAATACCCATTGTCTCTTTAAGACAATAGAAAGAAACCTAAAGTTTTATTTGTCTGGATTTGATTTTGTTTACAGCAAGGGAAAAATTGGCTTTTAGGGATATCAATCTGCAGGCTTTCAGAGGATAGACTGAGAAACAACAACATACATCCCTGAGAGACCACACTGGCTGCTACAGGAATCCAGGCAAGGAGCATGGAGTCTTGATAGCAAAAACAATAAAAATTTTCCCAGTTGAAGAAATACCAAATGCATAGTTACAATTAGTGTAGAGTAGGACTTCCCTGGTAGTGCAGTGGTTGAGAATCCGCCTGCCAATGCAGGGGACACGGGTTCGATCCCTGGTCCGGGAAGATCCCACATGCCGCGGAGCAACTAAGCCCAAGTGTCACAACTACTGAGCCTACGCTCTAGAGCCCGCGAGCCACAACTATTGAGCCCACGCGCCACAACTACTGAAGCCCAAGTGCCTAGAGCCTGTGCTCCTCAACAAGAGAAGCCACCGCAATGAGTAGCCCACGCACCGCAACTAAGAGTAGACCCCACTCGCTGCAACTAGAGAAAGCCCATGCACAGCAATGAAGACCCAACACAGCCAAAAAAAAAAAAAAAAAAGTCAGTGTGGAGTAGTTAGAAATGAGGGTGGAGAAAAACGGTTTACGTGTAGTGAAAATTCCTAGGATGAGGAGGAATTTCTGGGTGTCTCTATACGTTCATTAATTCGCTGAGTTCCTACAATGTGGATAGGTATAAAGGGGGGAAATAACCAGCAAAACCAGACCCCATTTTTGTGCATCACGGAGCCTAGGTGGGAGACTAACAAAATAATTTCAACTGATAGAAGTTTTTACACGACATGATTGTGGTACATGCAAGGTGCTCCAAATGGGAGGAAGAGGGACCCCAGCTCTGAGGACAGAGAAGAGAGGAACCAAGATGGCTTTGCACAGGAAGAGATGCCTTACTGCGTTTTGAAAACCCAACAGAAGTCACTGAGGTGAGGCAATAAAACTGGGGAGAAAGACAGGAGCTAAAAAAGTTTAGATGTCAATAGACATGCAAAGAAGTAGAAGCTGATTTCCACGTTCTGACCCTACTTCCCACCCCTATTGCTTGTCCGCAGTCAGGACCGGGCATCAGCACAGTCCACCCATAAGCCTGTACCTGGTGATGAGCAATTGCTCTCTGCTTACAGAGAACTTACTGAAGCCATTTGGGGCTGTGGCCTGTTATGGCAACTGCCTCCCTGTGGCCTCCAGGTGGGTTGATTTCCTTTTGACCTGAAAGAATATAATATAATAGGAGAATGACTTAAACAAAAGTTAGAGCCAGTAAAGTCCCACTTTGCCACTTGAGCAAATGTTCCATGTGTCATTTTTATTAATGCTATCAGGAAAAAAAGATTTCACTGGCCATGAGTGGGGAGCTTAAGTGTCTTTTTCTGGAGGTACTGCTACTGCTGTGGGAAATTACATTTGCACCCTGGGCTTCCTGCATTGATGGAATGTATTCATTTCCTCCTGGAACAAAAGTAAATAACTCTGGAGGGAAACCAAGAAGTTCAGGCTTCCAGGACCACCCTTGTTTATTCCCTAGATGTACAGAGAATCTATCCAGTTGGAAATTGGCCAGCTGTGAGAGGTACAGGTGATTTAAATACTGATAGTTTAAGCGGTCTTGGCCCCCGACCGTTATCACATAATGCACACAGTTGTCAGGAATGCCATATGGTGTAACACAGGAGGATGCTGCAACCCGGAGCTATGCAATCTGACAGCACTGGAGATAAGCGTCTACTGTCTCTCGAAGTTAACAAATAAATTTCTGTGTGTGTTTGTGTGTGTGTGTGTATGTCTATTCAGGTTTAAATGATTTAGTTGATAAAGATAGTTTTCATTGAATTACTCTGGGCTCACATATCCTGCCTCCCCTGCTTTCTCAAGATGAACCCAATCTTAAAAGATACAACTGTTTTATGTGCCATTTATGTGGAAAATCTGAGCTGTAGGCCATCCGTGCCAGTTAATTAATTTTCCTTTGCTCACCAGGCAGCTGTCACAGAGGTGGAGCTGTCTCGTTTTATGCCTAAAATAGTGTAGGGAAGGGTTCTTCAAATTAGAATGCAAGAAGTCCCTCAGAGCTAGCCCCTAAGGGGGAAAAACCGAGAGGTTGGAAAGTACTCTCAGCCTCCTGTCTCCCTTCCTTCCCATTTGCTTATATGCCCACTTTCTCTCACAGTCCTTAGATTATAAATTTCGTATAATAACGTCTCCTCTACCCACCTATCAAAAAGGGCTACTTTCCATTTACACATTCATGCATTCTGTCAGTCTGTCAGTCAGACAGGCATCTGTTCATGTGTCCATTCTGTCATTTATTCATTCATCCATTCAGCCATTAAACTCTCATTTTTCTACTTCTCTATGCAAAGGACCATTCTGAGCTGCTTCTTCTTGCCCACATAGTACCTGTGTATACTTTATTCACAGTGCTTCCAGAAACAGATAGTTTAGACATAGTGCCGTGCCTGTCTTCCAAGCTCTTTCCCTTCCCTCCCTGAGCCCTTGCTCTTGCCTCTGCCTGGAACACTCCTTCCCTCATTCCTCTGATCTATCTCTTCCTTTCCTTTAGGTCTCAGCTTAAATGCCACCTCCTCAGAAGTCTAAAATACCCTCTCATTATACTCCCTCTCAATACCCTGATTTCTTTATTTCTTCACAGTACTTATCATTATATGCAATTATTTTTTGTATGTCTTTGCTTTTTTTATCTTTATTCCCACTTGGCTGCTAGCTCCACAAAAGCAGGCACCGAGGTGGCTTTCACTTTTGAATGCCTAGAACCTACAGTACATTGCACAAAATTGTTAGTAAATATTGTTAGTGATCAAAGGATGAACATTTTTATCTTTGCATCTCCAGCTAATAATTCAAGATTCTGCATGTAATAGGTGCTTAGTAAATGCTGGCTGCTCAGAAATGAATGGATTCTACTAAATACAGACTGTGAATTGAAAATATCTGGAGATGAGTCCATTTCTATTTTCCATTTTCTTTGACACTAATGTCTCTGTCTCCCCCGTCTCTCTCTCTCTGTCTCTCTCTCTAGCTCTATCTCTGTGTCTCTCTCTCTAACTTTGTTGCCTGAATTCTCTGAAGCCATCGGAGGTTCTAAATGCTATCCTGAAGCCAGCCTGGGCAAGATGGATAATGCTGTCTCAGCAAAGCATAAACCATGAAAACACAACCAGCTGAGCTCTTAACACTTTTCATGATGGCTTCACATTTACATTAAAAATGTGGGTGAGAATGGACAAAATGTATAATTTTAAGCTGGAAGTCACTCGACCGCTTACTTTTTTTTATTTTTTATTCTATTTATTTATTTTTGGTTGCATTGGGTCTTCGCTGCTGCGCGCGGGCTTTCTCTAGTTGCGGCGAGTGGGCGCTACTCTTCGTTGCCGTGCACAGCCTTCTCATTACGGTGGCTTCTCCTCTTGCGGAGCACGGGATCCAGGCGCCCGCGCTTCAGCAGTTGTGGCACATGGGCTCTAGAGTGCAGGCTCAGTAGTTGTGGCGCACGGGCTTAGTTGCTCCGTGCCATGTGGGATCTTCCCAGACCAGGGCTCAAACCTGTGTCCCCTGCACTGGCAGGCGGATTCTTAACCACTGCGCCATCAGGGAAGCCCCCACCTGCTTACTTTTGATATATTGCTTCAACTGGGCTGAGAAGGAAATTTTGACAGAAAGAATTTAGCAAAGTGTGAGTGGAGAATTTGCCCTGAAAGCTTAATTCTCCAATGTACATCATGGAACATTTAGCAGTCCCCCTTCTTCATTGCCCATTAAAATAAACAGTGGTTCTTGAGTAATGGACCTAAACTAGGCTCCAAAAATGCAGAAAGTGTTGCTCATCTTCTGAGACAGAATATTAAACAGAACTGAACAAAGAGGATGATAGAAGCCTCAGGAGCCATTGGTAGTAATGGGCAATGCCTTTCTGCTCCATTCCAAAACTCCCCATGTTGTTTGAGCTCAGGAGAGAAGACCAACAGAGCACCTAATTGTTAACACATTTCTCTCATAGAAATAAATGATATCTATAGAGATCTAACATACAGTATATTTAATATAGACAATAATATTGTGCTATAAGTATGTAATGTGATAAATACTTTTCCAACAGCAAAATATTGTGTATTACAATATACAAATGTATCAAAGTAACACACTGTATACCTTAAATTTGCACAATGTTATATGTCAGTTTTATCCAATGGGAAAAAGAGAAAAAAAATAAGATTACATCACAAAAGGCAAAAACTGAAAGCCACCTAAATGTCCACCACCTGGCATATGATAGGCAAAACGTGGTCTGTTTATACAGTGGAATAATACTCAGTAATAAAAAGGAAGGAACTACCGACACATGCTTCAGCATGAATGAACCTCAAAAACGTTATGCGAGGGCTTCCCTGCTGGCGCAGTGGTTGAGAGTCCGCCTGCCGATGCAGGGGGACACGGGTTCGTGCCCCGATCCGGGAAGATCCCACATGCCGCGCAGCGGCTAGGCCCGTGAGCCATGGCCGCTGAGCCTGCGCGTCCGGAGCCTGTGCTCCGCAGCGGGAGAGGCCACAACAGTGAGAGGCCCGGTACCACAAAAAAAAAAAGTTATGCAAAGTCAAAGAAGCCATACACTGGAGACCAAACACAGAGTAATTCCATTTATATAAAATCTCCAGAAATGGCAAATTTACAGAGACAGAAAGTAAATTAGTGGTTGTCAGGGGCTGGAAGTATGAATGGGGATTAATTATAAATGGGTATGAAGGGGCTTCCCTGGTGGCGCAGTGGTTAAGAATCCGCCTGCCAATGCAGGGGACGTGGGTTCAATCCCTGGTCCAGGAAGATCCCACAGGCCGCGGAGCTACTGAGCCTGCGCTCTAGAGCCCATGAGCCACAAGTACTGAGCCCTCGTGCCACAACTACTGAAGCCCACGTGCATAGAGCCCGTGCTCCGCAACAAGGGAAGCCACCGCAATGAGAAGCCCGCAAACTGCGACAGAGCAGCCCCTCTCGCCGCAACTAGAGAAAGCCCGAGCACAGCAACGAAGACCCAATGCAGCCAAAAACAAATAAATAAAATTTAAAAATTTATTGAATAATAAATGGGTATGAAGAATCTTGTTGGGAGAGTAAAAATGTTCTAAAACTGATTTAAGGTGATAGCAATGGCAAGTTACTGAAAAATCACTGAATTGCACTCTTGAAGTGGGTGAATTTTATGATACATAAAATATGCCCCAATAAAGTTGTTTTTAAAATTTAAGATTAAAAAAAAAAAAAATTTAAGATTATATTTGATGCAATAGCACTGCATGTTTAGCTTAAATTAGTGCTCCTTTGATAATAAAAAACAATTATTACCTACATTTTTTTTACATATTTTTAAAGTTAAACTTGTCTCTGAAAAATAAAATTGAGCAAGATTTTTTCAGAACGTTAATTCTAAGAAAAGTAATTGCCTAATGGAAATGCTGAAAAACACTGTTTCTGAACCAAAGTTTTTTCTGGGAGATTTTAAATAATGAAGTGTAGAGCTTTTTTTCCTTCAAAATGAAATATTTTGTCCTTTAATTTGGTTCATTTCACTTGATTTCAGAGATTCTAATTTCCTCTGGGCTAATGGGAGTGGTCAGGTTTTTGTACATCTTCTCAAAGGGAATTAAATTTGCAATTATTCCTAGCACACCACAGACTTTTGCAAACCCGTGTTTCGTGCAGTCTTCAGATCCCTGTTGCAATTAGCATATTTTCAAGGTGAAGTGCAGATGTCAAATTAATGTGGAAGGCATCAGGATTGCCGAAGGGCCCAGGTCAATCGGTATTGGTCTAATTGGAGGACATGAGTCTTTCCTATGAAAAGGGTCCAGGGACTGACATCAGAAACAGGCAAGGTCCTTCATATGTGAGCAAGGGCGGGAGAAAGAAGAAGAAACTGGAAACACAAAAGAGGACTTGCTTTTACACAGAATGTTAGGATTCAGAAAAGAGAGTGAAATCACAAGGAGAATTTTATTATTACTTCTATTTAGTTACTGTTATTTGGGGGGGGGGGTTGTTTTTTGTTTTGTTTTGTTTTGGCCACGCTTTGGCATATGGGATCTTAGTTCCCTGACCAGGGATCACACCCGCACCCCCTGCAGTGGAAGCTCAGAGTCTTAACCACTGGACCGCCAGGGAAGTCCCCAGTTACTGTTACGTGCCAGGCATTTTATCTGCATTATTTACATTACACCATGTAAGTCTGACAAAAACTCCCTTGGTAAATTATTGTTCTTATTCTGCAGAAGAGAAAAGTGAAGCCCAGAAAGATGAAATCATTTGCAGTAAATGATTTTTGAGCACTTACTATATGTCAAGAACATTTTTAATGTTTTTCTTGTTATCAAATTTACCTCTCACAATAACCCATAAGGTAGATATTATTACCTGCATGTTGTGGATCAGGGAATTGAGGCAAAGGGAATTTAAGAAACATGCCCCGGGTCCCACAGTTAGTGAACTTCACAGGCACTGACACCAAAGCTGGTCCAGCCGCAGGTAAAGCATCAAACTCCTCAAGAGCTTGTGAAAGGCTATGGACTCTCAGACCACCAACCTTGCTTCAGCTGTTCTCCAAATACAGATCTTTCCTTCAGACCTGTTTATTTTTTTCCCAAGTTGGGCTGCACGGAGCCATTGAGTGAAGAGGAAAGGAGAGAATCATACAGTCTTGAGTTTTTAAAGAGCATCTCTGTTTACTGTTGTGTACGTTAGGGGTTTTATGAGATTTCATTTGAATAGAAGAAGCTCTGAAATTATCAAGAAACAACAATTTTTTTTTTTGGTTTTGGTTTTGGTTTTTGCGGTATGCGGGCCTCTCACTGCTGTGGCCTCTCCCGTTGCGGAGCACAGGCTCCGGACGTGCAGGCTCAGCAGCCATGGCTCATGGGCCCAGCCGCTCTGCGGCATGTGGGATCTTCCCAGACTGGGGCACGAACCCGTGTCCTCTGCATCGGTAGGCGAACTCTCAACCACTGAGCCACCAGGGAAGCCCAAGAAACAACAATTTTAAAGCCAATATAACAATTACATCTTCTTGAGGGTGATTTCCTTTCATTTCAAGACAGAAATAAAAGGAAAGGTACTCAGGGCATTAGATCTGGGATTAAGTCCTGAGTCTGACCCATACCAGTTGCGTATGATTTGATATATCCATCTCTTCAATCTTCAGTTTCTTCATCAATCAAAAGGGAACGATAGTTGTTTATCTTGCCAATGTTACAAGGAGGTTACGAGGATGAAATGAGATCATCTATAACAAAGTGCTCTGTATCCTATAAAATAGTCTTGAAATAGTAAGAACACATACAAGTGATTCATTGAATCAGTTCTTTGGCATTGTGCCAGGTAAGCTCCTTTACATGGATTATCTTCCATAAACCCCACAATTGTTCTAAGCAATAGGTACCACATTATCTCTATTTAATAGATAAGAAGGCTAAGGCTTACAGAGGTTAAGCAATTCACCCTGATGTTGGAACAAGGAAAGTGACAGCACGTCTAGAATCTAGAATCAGAAACAGCTTTAGATTCACTTTTTTAATCACTCTTTTTTAAAGATGCATATTAATGTCACCTTCTTTTAGTATTTTGAAGTGAAACTGATCATTCCTACTTCTGTTCTCTGTGACATATTTGCACTCCTTTTATAGACTCTAATCACAGTCTTTCTTGCATTCCGAATGATGTGGGTTTTGCCTAACCCTCATCAAGCCAAATGCCTAGAAGGCAGGACTGCATCTGTGCCCTCCAAAACTCCCAGCATCTAGAACAGTGAGTGCCCAATAAGAAGGCATTCCCTTCTCCGTAACTTCCCTACAGGTAGAATTGAACCTCTTCACACTGAAATCCACACCGGGCTCCTTGTCACTCCATGGCAAGTTCTGCCTGGATTCTCTGGACTTGTGCCATTACGAAAAACTTGACATCTAGTTAAAGTGGGAAAATAATCATAATAACCACAATAGCAACAGTGGCTAATACTTATGGAGCACTCACTGGGTCTGAGCCTGTGCGAAGTCCCTTATGTGTGTCACCTCATTTAAACTTTACAACAAGCCTGGTCTCAACCACCCCCTTCTGCATTGTACAGACATGGAAACTGAGACTTACAGGTCAGAGAGCTAAGAAAGTGATAGAGTCCATTTAGAACTAAGGGTTGCTGACTCTACAGCCTTAACGCTTTACCCACAGACTTCACTGCTGTCCTTTTCTGGAATTCTCCTTGCAAAATTCTCTTCATTCTTTTAGACACACTTAATATGCCAGCTCCTTGCTGAAACCTCCCCCTTCTCTCAGCTGTTCCCATCCATTCTCAACCTCCTATCATTCATTCTACCCCTATACATACTGTCACTTTTAGTCATTGTCTTTTCTGTCCGCTTGATTGTAACATCCCGTTTCACGACTGCATGTCTCATAGCACACAGCCTCTAGACATACAGTGTCTAGCATAGAGTAGACATTAGTATTAAGTTCTGAATTCTCCATGCACCATTCTTTCATTCATTTATAATTCAGTAGATTTGCTATATAAGAGGCCAGCTATACTATCTTTTCCCTAGCTCCCAGAGCAATGTTTCTTGGTTATGTCAAATAGAGCTGTCTTAATTATTTGACTCATCTTTCAACTGTTGGTTATTGAAAGACCTGTGGAGGGAAAGTCTCCACAGGATTTCTGACATATTTTGACAAAGTGAAGGACAGGGCCTGAGTCCATGCCAGGGCCCTAGAATAAGGTGACTGTAACCAATTTTATACAACTGTGTTTTCAATAGATCATGGAAGTGGTTGGGATTTTAAAAGACTGAACAATTTCCCAAATTTGTCTGCTCAACATTTACTTTCTAATCTTAGAGACACATTCCAAAAGCAGACTCTGTAAGGAGAAAGAGGTAGTGGACAGGAGAAATATAGCTACTGGGGATCACTGCTGGGCACTTCCATCTACCAACCCTATTCTTGGTGTTCAGCTTATGTTATTACCACATACGCATCTCACAAAAACTCTAGGAAACACCTGTTAAAATTTCCCTGAGTCTTGTGATTCTATAAGCCATCTCTTCCCATTAGAACAGTGCTTTTCAGTATTTTAAAGTGTATGGATACATTTAGGAGAAAAAGCACATGCAGTAAATGTATGTATGAGGGATCTGCATTTTGTGTTAGTCATTCAACATATTTTTGAGATGTTACCAGTTACTGAACACTGTACACTGTACACCTGAACACTGTTGTAGGTAAAAGGAATAAAACAAGGAACAAAGTAGAAAAGACCCCTGATATTATGAAGCCTATATTATAAAAGGAAGATAAAAATCCCTTGTTTGGTGATAGGGTTGGGGGTGGAAGCTGAAAATAGACCAAGATTTTCAAAAATGAGCAAGAGGTTTTTTTTCTATAGAATTAATATTTCCATATCAATTATAATATCCTGGAATATATCGTCTCTATATAATATAGACCATTTAAATATAGTGTGTAATATATATACACATATATAGTTCTCTCTACATATGTATGTGTACATAATGTGTACATATACATTACATATATACTGTGTGTATATATATATATAAAATATATATATATATATTTATACAGAGAGAGAGAGAGCGCTTTGATAACTTTTTGTCAATATTATGGACTGAATATTTATTTGTGTCCCCCACCAAAATTCATCTTTTGAAGCCCTAACTCCTAATGTGATGGTATTTGAAGGTGGGACCTTTGGGAGGTAATTAGGTTTAGATGAAGTCATGAGGATGGGGCTCCCATTATGGGATTAATGTCTTTATAAGAGGAGGAAAAGGGACAAAGATCTCCCTTCCTCTGTCTCCACCATGTGAGGACATAGCAAGAAGGCAGCCATCTGCAAACCTGGAAGACAGCCCTCGCCAAGAATCAAATCTGCTGGCATCTTGATCTTGGACTTTCCAACCTGAAACCTTTGTTGTTTAAGCCACCCAGTACTATGATATTTTGGTAGTATACCATTATGGTATATGGTATTTGTTATAGCAGCTCAAGCTGACTAAGACAGTCAGGGAAATGCAGAATTAATTTAAAAAACAATTAAAAAGATGTATCCAGTAACACATTTTTATAACTTTTTATTTTGAGGTAATTTCAAATGTATGGAAAAGATGTAAGTATAGTAAAAAGAAGTTCTGTGTACTTTCACCAAGATTCACCAGTGGTTAATATAAAATCCCCAAGTGGAACTGTGAAAAGGTATATTTTATATATATATTTTTATATATATATATATATATATAAATTATATATTGCAATATATAATGCAATGCAGTGTGTGTGTGTGTGCAATGCTTGATACTGATAAGATGATCCTGGACTGTGTGTGTGTACACACTATAAAGGGCATTATTGAGACTACTGGTGAAGTTTTGAATAAGATTTGTAAATTAGTTAATAGTATAAATTAGAAAATAAGATATCGTCGTACTGTGGTTATATAGGAAAAAGTCCTTGTGCTTAGAAAATACATACTGACTTATTAAAGGGGTATCTTGCCTGCAACCTATTTGCAATGAGTTCAATAACACTTTAAACTGATATCAATTTATATTTCCAGCCTACACTGCTTCCCTGATATCCAGACTCATATTTTCAATTGCCCACCCAACACTCAGCTTGAACATCTCATTAACCTCAAACTCAACATGCTCAAAACCAAGCTCCTCCTCTTACTGACATTCTTCCCTCCCCAAACATTCTCCCCTAGTCTTCCCCTTCTTAGAAAATGGGACCTCCATCCTCCCTGTCGTTCAGTAGTTGAAGTAATACTTAATCCGCTTTTGTGTTCACATTCTGCATTTCTACCTTCAAAATATAACCAGAAACTGTCCCTGTATGACTAGCTCCTCCACCACAAGTACCTTTCTCTCTTCAGGGATTTCCGCAGTAACTCCGGAAATATTCTCCCTGCTTCCACACTCCACCCAGAATTTCCACACAGAAGCCAAAGAGATCGGAGCAGAATACAAGTCAGCTCATGTTACTCTTCTATTCAAAACCTTCCAATGGTTTTCTACCCTACTCAGAGTAAAAGTCAAACATTAAAGTGAGCTTCATGACTCTGCGTGATCTGGCCTCAATTTACTTTTCTGATGTCATCTTCTGTAACTCCCCCGCCCTTTTCACTTCATTCCAGGCACAGTGACATCCTTGTGAGGTCTCTCCCCAATTGCCCCATGGCTGATTCCTTCCCTTCCTGCAGGTCTCTGCTCAAAAGTTACCCTCTCAGAGGAGTGAACCCTATCCCTGTACCTTTCAGTACAAAAGAGCAAACCCCACTTGCCATCACTTCCTGTCCTCACTCTGTTTTATTTTTCTCTGCGGAATGTTTCACCAACTATCATGCTAAAACTTTACTTATTAAACAATTTATTGTCATTCTCACTCCATCAGAATATAAACTTCATGAGGGCTTGGGCTTTGTCATATGGTCTTTGTTCAAATAAGTGCTCAGTAAGTTGCTGAATGGTTCAAGGAATATTATAGAGTCACAGTAACATCTACGTATATTTTGGGAAGAAGAAACAGACATGTAGAAGATTCATTCAGTCTGCAGACACTTTTCTGTGTCATTAATGAATTCTGGGGCCTCTAGTATTAGCTCTAAATCTAATAAAAAGAAAGATGTATCAGAGAAAGCGTTGCACTAAGATTGACGAGACCTCATTTCTAGTCTTGGCTCTGGACTTGAAAAACACATTTAACCTTAGTTTCACCACAAGTAAAACCAGAGAATTGGGACTTTCTAGGATCCTTTCCGGCTCGGACTGTGTGATTCTGGGTGCTACCCACTGCTTTTGGAATCCTCAAAGAAGCACATGTGGCTTATTGACATAAGAACAGATTTGCAGGTTTAAAAGCTTTGTATATAAGCATTAAGAAATTCACTTTGGATTCTCAAAAGGTGGTACTTGAAAAACTGCTGCTTTTACTAATTATGGTTATTCAGACTTTTCTTTATTATTATACAGAATAATAATTGTCATCACTTACTAAGTGCCCACATTTTAGGAACTTAGTTAAAAGGGGAAAAAAAGTGTAATTACAGGGTGAGGATATCTGCATAAATTGATGGGTTTCAGGCATATATTAAGGTAGCAATGCATTAGAAAGCCAGGAAAGTTTTCTCTTGATTTGCACCTATTTTTTATTTACTTTTAATATAGTTAATTTTTTGGATAGCACAATCTTTTCTCCTTTGCTCAGCCTCCTGGCTGCCCATCTCAGCCACTGGAAGACTCATTTGGAGCTAACTTATCTTAATCGTGAAATTGTGGAGGATGGCTGACCTGTGTCTAAATTCTGGTTTGGCCATTCATTTATTTGTGTCCTAAAATAAGCTTCCCACTTTCTCTTAACTGTAAGGGTTTTCTTTTTTTTTTTAATGGAAATAATAAAAGCCAACCTGGAAAAAGAAAAGCCAATCTGTAAGGGAACTTTTGTAAGACAATAAAATAGATTTGTAAAGCACTTGGCATACACATACACTTGCTAGCTTCCTCCTTCTTCTCCCTTTTCCATCTTTGTGGCCTCAGAGAAACAACTCCCATGGAGAGAACATGGAAATGTTCCATGAGAAAAGTTCTCCACTCTTGCAAAGGAGAAATGACTTCAGAATCCCTTTTATATCCTGACCCTCTTTTAAAGAACCCAAATGCCCCATTTCCATGCTAATACTTCTCCACAAAAATTTGCTTAATTATAAACCCAGCAAAAAGAACATTTTTTTCAGAGCACAAACTTGCTAAAATGTGTGTGTCTCCACGTGTCCATCCATTTCTATTCTCTTCAAAACAAAAGCAACAAGCTAGTACCCAATGGGCTGGAAAATGGCCCACATATGTGTTTCCTTTACTCTGCAGTACTTTAATTTAATTTTTTTTTCCATTTACATTCTTATTCTTAAAATATTATTACACATGAAATTCTGAATTTCTGCTTTATTCTGAAACATCAAAAGATTTGATAAACGCAGATTAAGCCCTTGCATATACGACCAAATGATTTTTGACAAGGATGCCGAGACCATCCAATGTGTAAAGGACAGTCTTTTCAACAAATGGTATTGGGAAAACTAGATACCATATGCAAAAGAATGAATTTGACCCTTACCTTACACCATATACAAAATTAACTCAAGGGACTTCCCTGGTGGCACAGTGGTTAAGAATCCACCTGCCAATGCAGGGGACATGGGTTCGAGCTCTGGTCCGGGAAGATCCCACATGCTGCAGAGCAACTAAGCCCGTGCACCACAACTACTGAGCCAGCACTCTAGCGCTCGTGAGCCACAACTACTGAGCCCACGTGCCACAACTACTGAAGCCCACACCTAGAGCCCGTGCTCTGCAACAGGAGAAGCCAGCACAATGAGAAGCCCGCGCACCACAACGAAGAGTAGCCCCCACTCAGCACAACTGGAGAAAGCCCATGCGTGGCAACAAAGACCCAACGCAGCCAAAAATAAATTAGTTAATTTTAAAAAATTAACTCAAAATAGATCAAAGATTTAAACTTAAGAGTTAAAACTTTAACACTCTTAGAATGAAGCAGGGGGAAAGCTTCTAGACATGGAGTTTGACAATGATTTCTTGGACATGATGCCAAAAGCACAGGAAACAAAGTAAAAATAGTTAAACTGGACTACCTCAAAATTATAAACTTCTGTGCAACAAAGGACACAAACCACAGAGTGAAAATGCATCCAATGGAATGGAAGAAACCATGTATCTGAAAAGGAGTTAACATCCAGACTATATAAAGAAATCCCACAACTCAACAAAAAATAACCCAAATAAAAAACAGGCAAAGGACTTAAGTAGACATTTTTCCAAGGAAGACACAGCCAATAAGCACATGAAAAGATGCTCAACATCATTAATCACTAGGGAAATGCAAATCAAAACCACAATGGGATATCACCTCACACCCATTAGTATGACTACTACCAAAAAAAAGAGAAAATAACAAGTTCTGGCCAGGATTTGGGGAAATTGGAACCTTTGTGCACTATTGGTGGGAATGTAAAACGGAGCAGCCACTATGGAAAACTATCTGGAGTTTCCTCAGAAAATATTAAAAATAGAATTACCATATGAGCCAGCAATTCCACTTCTGGGTACATACCCAAAACAATTAAAAACAGAGTCTCAAAGAGATGGGTGTCCATCCGTATTCATAGCAGCATTATTCATAATAGTCAAAAGGTAGAAGCACGTGCCTTCTACATGATCCATTCTGAGTGCCCTTCAGATCAGACTTACTTAACTAACAATAAGTTAGAAGTAAAAAATGCTTTAGAGATAATGTCATCCACGCCCCTCCTTGGGAGATTGGGTAACAGAGGATGGGGAAGTGAAGTGATTCACCTATCACACACCCAAATCAGAGCCATCAATAGCTCTCTATCCAATCAAAACTCCACTCCTTGACACTGTTCCTGGATTCTCAATTAGGAGAGGGGTTTTCCTTTTATAATGGATTGACAGTGGTTTGTTTGTGACAGGCTGGTTGTTCAAACTGGACAGTAGCAGGCATTTTTAAAGCAATTATACTCAGGTAGTTTCAAGTTCCCTGAAATTATAGGTCACTAGTACTCATTATAGACGTTTAAAGAAGTTCATCAATCCCTGGAAAAATCAGCAGACAGCTTAGCTTGGGAAAATCATTTGACTTGTACATGTAAAAATGGGTGTTTGGGGGACTTCCCTGGTGGCACAGCGGTTAAAAATCCACCTGCCAATGCAGGGGACACTGGTCCGGGAAGATCCCACATGCCATGGAGCAACTAAGCCCGTGCGCCACAACTACTAAGCCTGTAGTCTAGAGCCCACGTGCTGCAACTACTGAAGCCCGCGTGCCTCGAGCCCGTGCTCCACAACAAGAGAAGCCACCACAACAAGAAGCCCGCGCACCACAACAAAGAGTAGCCCCCGCTCGCCACAACTAGAGAAAGCTCGCGTGCAGCAATGAGGACCCAACGCAGCCAAAAAGTAAAACAAAAAAAGGGTGTTTGGGAGGTAACCTGGTATAATCGCAGCTGAAATATGTTGAGCAGTAGCTGTCACATTCTTTGGTGTTTGCAAAAACTTCCGAGAACTGCATGCATTATGTCCTTTGTGAATGCTTTATATATACATCTACAAAATAAACGTTCTCTTTCATAAGAGGGGTATCCAATCTCCAAAGTATTTATGTGCATAAAACTGTTTGAAGGCAACAAAAACAGATATAAAATCTCCCTTCTCCTGATTCAATTTTGCAATGAAGAATTATTTAATGGGTGGGAAATTAGGCAAGTCTTTTCCTTTGGCACTAACGACACAGCAGGAATATATAAATAGGGTAGCGGGCCGCGGAATCCCCCACATGCTCAAAAGGTGCCAGGGAAACCCTCTATGCTTAACAAGGCCCTCTGCCTGATTTCCCCTGGCTTTTTTCCCTTATTAGAATGTCACCATGTTAATCTGTCCTCACGATAGAGGCCGCCTCTTTTATCCCTCTCTCCAGCTCAGGCATTCCATCAAAGCTAATATCGAATCACCACACTATACACCTTACCCATGTCCAGTCTTTACTTATCAATTCTACTTCAATAAAGCTGCGGAGTGGGCAGTTATAATCCAGAGTCTCTGTCAGTAAAACTATTACACAGCAGGCTTTTCTTTCATTGTAAATGCGGAAGCTTTCAACTTCATAATTACGTAAAAGCCGACTGTAATCAATGCCTTCTTCTAAGGAAACGTAAGAAAACACACACTTGATCAATCTGATGAAAACATAATCTGGGTCCAAAAATTGAGTCAGAACAAGCACCAACTGGAAGCAAAGCCTTCACTATGCAACACATTTTCTAGGAAGCTCTCAGAATAGTTTTTTTAGAAAATCTGCTTATATCCAATATCCTATGATAAACCACAGTGGAAAGGAATTTAAAAAAAGAATGTATGTATATACATATGTACATGTATAACTGAATCACTTTGCTGACAGCAGAACTTAACACAACACTGTAAAATAACTATACTTCAATTAAAAAAAGAAAGAAAGAAATATGTTCCCATGTTCTTTCAAAGGAGATAAAATTTTCAGATGTGCCAAAAGTTTCAAACGAACGTTATATTTTTCATGGAAATCCATTTTCTATTATTGAAATGTATTGGGATGTAACTCTACTTCTCCCCGGGTAAGTCTGAATGAACTCAGCATACGTTAGGAGCCTATTTATGGTGTACGACTAACATGTGTAATAAAGCATGGGAGAAGAGTCAGAAACTTTTAAGAGTAACAACAGAGTTATCATTTTGCACTTGGGAATGCCAAAATTTATGTAACAAAAGTACGGCATCCCTTTTGTAATTTTATAAGATGTGTTTTGTTACTCATCGATTTATCAGCAATAAGATTATAAGTAGATCACATCATCAGAAAATCTACAAACGACAAATGCTGGAGAGGGTGTGGAGAAAAGGTAACCCTCTTGCACTGCTGGTGGGAATGTAAACTGGTACAGCCACTGTGGAGAACAGTATGGAGGGGAGGTTCCTTAAAAAACTAAAAACAGGGGCTTCCCTGGTGGTGCAGTGATTGGGAGTCCGCCTGCCAGTGCAGGGGACACGGGTTCAAGCCCTGGTCTGGGAGGATCCCACATGCCGCGGAGCAACTGGGCCCGTGTGCCACAACTCCTGAGCCTGCGCGCCTGGAGCTTGTACTCCGCAACGAGAGAGGCCGCGACAGTGAGAGGCCCGCACACCGCAATGAAGAGTGGCCCCCGCTCGCTGCAACTAGGGAAAGCCCTCGCACAGAAACGAAGACCCAACACAGCCGAAAATAAATTAATTACTTTAAAAAAAAAACTAAAAAAACTGAAAACCATATGACCTAGCAATCCCACTACTGGGCAAATACCCAGAGAAAACTGTAATTCAAAAAGACACATGCACCCCAATGTTCACTGTAGCACTATTTACAATAGCCAGGTCATGGAAGCAACCTAAATGTCCATCAACAGATGAATGGATAAAGAAGATGTGGCACATATATACCGTACAGTACAATGGAATATTACTCAGCCATAAAAAGGAACAAAATTGGGTCATCTGTAGAGATGTGGATGGACCTAGAGACTGTCCTACAGAGTGAAGTAAGTCAGAAAGAGGAAAACAAATATCGTATATTAACACATATATGTGGAATCTAGAAAAATGGTACAGATGAACCAGTTTGCAAGGCAGAAATAGAGACACTGACATAGAGAACAAACGAAGGGGGGAAAGCTAGGGGGGTGGGGGGTGAGATGAACTGGGAGCTTGGGATTGACCTATATACACTAATATGTATAAAACAGATAACTAATAAGAACCTGCCATATAAAATATAAATAAATAAAATAAAATTCAAATTAAAAAAAAAGATCATAAGTAGACCAGTGATATTCGGAATTGATAGAAATCACTACTTTTCTGGAATATTTTTCCCAACGTTTTCACAAAAGTTTTTATCAATCACTCACTTTTTCCTAAGCAAAAGTGCTGTCAGCTTGGAGGGGACGTTAGCTATGGAGGCAGCGTTAGTTGCTGGGGGAGTGGGGTTAGTGGTGACAGTTATGGGTACTAGTGATGTTACAGGTGGTCATTGTGGGTGGTGGTGGTAGTGAGGGTGGCAGTTGGGGAAGATAATGGTGACTTTTGCGGGGGCAGCCGCTGTGTTAGTCATGGTGGCATCAGTGGGGAAGGTAGTTGTAATTGGAGGTGGTGGTGATGGTGATGGTGATAGTTGTGGGCGGTGGTAACAGCAGGTGCAGGCGGTAGTTACTGGCAGTAGAGTCGTATATATTTGGCTAGAGTGATGAAGAGATGTGGGCAGAGGAAATTATTCTTAAGAGGAAATTTTAGGGATTGTATTATGTGATTGAATATGTTGTTTAAACATGACAAGATGTAGTTTGAAAAGAGCTAATCATAAAACATCCACTGTAGCCAAAATTATCAGGGTTTCCTTTTCTGTGGATCTGTTGCTGGCAGTCACTGAGGAAAACCCACCAGAGTGACACAAGAAACTACCATACCTGATTGCTGACTGTAACTTTAACTAGCATCCGGGCTTTGGCTTTCACTCTGGGATGGGAGGCTTTAGGGTTTTGGACAAAAGAGTGACATGACTTGACCTAAGTCCTCAATGCAGCGATCAGAACAGTCCGTAGGAGAACAAGTGTGTGAGATGACGTGGCTTGGGCCAGGGTGGTGGGGGCAGAGGTGATGAGGTGTGGCTACGTTATGAATATATTTTGAAAGTAGAGCCCACAGGATTCTCTGGGATTTGTGGGATGTGAGAGCAGGGAGTCTAGAATTTGGAGAGAGTACCCCAGGTGATTCTGAGAGAGGACCACGCTTTGCACAACAATGATGCAATGACATCTGTTTTTCGACTTTTTCATTTCTTATTAGAAACTGACAAATTTCTTGGCACGTTGATGGTCTTAGTAATTTTTTTAATGGAAAACACATTCAATGAGGACATTTTCAGAAAAAAACTTATAAGCAAAATCATGCCAGGTCTTAATACTAATCCACATGTTTCCTTGTCAGTAACAAGGTGTTTATTTTAAAAATATTTATTAAATAAACAAATCCTCATATCCTTTTTTTTGTTAATTTTTATTTATTTCTTTACTTTTGGCTGTGTTGGGTCTTCGTTGTGGTGCACAGGCTTCTCATTGAGGTGGCTTCTCTTGTTGCAGAGCATGGGCTCTAGGCGCACGGGCTCAGTAGTTGTGGCTCTTGGGCTCTAGAGAACAAGCTTAGTGTTTGTGGTGCACAGGCTTAGTTGCTCCGTGGCATATGGGATCTTCCCAGACCAGGCATCGAACCCGTGACCCCTGCATTGGCAGGCGGATTCTTAACCACTGTGCCACCAGGGAGGTCCAAACCCTCGAACTCTATTTTCACAATCTGAGCCAGCCTTCTCGAATGTAGGTAAACCCACAGCCACAGAGTAGAGAGTATTTTTGGAAAGAGTCTGATGTCTCCAAACTGTGTGAATGAGACTCAGGAAATCTGAAAGCTTGGTTTTTATTAGCACCAAACTTCCCATTGATAAAGAGGTTTACAGAACATTGAAGCAAAGGCTTCCTTCTTTCTTGAGGAATTATCAGAAGGTATGTCCCTACATTAATAATCTCTCCACTATTCTTCTTTTTCTCTTTAGTCTGTGCCCATGGCATGTATGATGTCAGCAGCCACAAGCTATTCTGAATGATGAGAACTGGTTTTCAGTAACCTACAAGGCAATTGTTTGTTTGTCTCTCTTCCTACGGAGATCTAGAGGCATTTATTAAAAACACACACACTGGGCTTCCCTGGTGGCGCAGTGGTTGAGGGTCCGCCTGCCGATGCAGGGAACACGGGTTCGTGCCCCGGTCTGGGAAGATCCCACATGCTGCGGAGCGGCTGGGCCCGTGAGCCACGGCCGCTGAGCCTGCGCGTCCGGAGCCTGTGCTCCGCAACGGGAGGGGCCACAACAGTGAGAGGCCCGCGTACCGCAAAAAAAAAAAAAAAACAACACACACACACTCACACACACACACACATCACTATGACATTGACTTAGTTTACAAAAGATAATAAAGTATTTTACAAAATTAGTTTCAACTCAAAATGAGTTAAAGCAATTAGGAAAAATGATAGTTTCACCAATACTCCAACTCAAATATTCAGTTTCCAAGAGTTCTTTAACCTGTCCTACACCTCATCAGCACCTGTTGTAAATACCAGGTCACAGTACATTTGGATGTCTTACTTGGAAAACTAATAAATCCTCACCAAAGTCTTGGTCTTAAAGAAGCAAGAGAGAATAGGAATAAATAGTCACCTCCAAATCAGTCGTCCTTTGACTTCAGAAAATCCCATGGTCTTAGAAGCTTCAAAGTCAGAATCAGTTCCATGCACCACTCTTAAAAAGACTGATCTCTGAGAGAGAAAAATTGAGGGTTATTTGGTTATTGAATTTTCTCATTCACTCAAATATAGACATAAAGTATCTGTTTTGTATCAGGCACTGTTCTATATACTGCAGTAGTGAGGGAACAGAGAAAGAAAAAAAGAAAAGAATCAAGTCCCTGCCCTCACAAACTTTACATTCCACATTGATTCCAAGTAACTTCAATCAAATATCATGCTAAATTTTTCAAGAGTTTCCTTTTGGTTTTCCATAGTCTCTCCCAAGTAACTGTGAATATCTACTTTTCTGGGGAAAAAAAAAAAAAGCTATGCTTTCTGCCACTTGGCCAGTACAGATAGTTCAAGATCACAGAAAGAGACATAATGCTTATTTATAACTATAAATGCAAACACATAAATGTAGATATCAAATATATATACAAAATGTTGATACACATACACATACAAGGTAAGAGTCTAATGAAGCAATTAAAAGTTAGGATTTGAAGTTCAAGAACCCATGTTCCAGTCTTGATGCTATCACTTAACTAAGCCATTATATCTCAGGTAAGTTTACTGATCTCTTTAAATCTCAGTTCCTCACCTGTAAAGCTGGAATAATAATACATACATACATAATTGGACTAATATGATGATTAAATATGAGAATGTATACTAAAGCACTTATTCCAGTGGCTGGCATCAAGTTCATATCTAATACTCATTATCACTATATTTCTATTACTTCCTTGTATCATAGATGGAAATTAAGAATCCTGTCAGCAAAATCTCAATCATGTTTTGTGATTGTCAAAAAAACTATCATTCATAGTCACTGGGGCATTTCTTCCCTAAGTTTCTGCAGAAACTCGGTTTCTAAAATTTGATATCAAAAACTGGCAGAAATTCAACTGAATGTCCCACTGTAGGCCTCCAAAACACATCTACATCCAAATCTGTTTCACTTGATTTCCCAGAGTAGGTCACTGGCATATGACACCCTTTACTGTTGTATAAAGAAAAGCATCAAAACTGCCATTGCTTTTGCATAAATGTATTTTTTTCTTCTCTTCTCTTTTAGCATTTTTTTCTTCTCTTTCTTTAGATCTAGCCTTAACAGAATCTATTTAGGAAGATTTTTCTTTTTCCAAAAGTGTAATAAGGCAAGTGAAAACATCGTTACTAGATGACCCTGAACATAATTTCAACTTTTTATATTATTCTGGACCATCCTTTGCAAGGATGGTCCCATCCCTCCCTAAAGAGAATCCTAAAAAGGAAGTGGAAGTGGATTTACCAGTGTAAAATGGCATCTAGTTAGCAGTCCACATATTAATATCTCAAAATATGCCATTGTAATACCTACAAAGACTCAGTTAAGACATCAGAACTCAAAGGAAGCCTGGAAAATGAGACAGACAACCAAGCCATTACCAGAATCTGTTTTTGTCTATGATATTATGGAGTTATTTTTTCAGGAACTTAGATAGTGCTATTCACCCTAAACGATGGTAGCTCCAAATGTCTTGAATGTAGTGTTTCTATTGTTTATGATGCTTCACAATGGATCACTTCTCAGTTCTCTGGTTATTAGCTCTAGTTTCATTTCCTGCCTTACCTTTCACCAGCCCACACTGTTCTATATTACATTCCACTTTCAGCTAGAAAAAAAATATCTAAGGGAAAACAGATAAATACTCCTGTTAAATTCCAAAGTTTATTAATTAAAAACAAAAATGCTCATGGCTGCATTTTTCTCCCAGTTAAAAATTCATGGACTTTGTGACATATTGCCCCTAATGGAATAGAGTCATCTCTTACTACTCCAAATTCTTGGAACTCTTTGCTAAGTCTGCTTACTGGGAAAATACGTTATCATTTTATTACATTAAAAAAAATGTAGAGTTTTGGCAACATTGACTGGATCATGAATAGAAATACTCCACTTCTATTTTGCATATGATAGAACTCACTCCGGTTGGATCATCTAACTATGGGAAAAATTTCAAATTGTGGACTAAACACATGTGCATCAGAAACTTATGGGCTAGGGCGGTCATGAACAATTCAGATTCCAAGTTCCCACCCATAGATGTTCTAATCCTGGAGGTCTGGGGTCAAACGTGAAATCTTGAAATCGGAGAACATTTCTCTAGTGGTTAAAGTATTTGGTGAAAAGCCCACTTTTCCATATGTACAAACTCAACTTTACCTACATCTTTCTACATTTCGCCTGTACATACACTTTTCTAAATACACTTTCCTTTTATCTAAAATAAGTTGGAAAGAATTGGGTTAGATTTTTCAAAGAAAGCCAATTATTGCTCTGCAAAGTGAAGGTAGTGTCAGTTTCATTGTAGCAGGTGTTTTATAAGCTGATAAAGTCTAGGAAGATATGCATATGATCAATCCTTTGAAAGTGGTTTCAAGAGAAATAGGGGCTTACAAGATTTTTCACTTTCAAGATAGAATATAGATGAAATCCCATAGGACATCATCTTATTAATGTAATTACACAGATACAGGCATTGAAAGAAGTATCAGGTTGATTAGAAATGACAGTGAGAGAGCTGGCAAGTGCAAGTAGAGATTTCCAAGCTGACAAAATCAGAACCAAACAGCATACATTTAGGTTAGAATAAATCTTGCTGAAGAATGCAACCCTCCCTAAAGAGAATCCTAAAAAGGAAGTGGAAGTGGATTTGCCAGGGTAAAATGGCATCTAGTTAGCAGCCCACATATTAATATCTCAAAATATGCCATTGTAATACCTACAAAGACTCAGTAAGACATCAGAGCTCAGAGGAAGCCTGGGAAATGAGACAGACAACCAAGCCATTACCAGAATCTGTAAGAAATCCCAACAATAACAAGCCAAGAGAGCTGAAATGAGACACCCTACGAATGATCTCCTAGCAAACACACCACCCGGAAGATAACTGGAAGAGGTTTGGAATCTCCATTTATTATTTATCTCTGATTCAGTGACTCGGGAACCATGCTCAGTTATAAAATGAGGCAGCTGTCCCTATCCTGGGAGACTCGCTTTCCTCTGTTTATGCCTTAGTCCCTTCCAAGTGCCTCCCACTCAAAATATATTGGAGGATTTTAAACCTAAGAAAAGCAACAAGGCTAAAAGGAGGGAGGACTGACGATGATACAATACATTTAAGATGGTGTAAAAGACACAAATAGAAATGTTAAGTAAGGTATAACTCAGAAAGAACCTTTAAAAGTAATGTGTACAAGAGGCTGTAGTCTTTCAGAATTTTCCGTGAATCCATATGTGCAGGTATGGGGCAATGTGAGCAGAAGTCTGTCTGAATTCAACAAAGCTGCAGTAGATGAATGGCTATGGGCAACGGAAATCAGCCAAGAGCTATGAGACAGACCTTTTCAGTTGGCATTAGTGGCCGGTGTTCTGAGTAGATTGTCCTATAATGTAGAATGGACTGAATCATGTTTAAGAACAGTATTTTTAAATCAACTTTATTGAGGTATAATTTGCTTTAAACAAAATGTACCCGCACGACCCCAGAGATGGGCATGAGACGCTAAGGCTGCTGCTGCCGCCACCAAGAAGCCTGTATGCGAGCACAGGTCACTATCCACACCTCCTGTCCCGGGAGCCTGTGCAGCCCGCCACTGCCAGGGTCCCGGGATCCCGGGACAACTTCCCCGGGAGAACGCATGGCGCACTTCAGGCTGGTGCAACGTCATGCCGGCCTCTGCCGCCGCAGGCTCGCCCCGCACTCCGTACCCCTCCCTCCTCCCGGTCTGAGTGAGCCAGGGCCCCCGAATCACCTGCTCCTTTAACCCTGACCTGTCTGAGGGAAGAACAGACGCCCTCAGGCGACCTACACGCAGAGGCGGGGCCAAATCCAAAGCTGAGCCCCTGTGAGCTGTGAGAACAAAGAAAAGAAAGGGAAATCTCTCCCAGCAGCCTCAGAAGCAGCGGATTAAATCTCCACAATCAACTTGATGTGCCCTGCATCTGTGGAATACCTGAATAGACAACAAATCATCCCAAACTGAGGAGGTGGACTTTGAGAGCAAGATTTATTATTTTTTCCCCTTTTTCTCTTTTTGTGAGTGTGTATGTGTATGCTTCTGTGTGAGATTTTGTCTGTATAGCTTTGCTTTTACCATGTGTCCTAGGGTTCAGTCTATCCATTTTTTTTTTTTTTTACTTTTTAAATTTTTTTAAATAATTATTTTTATTTTAATAACTTTGTTATTTTATTTTATTTTATTTTATCTTCTTTCTTTCTTTCTTTTTCTCCCTTTTATTTTCAGCCATGTGGATGACAGGCTCTTGGTGCTCCAGCCTGGTGTCAGGGCTATGCCTCTGAGATGGGAGAGCCAAGTTCAGGACATTGGTCCACAAGAGACTTCCCAGCTCCACGTAATATCGAACGGCAAAAATCTCCCAGAGATCTCCATCTCAACACCAACACCCAGCTTCACTCAACGACCAGCAAGCTACAGTGCTGGACACCCTATGCCAAACAACTAGCAAGACAGGAACACAACCCCACCCATTAGCAGAGAGGCTGCCTAAAATCATAATAAGGCCACAGACACCCCAAAACAAAACACCAGACATAGACCTGCCCACCAGAAAGACAAGATCCAGCCTCATCCACCAGAACACAAGCACTAGTGCCCTTCACCAGGAAGCGTACACAACCCACTGATCCAACCTTAGCCACTGGGACAGACACCAAAAACAATGGGAACTACGAACCTGAAGCCTGCGAAAAGGAGACCCAAACACAGTAAGTTAAGCAAAATGAGAAGACAGGGAAACACAGCAGATGAAGGAGCAAGGTAAAAACCCACCAGACCAAACAAATGACGAGGAAATAGACAGTCTACCTGAAAAAGAATTCAGAATAATGATATTAAACATGATACAAAATCTTGGAAATAGGGCTTCCATGGTGGCGCAGTGGTTGAGAGTCCACCTGCCAATGCAGCGGACGCGGGTTCGTGCCTCAGTCCGGGAAGATTCCACATGCCGTGGAGCGGCTGGGCCCGCGAGCCATGGCCGCTGAGCCTGCGCGTCCAGAACCTGTGCTCCGCAACAGGAGAGGCCACAACAGTGAGGGGCCGCGTAAAGCAAAAAAAAAAAGAAAAAGAAAAAAATTCTTGGAAATAGAATGGAGAAAATACAAGAAACATTTAACAAGGACCTAGAAGAACTAAAGAGCAAACGAAGAGCGATAAACAACACAATAAATGAAATTGGAAATTCTCTAGAAAGGATCAACAGCAGAATAACTGAGGCGGAAGAATGGAAAACTCACCTGGAAGATAAAATAGTGGAAATAACTATTGCAGAGCAGAATAAAGAAAAAAGAATGAAAAGAATTGAGGACAGTCTCAGAGACCTCTGGGACAACATTAAATGCATCAACATTCAACTAATAGGGGTCCCAGAAGAAGAAGAGGAAAAGAAAGGGACTGAGAAAATATTTGAAGAGATTATAGTTGAAAACTTCCCTAATATGAGAAAGGAAAGAGCAAACAAGTCCAGGAAGCACAGAGAGTTCCACACAGGATAAATCCAAGGAGAAACACGCCAAGACACATATTAATCAAACTATCAAAAATTAAATACAAAGAAAAAATATTAAAAGCAGCAAGGGAAAAACAACAAATAACATACAAGGGAATCCCCATAAGGTTAACAGCTGATCTTTCAGTAGAAACTCTGCAAGCTAGAAGGGAGTCGCAGGACATATTTAAAGTGATGAAGGAGAAAAACCTACAACCAAGATTACTCTACCCAGCAAGGATCTCATTCAGATTTGATGGAGAAATTAAAGCCTTTACAGACAGGCAAAAGCTGAGAGAGTTCAGCACCACCAAACCAGCTTTACAACAAATGCTAAAGGAACTTCTCTAGGCAAGAAACACAAGAGAAGGAAAAGACCTATAATACCAAACCCAAAACAATTAAGAAAATGGGAATAGGAACATACATATCGATAATTTCCTTAAATGTAAATGGATTAAATGCTCCCACCAAAAGACTGGCTGAATGGATACAAAAACAAGACCCGTGTATATGCTGTCTACAAGAGACCCATTTCAGACCTAGGGACACATACAGACTGAAAGTGAGGGGATGGGAAAAGATATTCCATGCAAATGGAAATCAAAAGAAAGCTGGAGTAGCAATTCTCATATCAGACAAAATAGACTTTAAAATAAAGACTATTACAAGAGACAAAGAAGGACACTACATAATGATCAACGGATCAATCCAAGAAGATATAACAATTGTAAATATTTATGCACCCAACATAGGAGCACCTCAATACATAAGGCAAATACTAACAGCCATAAAAGGGGAAATTGACAGTAACATAATCATAGTAGGGGACTTTAAAACCCCACTTTCACCAATGGACAGCTCATCCAAAATGAAAGTAAATAAGGAAACACAAGCTTTAAATGATACATTAAACAAGATGGACGTAATCGATACTTATAGGACATTCCATGGAAAAACAACAGAATACACATTTTTCTCAAGTGCTCATGGAACATTCTCCAGGATAGATCATATCTTGGGTCACTAATCAAGCCTTGGTAAATTTAAGAAAATTGAAATCATATCAAGTATCTTTTCCGACCACAACGCTATGAGACTAGACATCAATTACAGGAAAAGATCTGTAAAAAATACAAACACATGGAGGCTAAACAATACACTATTTAATAACGAAATGATCACTGAAGAAATCAAAGAGGAAATAAAAAAATACCTAGAAACAAATGACAATGAAAAAATGACCACCCAAAACCTATGGGATGCAGCAAAAGCAGTTCTACGAGAGAAGTTTATAGCAATACAATCCTACCTTAAGAAACAAGAAACATCTCAAATAAACAAACTAACCTTGCACCTAAAGCAATTAGAGAAAGAAGAACAAAAAAAACCCAAAGTTAGCAGAAGGAAAGAAATCATAAAGATGAGATCAGAAATAAATGAAAAAGAAAAGAAGGAAACGATAGCAAAGATCAATAAAACTAAGAGCTGGTTCTTTGAGAAGATAAACAAAATTGATAAACCATTAGCCAGACTCATCAAGAAAAAAAGGGAGAAGACTCAAATCAATAGAATTGGAAATGAAAAAGGAGAAGTTACAACTGACACTTCAGAAATAGGATCATGAGAGATTACTACAAGCAACTCTATGCCAATTAAATGGACAACCTGGAAGAAATGGACAAATTTTTAGAAATGCACAGCCTTCCGAAACTGAACAGGAAGAAATACAAAATATGAACAGACCAATCAGCAGCACTGAAATTGAAACTGTGATTTAAAATCTTCCAACAAACAAAAGCCCAGGACCAGATGGCTTTACAGGCGAATTCTATGAAACATTTAGAGAAGAGCTAACACCTATCCTTCTCAAACTCTTCCAAAACATAGCAGAGGGAGGAACACTCTCAGACTCATTCTACGAGGCCACCATCACCCTGATACCAAAACCAGACAAAGATGTCACAAAGAAAGAAAACTACAGGCCAATATCACTAATGAACACAGATGCAAAAATCCTCAACAGTATACTGGCAAACAGAATCCAACAGCACATTAAAAGGATCATACACCGTGATCAACTGGGGTTTATCCCAGGAATGCAAGAATTCTTCAGTATATGCAAACCAATCAATGTGATACACCATATTAACAAATTGAAGGAGAAAAACCATATGATCATCTCAATAGATGCAGAAAAAGCTTTTGACAAAATTCAACACCATTTATGATAAAAACCCTCCAGAAAGTAGGCATAGAGGGTACTTACCTCAACATAATAAAGGCCGTACATGACCAACCCACAGCCAACATCGTTTTCAATGGTGAAAAATGGAAAACATTTCCACTAAGATCAGGAACAAGACAAGGTTGCCCACTCTCAACACTATTATTCAACATATTTTTGAAAGTTTCAGCCACAGCAATCAGAGAAGAGAAAGAAATAAAAGGAATCCAAATCAGAAAAGAAGAAGTAAAGCTGTCACTGTTTGCAGATGACATGATACTATACATAGAGAATCCTAAAGATGCTACCAGGAAACTACTAATCAATGAATTTGATAAAGTAGCAGGATACAAAATTAATACACACAAATCTCTTGCATTCCTATACACTAATGATGAAAAATCTGAAAGTGAAATTAAGAAGACCCTCCCATTTACCATTGCAACAAAAAGAATAAAATATCTAGGAAAAAACCTACCTAAGGAGACAAAAGACCTGTATGCAGAAAATTACAAGACACCGATGAAATAACTTAAAGATTATACAAATAGATGGAGAGATATACCATGTTCTTCGATTGGAAGAATCAATATTGTGAAAATGACTATACTACCCAAAGCAATCTACAGATTCAATGCAATCCCTATCAAACTACCACTGGCATTTTTCACAGAACTAGAACAAAAAATTTCACAATTTGTATGGAAACACAAAAGACCCCGAATAGCCAAAGCAATCTTGAGAAAGAAAAGCGCAGCTGGAGGAATCACGCTCCCTGACTTCAGACTATACTACAAAGCTACAGTAATCAAGACAGTATGGTACTGGCACAAAAACAGAAATAGAGATCAATGGAACAGGATAGAAAGCCCAGAGATAAACCCATGCACATATGGTCACCTTATCTTTGATAAAGGAGGCAAGAATACACAATAGAGAAAAGACAGCCTCTTCAATAAGTGGTGCTGGGAAAAATGGACAGCTACATGTAAAAGAGTAAAATTAGAACACTGCCTAACACCATACACAAAAATAAACTCAAAATGGATTAAAGACCTAAATGTAAGGCCAGACACTATCAAACTCTTAGAGGAAAACATAGGCAGAACATTGTATGACATAAATCACAGTAAGATCCTTTTTGACTCATCTCCTAGAGAAATGGAAATAAAAAGAAAAAAAAACAAATGGGACCTAATGAAGCTTAAAAGCTTTTGCACAGCAAAGGAAACCATAAACAAGACGAAAAGACAACCCTCAGAATGGGAAAAAATATTTGCAAATGAAGCAACAATCTCCAAAATTTATAAGTAGCTCATGCAGCTCAATATTAAACAAACAAACAACCCAATCCAAAAATGGGCAGAAGACCTAAACAGACATTCCTCCAAAGAAGATATACAGATTGCCAACAAACACATGAAAGGATGCTCAACATGACTCATCATTAGAGAAATGCAAATCAAAACTACGATGAGGTATCACCTCACACCAGTCAGAATGGCCATCATCAAAAATCTACAAACAGTAAGTGCTGGAGAGGGTGTGAAGAAAAAGGAAGCCTCTTGCACTGTTGGTGGGAATGTAAATTGATACAGCCACTATGGAGAACAGTATGGAGGTTCCTTAAAAAACTAAAAATAGCATTACCATACGACCCAGCAATCCCACTACTGGGCAAATACCCTGAGAAAACCATAATTCAAAAAGAGTCATGTACCAAAATGTTCACTGCAGCTGTATTTACAATAGCCAGGACATGGAAGCAACCTAAGTGTCTATCGACAGATGAATGGATAAAGAAGATGCGGCACATATATACAATGGAATATTACTCAGCCATAAAAAGAAACGAAATTGGGTCATTTGTAGAGATGTGGATGGACCTAGAGACTGTCATACAGAGTGAAGTAAGTCAGAACGAGAAAAACAAATACTGTATGCTAACACATGTATATGGAATCTAAAAAACAACAAAAATGGTCATGAAGAACCTAAGGGCAAGACGGGAATAAAGACGCAGACCTACTAGAGAATGAACTTGAGGATACAGGGAGGGGGAAGGGTAAGATGGGACAAAGTGAGAGAGTGGTATGGACATATATACACTACAAAATGTAAAATAGATAGCTAGTGGGAAGCAGCCGCATAGCACAGGGAGATCAGCTTGGTGCTTTGTGACCACCTAAAGGGGTGGGAGAGGGAGCGTGGGAAGGAAGGAGATGCAAGAGGGTAGATATATGGGGATATATGTATATGTATAACTGATTCACTTTGTTATAAAGCAGAAACTAACACACCATTGTAACGCAGTTATACTCCAATAAAGATGTTAAAAAAAATTAAAAAATAAATGCAAAGATAAAGGAGCCAGTGGAGAATGCTTCATTCTCCTCTCTCAGAAAATGTTGATGACTTATGATATGAACTCATGCACACATGACTGAAGAAAAAAAGCTCAAATTCATAATCACTTCTTAATGATATCACAAAAAATTAAGCATAAAAAGCATGGAAATTCTTGCTTATATTATTCAAAAAATAATGAAATAGTTGGGCATTAAAATAATTTTAAACGAAAAAAAATGTACCCGCACTTAATGTGTTTTGATAAATGTACACTCCCACGTAGCTACCACTTCCATCAAGTTATAAACATTTCCATGACCCAGAAAGTTCCCACATGCCCCAGTATAGTCAATCCTCTCCTCCATCTCAGAGAATCACTGATTCTGACTTCTATGACTACAGATTAGTTTTGCCTGTTCTGAACCTTAAAATATGTACTCTTTTGTCACTAGCTTTTTTCACTTAGTTAATTATTTTAACATTCACCTATGTTGTTAAACATATCAGTGGTTCATTCTTCTTTATTGCTGAGTAGTATTCCATTGTAAGAATGTACCTTTATTATTTCTCTATTCATCTGTTGATGGACATTTGAGTTATTTCCAGAGTTTGGTTATTATGAATAAAACTTCTGTGATCTTTTGTGTGTAAGTCTCTTGTGAGCATATGTTTTCATTTTTCTTGGGTAAGAAATAGAATTGCTGGTTCATATGTAGATATGTATTTAACTGGATAAGAAAACTGCCAATTTCAGTGGAGCACACACCAGTCAGTGTACACTCAAGAAACAGACACAAAGGAGTGACCAAGATGGCAGAGTAGGGAGACCCTGAGCTTACCTCCTCCCATGGGCACACCCAAATTGCAACTATTTATAGAGCAACTATCAATGAGAACAACCTGCAGACTAGCAGAAAAGGTTTTCCACAACTAAAGATATAAAGAAGGAACCACAATAAGATAGGTAGGAGGGGCGGAGAGACAGTATCATCAAGACCCACAGGTGACCCACAAACTAGAAAATAGTCACAATAGCAGAGGTTCTCCCCAAGGTATGAGGAGTATAAGCCCCACCGACAGGCTCCCCAGCCCAGGGCTCCTGCACTATAAAGGTGAACCTCCAGAACATCTGGCTTTGAAGGCTAGTGGGTCTTGCATATAGGACAGCCAAAGGTCTGCAGGAAACAGAGACTCCACTCTTATTAAAGGGGGTACACAAAATCTCACATGATCCAAGAACCAGTGCAGAGGCAGTAATTTGAAAGAAGCTTGCGACAGACCCACTTGCTGATCTTGGAGAGCCTCCCACTGACGCAGGAGGCAACTAGGACTCCCCCTGTGGACAGAGAAGCTGATGTCAGCCTTTTGGGGGAGTTCATTCTACCATGAGGACACCAGTGCTGACAAGTGTCATTCTGGAGCCCTCCCTCTAGCCTATTAGCACCAGGCGGCTTACCCACCCACCAGTCAGTCCACACCAGTCCTAAGAACCCTCCCAGGCCAAGCAGCCAGCCACACAGGGACCCGGCCCTGCCCAGCAGCAACTAGTTACATAAAACAGAACCCCCATAAGACCATCAGCTGACTTTTCAGCAGAAACTCCAAAGGCCAGAGGGAGTGTCACTATATATTTAAAGTGATAAAAGGAAAAAAACCTACAACCAAAAATATTCTACCCAGCAAGGCTTTCATTCAGATTTGAAGGATAAAGAGTTTTACAGACAAGCAAAAGCTAAAAGAGTTCAGCAGCACAAACCAGCTTTACAAGAAATGTTAAAGGGACTTCTCTAAGCAGAAAACCCACAACTAGAAGTACGAAAATTACAAAAGGAAAAATCTCATCGGTAAAGGAAAATATACAGGAAAAGTAGGAGATCGACTACTCATAAAGCTAGTAGGAACGTTAAAAGACAAAAATAGTAAAATCTCTACAGTAAGTATTTAAGGGATATACAAAACAAAAAGATGTAAAATACGGTGTCAAAAACATTAAACATGGGGAGTGGGAAGTGAAAATGCAGGACTGTTAGAATGCATTCAAAATTATGAGATCCCGGGCTTCCCTGGTGGCGCAGTGGTTAAGAATCTGCCTGCCAATGCAGGGGACACGGGTTCGATCCCTGGCTCGGGAAGATTCCACATGCCGCGGAGCAACTAAGCCCGTGTGCCCCAACTACTGAGCCTGTGCTCTAGAGCCCATGAGCCAAGCCCACGCGTGCCTAGAGCCCACGTTCCACAAGAGAAGCCACAACAATGAGAAGCCCATGCGCCGCAACAAAGACCCAATGCAGCTAAAAATAAATTAATTAATTTAAAAAAAACTTCTGAGATCCTCAACTTAAAATAATCATATATACATATATACATATACATATATATATTGCTATATACAAACCTCATGGTAACCACAAACTAAAAATCTGTAATAGATACACACAAAAAAAGGAAAAGGGGTCCAAACAGAACACTAAAGATAGTCATAAAATCACAAAGGAACAGAGCAAAAGTGGAAGAAAGGAACAAAAAAGAACTATAAAAACACCAACAAAACAATGAACAAAATGGCAATAAGCACACACGTATCAATAACTTCTTTAAATTTAAAGAGACTAAGTGCTCCAATCAAAAGACACAGAGTGGCTGAATGGATTAAAAAACAAGACCCACTGCGTACAAGAGACTCATTTCAGATCTAAAGACACACATAGTGATGGCATGGGAAAACAGTAGCCAAGACATGTAAGCAATTCAAGTATCCATGGGTAGACTAATTGATAAAGAAGATATGAGATAGATAGATAGATGATAGACAGACAGAATGGAATATTACTCAGCCATAAAAAAGAGAGAAATCTTACCATATATGACAACATGGATGGACCTAGAGGGTATTGTGCTAAGTGAAATAAGTCAGACAGAGAAAGACAAACACAGTATGATTTCACTTATATGTGGAATCTGAAAACAAAACAAATGAATAATACAGCAAAACAGAAACAGACTCATAGATACAAAGAACAAACCGGTGGTTACCAGCGGGGCAAGGGGGGAGGGATGAGTCAAATAGGTGAGGGAGATTAAGAGATACAAACTTTTTGTTACAAAATAAATGAGTCACGGGGATGAAATGTACAGCCTGGGGAATACGGCCAATAATATTGTAATAACTTTATATGGTGACAGATGGTAATTATACTTATCCCAGTAATCACTTTGTAACGTATAAAAATTTCAAATCACTATGTTGCACACCTGGAACTAACATAGTGTTGTAAGTCAATGAAAAGAGAAAAGAAAACTGTCAAACTCATTTCCAAAGTGACTGTACAATTTTACACTCACATCAACAACACGTGAGAGCTCCAGCTACTGCAAATCCTTGCCATCACTGAATCTTGTCATTCTTTTTTGTTTTAGCCATTAAGAGCAGTCTTTTGATGAGCTAAAAACCAGAGGCTATATCTGTTTGTTATTTAAGCCTGGTTTGATTTTTTTCCATGCAGCAACCCTTATTTTGAAGAATTGCTGCCTCCCAAATCCATGTATTTAGGACCCATCGCATGTGCCTCATTAAGATTCTTCCCACCTCGTCTATGTTCTAGACCCTTGGCTACTTTGTTCCACTTCAGTTGCTACCAGGGTCTTAACTCCATGCAGGGCACACGGTCCCACTGCCTCTTGTTCTGGCTCCTCTTGATGTTTCTAAGCTCAGAGGTAGCATATGTCCCCCAGGGCATGGAGGACAGCTGAAGGG
Organism: Globicephala melas; assembly: GCF_963455315.2. Taxonomy (NCBI): domain Eukaryota; kingdom Metazoa; phylum Chordata; class Mammalia; order Artiodactyla; family Delphinidae; genus Globicephala; species Globicephala melas. Next base: position 36,546,378 of record NC_083332.1, on the reverse strand, counting down.
ACTGGGTGATCCAATCTAGAAGTATAAAGGAGCTGTCTCCCTCTGGGATAAACTTTGATCAGTGGGCGATCAGAGATGGGATGGAGCTGGCAGGCACATTTCCTGTGTCTTTACTGCATAAATCTGGGGCCCAGATGCTTCGTGCAGTGTCCAGCCATCCATTCCACATAGCTTAGTGGATGTACCTACTGAGCAGCCAACGGTGACCCATCAGGAAATAGTGGCCACACAGTAATGCATCACTTTGCATTTGTTCCCCATCCTTTCCTGCCTCACTTCCTTTTTCTCTCTGTGTCTTGGGATTTGAACTTCCAATAAATTATTTTCATTTAAATCTTGCTTCAGGTTCTGTTTTTAGGTAACTTAGTTTCTCCATAAGTTCCTTCTCTTGAGCTATCTTGACCCTCATCCTTCTTAATGTCCTTTTCTTCAAACTTTTATTGATTTTATGAGTCATCCAGTGTCTCTCTAATAAATTCCATTTTGGTCAGAGTCAATTTCTGTAGCTTAAGGCCACAGAATCTTAATCAGTTTATGAGACAACGATGTAATTTTGTAGGATGTTAGAATATATCTTTATAATATTTTATCCTATGAAAGAGGAAAATGGGGATCATAGAAGTTCATATAGTTAATCATCTGCTGCAGCGGAAATGCATAGACTATCACTTGGCATATAGTATGTACTAAGTAAATATTTGCTGGATCTGAATCAGAAACCTGGTGAGTACTGCATTTTCCACCAAATTTGAATTCAAAGACTGTGAGCTCCCTACTATATCACATTTTATCTCAATTCCAGTTAAAGATTTCAACAGGAATCGTTCTCTCTCAGATGTATTGTAAAGGATTCTCTATGATTATCTGCCTGCTGATATAATTCTTCATCCAAATAGTTGTTTAGTCTGGATTGCTCCATCCTCTGAAATAGAATTCTTTATTCTGTCTGATTTAAAGAGTAGTACACCTGAGAAACCTTGAAGAAAAAGAACAAAGCCAGAGAATTTATACTACCATTTATGAAGGCTTAGTGTAAAGCTCTAGTAACTAAGACAGTGTGGTTTTAGCACAAGGATAGAAAAACTAACCAATGGAACAGAATGACTACAAAAACAAACTCTATGATTACATGAGATACAATGGGGAATTCTTTTTTATCTGGTTCTAGGTTAATTAGATATCCATGTGGAAAAACTACATTTTGTTAGCTACTTCAAATAAACCAGAAAATAAAATATAAACAAATGGTATAAACAAATGGTAGAAATTATAAGGGTAAATTTCAACATAAATAAATGCTTTTATCAATTATGCTGGCCTTTATCATCTCATTATTGCTGCCAGTAAATATTTTAAGCTTTAAACTTGGTTTAGGAATTAGAAAAGAATTTTACAGACCATTCTATGTAACAATTATTTTCATAACAGTTTTACAATACAACATATATTACTGAAAAAAATCCAATTGTATTCTTTTATCAAATGCCATTTAGTTTTCATCTTTGTAATTTCCTCCCTAAGAATTTCAGAGTGTGTAGGGCACTGGATAACATAAGGAACTATTTCATTCTTACGCAAAATTAAATATTTTAATAGATTGCCAAAAGCAAATCCCTATTTATGTTTTATTATTTTTTTCTTCAAAGTATTTATTATGGGTTTTAAATGACAGATTTCATTCTCAGAAAATGATTATATCAATTTAATTAATTGTCACCTCAGGGTCGATTCTTTCATATCTAAGAAGTTTGGAACAGAAAAGATTCCAAAAACTGAAAACCATTGCAGCTAGGCACCTGGAAGATGAGATTCAATTCAGCTAACTGAGAAGTAAACTCTTAAATATATAATTCCATAAATATGTTCATATTTCCTTTATCTAATTTTAGAACTTTCACTTAGAAATCATATATTAAAGAAACAATTGAAACCCCCTTTGTAGCCAGCCCTGATTTATTTCCCTCTTTATTCTCCCAAGTCGTATGGCTTTCCCAGACACGTTTTTTCATTTTTAATACATATCTACCTATCCATAAACAGCAGATAGTATTATTTTGTGTGTGGCTTTTTTAAAATCACATAAACTGTATCATTCCATGGATGTTGTTCTGTTCCTTAGATTTTTACTCAAATTGTGCTTCTGAGGTTTATCTAGATTGATACTGATAAATCTGAATAAAGTTCTTTTTTTTTTTTTTCGGCTTCTAAAAAGAAGGAGCAGACACTGCCAGTTGCCTACCCAATACCATGCCTCATCTTTTTTCTTTCTAAGAGAAACATAATTTTTTTTTCAATGTAGTCATGTGCCTGAAAAATTAGACAATATTTTCCAGGCTTCTTGCAGCTAAATTTCTAGCTAATGCCATTGAGCAAAGTCTGCTTGGGATTGCTCTGGAAAATCTGATTTCTCAGCTGCCTTCTCCTCCTTGTTTAATTCTTTTTACTTTTCTCCTACCTAGCATGAGGATGTGATTCATGGTGGCAATGCAGCCATTTTGTAACCATAAGAAAAAGAGCTACATGCTAGGTATGGCAGAGTAGGATGTATAGAAGCTTGGACTCTTTTTTTTTAATTTAATTTTTATCTTATATTAGGGTATAGTTGATTTACAATACTGTGTTAGTTTCAGGTGTACAGCAAAGTGGTTCAATTATTCATATACATATATCCATTCTTCATCAGATTCTTTTCCCATATAGGTTATTACAGAGTACCGAGTAGAGTTCCCTGTGCCATACAGTAGGTCCTTGTTGATTATCTATTTTATATATAGTAGTGTGTATATGTTAATCCAAAATTCCTAATTTATCCCTCCCCCCACACACCTTTCCCCTTTGGTAACCATAACTTTGTTTTCGAAGTCTGTGAATCTGTTTCTGTTTGTAAATAAGTTCATTGTATCATCTTTTTAGATTCCACATACAAATGATATCATATGATATTTGTCTTTCTCTGTCTGACTTACTTCACTTAGTATGATGATCTCTAGGTACTGGCACAAAAACAGAAATATAGATCAATAGAACAGGGTAGAAAGCCCAGAAATAAACCCAAGCACCTATGGTCAATTAATCTATGACAAAGGAGACAAGAACATAAAATGGAGAAAAGACAGTCTCTTCAATAAGTTGTGCTGGGGAAACTGGACAGTACATGTGAAAGAATGAAATTAGAACACTCTCGAACGCCATACACAAAAATAAACTCAAAATGGATTAAAGACCTAAATGTAAGACCAGATACTATAAAACTCTTAGAGGAAAACACAGGCAGAACACTCCTTGACATAAATCGGAGCAATATCTTTTTGGATCCACCTCCTAGGGTAATGAAAATAAAAACAAAAATAAACAAATGGGCTCTAATTAAACTTAAAAGCTTTTGCACAGCAAAGGAAACCATAACAAAATGAAAAGACAACCCACAGAATGGGAGAAAATATTTGCAAATGAAGCAATGGACAAGGGATTAAACTCCAAAATATACAAACAGCTCATGCAGCTCAATATCAAAAAACAAACAACTCAATCAAAAACTAGGCAGAAGATATAAATAGACATTCTCCAAAGAAGATGTACAGATAGCCAAAAAGCACATGAAAATATGCTCAAAATCGCTAATTATTAGAGAAATGAAAATCAAAACTACAATGAGGTATCACCTTACACTGGTCAGAAGGGCCCTCATCAGAAAGTCTACAAACAATAAATGCTGGAGAGGGTGTGGAGAAAAGGGAACCCTCCTGCACTGTTGGTGGAAATGTAAATTGGTACAACCACTATGAAGGACAGTATGGAGCTTCCTTAAAAAACTAAAAATAGAACTACTATATGATACAGCAATCCCACTCCTGGGCATATATCTAGACAAAACCATAATTTGAAAAGATGCACCCCAGTGTTCATTGCAGCACTATTTATAATATCCAGGAGATGGAAGCAACATAAATGTCCATTGACAGAGGAATGGATAAAGGAGATATGGTATATATATACAATGGAATATTACTCAGCCATAAAAAAGAATGAAATAATGCCATTTGCAGCAACATGGATGGACCTAGAGATTATCATACTAAGTAGAAGCTTGTACCCTTGATGGCCTTGTGGAGCTACCATAGCAGCTACAAGTAGTCCTACCTCTGGACTTCATATTAAGTGGGAAAAGTAAAATCTCTTTTTGGTTAAAGTACAGTAGTTGGTTCTCTACCACATGCAGCCTTATTAACTCCTAACTAATAGAATTCCAGTAATGAATATGCTATAGATATATACATCCATTTATCCATTCCAATAAATTATTTACTTCTACTTCTTTACAGTTATAACCAGTATTGCAGTGAACATCCTTGTATAATGAACTTCTCTTTACACATATCTGAGATTCCCTAGAAGTACTGAAAGTTCATATAGCTGATTCACTTTGTTATACAACAGAAACTAACACAACATTGTAAAGCAATTACACTCCAATAAACATGTTAAAAAAAAAGTTCATAAGGTCATACTGATATTCAACTTTGGAGAACAGTTTAAAACACCTAGAAAAGTGATGGTTCTTTACATTCCCATAAACAGTGTCTGCATTTTTTATTCCATACACCTTTGCCAATTTGATGAGTCCCGGCCGATGAAATTTTTGTTAAGTCTGGTGGGTATGAAATAGTATCTCATTTTTTAAACTTTAAATTCATTAATTCCTAGTGAGGTTGATTGCTTTTTCATATTAGACTTTCTTATTTTTTTCTTATTGGACTTTTGGCTACTCCTAAATTAATTTATGGAACACAATTATATGAATACAAGAGTAGGTCCAGAAGAATCTTCAAATGAAGGAAAAAATTTCAATTCAATAATGGCTACTTTTTGTTGAGTATTTATTACATTTCATCAATTCTACTCCTCATGAAAATTCTGAAAGATAGTAAGATAGGAATTACTATTCGGAAGTTTTTGTTATTTTTATAAATTTTATTACACTGTGACATTATTCCAAGGTTTGTATAGACATGGAGGAGTTATTATTTGTCCAAAATCATACAATAGGAAGCAGTAGAGCAGAGATTTGAACTTGACTGCTGACTCCAAAGCCTGTACATTTTTTATTACACAATGCTGAGCATAAGACTTTTTTCAGCATAAACTGTGTGCAGGAAAGTTATTAGCTGCTGTAGAGAAGGAGACAAGTAAAATGTAAGTAATAGTCTGAACTATAAAGACAAAAACATATATATTCATACTTGTTTTCAAACATGGAGCTGAAAAATACACATACTTAAGAAACAGTTTCTGGTCAAGGAAAATATGAGATAAAGAGAAATTTTTAAAAAGATTGAATATCACCAGAGAAATGTTCTACAATTGCTACTTGGACACAACTTTAATTTTAGTAGGTTAAGTGAATGCAAGTGATCCATCTTAGTTTTAGAGAAGCAGGTGCTACTTTAGCTCATGAAATTTCTCCTTGCAGAATTAACTGAAATTGGCTTAGCTATGAGTACTCTCAGTTGACTTGGGAACTGGCTCAAGTCACGAAGAAGAAATAATCATAAAACTCTGAGTACCTAGTTTGCTACTGGGGTGGCACAGGGGTTGATGGATTGAGTTTCATTTAGCATCTTCACTAATGACCTGAAGGAGGGAGCAAATAACTTGTTAATGAAATTCACAAATGGTAATATATGAGGAGGCATTGCAAACACTGATAAAGACTGCTAAATTATCAAAAGAAACCCAAAGAGGTTAGACATATAGACACAAACGAACAACCTAAAACGTACCATGGAAATTTAAGAGTTGAGAACAGGAATGGATGTGGGAGAAAGTTGATAGAGGAAATGTTACTAATTTTTATGATGCCATCAACTAAAAGCCTTCTAAAGCATTATTTCTAAAAGAAACCCAGGAGTTAAAGTAAAAAGTCATCCACCGATGGACACTTCGCTGTTTCCACATCTTGGCTATTGTAACTAATGCTGCAACAAACACGGGCATGCAAATGCCCCTTTGAGATCCTGTTTTCATTTCCTTTGGATATAGACCCAGAAGTGGGATTGCTGGATCATATGGTAGTTCTTAATTTTTTTTAGGAACTTCCGTACTGTTTTCCACCCTGGCTGCACAAGTTTACATTCCCACCAACTGTGCACAAGGATTCCCTTTTCTCCACATCCTCACCAACACTTGTTATCTCTTGTCTTCTTGATCTCAATGAGGTGATATCTCATTGTGGTTTTGATTTGCATTTCCTTGACAATTAGTGATGTTGAATATCTTTTTTATGTACCTGTTGGCCATTCATACGACTTTTTTGTAAAAATATCTATTCAGGGGCTTCCCTGGTGGCGCAGTGGTTGAGAGTCTGCCTGCCAATGCAGGGGACGTGGGTTTGTGCCCCGGTGCGGGAGGATCCCACATGCCGCGGAGCGGCTGGGCCCGTGAGCCGTGGCCGCTGGGCCTGCGCGTCCGGAGCCTGTGCTCCGCAACGGGAGAGGCTACAACAGTGAGAGGCCCACATACCGCAAAAAAAAAAAAAAAAAAATGTCTATTCAGTTCCTCTGCCCACTTTTTAATTGGATTGCTTATATATATATTTGCTATTGAGTTGTATGAATGGATAAAAAAGATGTCATATACATATATATACAATGCAATATTATTCAGCCATGAGAAGGGACATCCTGCCATTTGCAACAACATGGTTGGAGCTTGGGCACATAATGCTAAATGAAATAAGTCAGACAGAGAAAGAGAAATACCTTATGATATCACTTATATGTGGAATCTAAAAAAGCTGAATTCATTGAGACAGATACTAGAATGGCAGTTACCAGGGACTGGAGGAAAAGGGGAGTTATTAGTCAAGATTACAAATTTCCAGCTATAAGATAAATAAGTTCTGGGGATCTAATGTAGAGCATACTGATTAAAGTTAATAATACTGCATTACATATTTGAAAGTTGCTAAGAGAGTAAATCTTAAATGTTCTCATCACAAGAAAAGAAATGGTAATTATGTGATATGATGGAGATGTTAGCTACCACAACAGAGGTAATCATTTTGAAATGTATATATGTATCAAATCAACATTGTACACCTTAAACTTACACAATGTGATATCTCAATTATATATCTCAATAAAGCTGAATGAAAAATAAAGTGAAAAGTAAAGTCAATTAGATCTTAGCTTATAATGTGAAAAGGGTGCCAAAAAGAACTCTGGCTTACTGCTGTATGGTAGAGCAGAAAGAGCCTTGGATTTGGATTCAGTAAGACAGATTTGAAATTCAAACCCAGGTCTTCCATCTCAATTTTTCATCTATAAAATGAGAATGATGATAACCACCTCACAGGACTGCTGCCTGATTAAAATGAGGGAATATGCAAAAAAGCAACAAGCTCAATGCCTGGCATGACCGATAGACCAGCAAACATGATATAAAGCAGTCTTTGATACATTCCTTGAAGTGAGTTGCTGGACTCAGACCTGAGCACTTTAACTCCCAAAATATGGAATTAACCTGGAGAAAGTGCCAAGAAGAGTAAGGGGAAAGGTAGGAGCAAAACCAAGAGACAGAAGAACTTAATCCAATTCACTAGTTCCAGAAACACAGCTGAGGCGTGCAAGGCTGAAAATGGAGAGTGAATATTTAATATGAACAAGGAGATGCAAGTAAGAGTAATGGGATGAGATTAAGAAAAAGAAAGCTTAAGCTTTAGATCAGGAAAAAAACTTTTCCTTGATACTCCTGTCAGATAGTAGCAGAATATTCACACAAGGAGAACAGTAAGTGAACCATTTCTTAAAGTACTTTAAATTAACTGTATAATAGTTCAAAAAGTTTATCAAGGGACTGGGAATTTGGGGTTGGTAGATGCAAAGTATTACATTTAGAATGGATAAACAACAAGGTCCTACTGTATAGCACAGGGAACTGTATCCAATCTCCTGGGATAAGCCATAATGGAAAAGAATATTAAAAAGGAATGTTAGATGCAAGAGGGAGGAGATATGGGGATATACATATATGTATAGCTGATTCACTTTGTTATAAGGCAGAAACTAACAAAAAAAACAAACAAACAAAAGGAATGTTAAAAAATGTTTAACAAGGGAAAAACCCCTCCTAAATTCTTTTGAACTCTAATGCCTTTGATAATAATTCTCACACCACCATGATTCAAAATTATCCAAGAGATTCTAAAACAGTAGTAGAATAATTGACCCTTTTCTTCAAATTCTCAGCAAAAATCCCTAATAAGTCACTGAACAGAATGTTTACAGATTTAAAGTTCCTTTCCTCCTAGAAATTATCCTTAAACACTTTGGTATACTGCTGTATATATGATGATATCTGATTTTTCACGCCATTATTTCACAACTGATTTATCCAGATTTCACAATGTTCTGCAAAATAAATTATTCTATTCAGATGCTCTAACTTCTGGACAAGTGTGAAGTTCTCCTTTGCACTGGAAAAATCTTATTACTTGAGTCTAAGGCAGGCTTTGGTCTGGTGCAGGTTAGATAACCAGCAGATACTCAAGCAAGAGCCAGGAGAAAAAACACGTAACGGGGAAGGCAGACATCTGATTAATACATCAAGATACCATCAAAAAAACCCCACTAATTCTAAAAGATACACGCACACCCTATGTTCAGTGCAGCATTATTTACAATAGCCAAGATACAGAAGCAGCATAAGTGTCCAACAATAGATGACTAAAGATGATGTGTGTGTGTGTGTGTGTGTGTGTGTGTGTGTGTGTGTGTGTGTGATGGAATATTAGCCATTAAAAATAACGAAATCTTGCCAATTGCTACAAGGTGGTTGGACCTAGAGGGTATTATGCTAAGTGAAATAACTCAAATAGAGAAAGATAAATACTGTATGATTTCACTTACATGTAGAATCAACAAAACAAAACAAATGAATAAACAAAACTAAACAGAGCCATAGATACAGAGAACAATCTGTTGGTCGCCAGAGGGGAGGAGGGTGTGACATTGGGTGAAATAGGTGAAGGGGATTAAGAAGTACAACCTTCCAAACTAACACAACATTGTAAAGCAACTACAATAAAAACTGCAATAAAAATTTTAAAAAAAGGAAGTACAACTTTCCAGTTATAAAATAAATAAGTCATGAGAAAATAATGTACAGCATAGGGAACAGTCAATAATATTGCAGGGCTTCCCTGGTGGCGCAGTGGTTGAGAGTCCGCCTGCCGATGCAGGGGACATGGGTTCGTGCCCCGGTCCGGGAGGATCCCACGTGCCGCGGAGCTGCTGGGCCCGTGAGCCATGGCCGCTGGGCCTGCATGTCCGGAGCTTGTGCTCCGCAACGGGAGAGGCCACAGCAGTGAGAGGCCCGTGTACCACAAAAAAAAAAAATAATAATAATAATAATATTGCTATAACTGTTTATGGTAACAGATGGTTAGTAGACATCATGGTGATCAATTCATACTGTATATAAATATCAAATTACTATGTTGTATGCCTGAAACAAATATAAACAAATATAATATTGTATGTCCCACACAAATGAACATATCTATGAAACAGACCCACAGACATAGAGAACAGACTTGTGGTTGCCAACAGAGGTGTGGGAGGGTCAGGGATGGATTGGGAGTTTGGGATTAGCAGATGCAAAACTATTATACGTAGGATGGATAAACAACAAGGTCCTACTGTATAGCACAGGTAACTATATCCAATATCCTGTGATAAACCATAATGGAAAAGAATATTAAAAAGAGAATGTATATATATATAGATGTATAACTGAATCACTTTGCTGTACAGCAGAAATTAAAACATTGTAAATTAACAATACTTCAATAAAATTTTTTAAAATATTGTATGTAAACTATAGTTCAATTTAAAAAAAGAAAAAAATATCATCAAAAAAACATATACTGTCAACCATATGCCAGGCACTGTATGAGGTCTTGGTGATTTAACAATGGCCAATAAAAACTAATGTTCCCAGCCTCAAAGACTTATATTTTGAAGAGATACATGATGGCAAATAAAATACAACTTCTAGGGTACAAAAGTATATGAAGAAACATGAAAGGATTAAGGGGTGGCTTGGGAATGGGAACAGGGGACAACACTATTTGTTAGGTGGTCAAAGAAAGCCTCTTAGTATATACATTTGAAAAAAGACCTGAAAAAAAGTGAGGGAGGAAGCTCGATTTAGGAAAATCACATTCCAGACAGAGGAAAAAGTAAACCCAAAGGCCTTGCTCCTGCATATTTCAGGAGCAACAGGTAAGGCAATGTAGTCAGGATGGGGTAACCAGGGACTTGTAGGTATTCTTGGGTGGAGGTGGCAAACATGATAGGAGTTAAGGTTAAAAACTAGGCAGTGGCCAAACTGTAAGGAGCCTTGACAGCTCGGAAAGGTATGGGAAAGCATGAAGGTGTTGAGAAGGGGAGTAACAGGATCCGATTTGCATTTCTAAAAGCTCACTCTGGGTGCTCTTTGAAAAATGGATTTTGTTGGGTGCAGGGTGGAGGTAAAAACACAAGAGTGGGAATAAGGAAGACATTTTACTAAACCAGGGAAAGATGATAATGGTAACAGGAGGGATAGAAACAAGCCTATAGACTCAGAAGACATTTGGAAGGTAGAGCCAATAGATTTTACTGACATGTTAGATGAGAGGAAATGCCCATTAGTCGAGGGAACAGGCTGCTGAGACCTTCGGAAGGAGGGGTGTAGAAGTTAGCTGCCTATGTTGTCAAGTAATACAAGCAACACATGTATGTTTGGTGTGTTCAGAAGAGTGGATGATGGTGACATGAGATGTTTTGTACCTTTACTAAGTCTCTTTAAGTACCTACTCTCCATTAATTCCTGAATCATTTTCAGATGATGGATATGGGCTTTGGTAAATTCCAGAATCTGTGTATCAGTTTGGGGAACTCATATCTTTTTCATGCATTCTTAATTGACCTCTTTTATGTTTTCAAATTTTGCCTGTCCTTCCCCACAGTCATATCACACCCAACACAAGTCTACAATATTATGAAGAGTCCACTATACCCTTTCCAAACCATGAAGATTTTAGAGCTCTTCATCGTGAGTCCTTATTTTGGGGAGTTTATGTTTGGTTAAATGGAATAATGGGACTGTGTTCTATTCTAGACACTCATTCATCATCCCTTTCTCTTTCTGAGAGCGTTTCTTCTTTCTTGAGGATTGCCCTCTATATTTTCAGCATGACGGCCCCATGCTCTGGAACAAGGGGAATATAGTTCTCTCATGTTTGTTTCCTGGTGTTGCCCAGAATTTCCTAATCAATCTAAGCTGACTAGAACACCCCAGACAATCTTGATACTCCCACTTCCCTCACTCCGTTTAAGAAATTGCAACGTCATACTGACTCTACCTCGGACCTGGCTGTGCATCTGTCCCTCTTCCTCACTTTCACCATCACAACTTTAATTTGAGCCCTCATCACCTCTCCCTTCCATGACAGCAATAGACTATTTGGTCTTCCTCTCTCCATAGAGCTGACAGTGCTCTTTCTTAAACATAGATCTGTTGATTTCCTATTAACTTTGAGCAGGTTTTCAGACTGTGCTTTTTTTTTTTTTTTTTTTTTTTTGCGGTACACGGGCCTCTCACTGTTGTGGCCTCTCCCGTTGTGGAGCACAGGCTCCAGATGCGCAGGCTTAGCGGTCATGGCTCACGGGCCCAGCCGCTCCACGGCATGTGGGATCTTCCCGGGCCGGGGCACGAACCCGCATCCCCTGCATTGGCAGGCGGACTCTCAACCACTGCGCCACCAGGGAAGCCCTCAGACTGTGCTTTTTGAAATCCTAGGGAGTTCGTAGATGTGCAGCTGCCTTTGAAAAAGAGGCAACTGGTGGAGTAGGAAAGTAGGCAGGACTCCTGGCCATCTCCCTGGCTTCCACTGAAGGTGAACCTCTTTTTCTTTGTTACACATTTGTCTTTTGAATAAGAATTTTTCAATAAAGAGTTTCAATGAAAGAAAAAAAAGAGAGGCTGAAAAACACTGACCTAGTCTAGCCTTAATATACATTCAAGCTTCTGCAAAACTAATCTCCCATTCCAACCTCTTTCAGTCACTTCCCCAATAATACACTCTATGGGCCAGCCATACTGTACTGCCCACACTTCCTAGAACATGTCATGCCCTAAAATATGTGCACGCAGACAAGCACTTGCCACAGAGAAAAGAACAAAGGCAACAGCTAAACCCAGTAGAGAAAAATCTGCCCTCACTCTCCTCTCACCCTCCTAGGTCCTCACTGGCTTAATCCAACAGGAAGCTAGAAAATTAGCAAACTGATTAATGAAGTCCAGAGGATTACTCCATAGAGTTGGGAAAGGGTAAAAAGTAGGCCTGGAGATTCAAACGAAAAATATCAAAGATCCACAAGCTGGTAGGTGTCCCTACAGGACATCTGAATATCTGCAATATTGCTTTCACGTCATCTGCATGAATCCTGCTGGGACACATTTTATTTCTTTGTCATTGGAAACAGAGAGGATAAAAGGTGATGGTGATGATGATGATGATGACAGAAGAGAAGATATGAAGAAGGTGGAGAAAGAAAGAATACGACAAATACTACTAAAGATTAAAAAAAAAACAAACCTGTGCATTTAACAGTTATTTGTTGAACACCTGCTAAGTGTCAGCCTGCTGAGCAAACTGCTGACAATAAGGAGAGAAGACGTGGCTTCTGTCCTTAGGAGCTTCCTGTTTATTGGGGAAATCAGATCTGTGAATCAGTGTTCACAGAGCAGCATCAGCAACTACATGGATAAGTACATATAATTCAACCAGCTTCTATGTTATTTTATTAATAGTAATAATAATTATTATTATTAAGCTTTACTATATATAAGGAAATTTGTTAAACTACTTAAATCAGATCTACTTCATATGATCATGAGAGGATTAAAATTAATCACCTACAGGACTTCCCTGGTAGTCCAGTGGTAAAGACTCCACGCTCCCACGGCAGGGGGTGTGGGTTCAATCCCTGGTTGGGAACGCGGGGCAGCCAAATAAATAAATAAATAAAATTAATCATCTACTATTATCTTCACTTTACAGATGAGCAAGTTGACACTTAGGAAGTTTAAGTCACTTACTCAGAGTCTCGTGGCTAGTAAGAGGTAGAGCTGTGATTAAAACCCAAGCACTCTGATCTCAGAGACACACAGCCCTAATAACTTCAGGGGTTGAGACCACAACCGTTTTCCTTTGAAAACTGCACTGTGTACGCTTTCAAAATCCAAGGGAGTTTTCCTTATCCATCCATCTACCATGTCCCTTGTTCTCTCTCTCAAAATCTATGACTCGATTTTCTAATTGCATCAAATACTGCATTAGCTCAGAATTACACTAATTAGTACCATTTTGTTTACTAGATGATGACAGGGTGAAAGGGCGTTTCCTTTCCTTGATGGCCATTATTAAGATGATTATTCCCCAGGGGGTGATGTGGAAAAAGAAACGAGGTACACTGCAGTATGTGTGGATACCTGTGGCCTTTTGCAAGGAGGATGGCCCTACCCCAAATTATTCCATCTGGCAGAGCTGTTACCTGCTGTAGTTCACACATGAATGGCAGCGATTTGCATGCAAATGGAGGACTGCATGCTTTCTTGGAGCTAAGAGCTGTATTTCAACATTTCACAGGGGAATTAGTCAGTGGACAGGACGCTGCGACTTTGTGGATGTGCCAGCTAAAACCCTTCTAAATACCAAGCTCTGTGTTTCACAGCAAGATTATTTATTGAACCAGTTCATGAAAGCTCCAAAGACTCTTCTGCTGAAATACTGCCAGCTCCAAGCTCTGATTTTGACACTGATGTTGCAGGTGAGATTAAGCTTTGGTCTTAATGAATGCTGGCAGATATCTTCTGAGGTGTGATCACCCGTATTCCTGTGGCTAAGTAGCAAAGCTCTGGACAGGAGTGAAACTAAGGTCTTGAAAGTAACTAGGTGCCTTTTTTTCTAGCTCCCCTTCATTCATTCCCCATTTCTTAAAAGATAAAGGTCAAGTTCCTTGACCATTCATCATGAATTTACATGATCTGAGCCATATCCATCTTTTTGCCCCCCTGCTGTCCCACTCCTTTATACTCCAGCAATCCTAATGTACTTCTCTTGCCCCTACACATCATGCAATCTTTTAAAAAAGCTTTCCTTCCTTTGCACATGCTGTTCCCACTACCTGGAATGACCACCTTCATTACGGCTGGATGGTAAACTTCAAAACGCTGGACGATGATCCCCCAAAACCCCATCCAGATTATTCTGAGAGACCTTTCCTTGCTTGTTCCAAATAAAGGTAATTTTTCTATTTCCAAAACCTCATCGAGATTTTTACTCTTATTGCATGAAACAAGATTTACACGCACACAAAAATAATAGTCTTACTACTTGACACTAAGCATCTATAACTCGTTCATCCTTATATACCCAGATCTCAGCACAGTGTCTGGCATATAGTAAGCTCTCCATCCTTATTTGTCTAATTTAACTGAACTCTTTTACCCAGGTATTTGGTTATAGGAGGCTTCTAGGAGTTTAAAAGAAACCACAATGGGGCTTCCCTGGTGGCGCAGTGGTTGAGAGTCCGCCTGCCGATGCAGGGGACACGGGTTCGTGCCCCGGTCCGGGAAGATTCCACATGCCGCAGAGCGGCTGGGCCCGTGAGCCATGGCTGCTGAGCCTGTGCGTCCGGAGCCTGTGCTCCACAAGGGGAGAGGCCACAACAGTGAAAGGCCCACGTACCGCAAAAAAAAAAAAGAAACCACATTGTAAATTAGGAGTTTGGGATTAACATATAGACACTACTATATATAAAATAGGTAATCAATAAGGACCTACTGTATAGCACAGAGAACTCTACTCAATATTCTGTAATAACTTACATGGGAAAAAATCTGAAAAAAGAATGGATATATGTATAACTGAATCACTTCTCTGTATACCTGAAACTAGCACAACACTATAAATCAACTATACTCTAATATAAAATCAAATTTAAATTTAAATTAAATTAAATTAAATAAACCACAAGCAAAAGAAAAAAGAAATGCATTATAAAGGATGGAAAAAAAAAATTCCTTGATCTCCCTAACCAGAAAAACACTTTCAACATTATGGGTCTATGCATATCTACAGCTATATCTATATATATATATCTATATCTGTATCTAAAATATTCATACATAAAACAGAAATAGAGCTTTGAGTATTAGGTTTTTTTCTTCTTTTTTTAAAGAAATTTACACTGAATAGTGGGAATAAGTTATCCTTTGTAGATGAAGATGACACAGTGGAGAAATCAGTATTCCCTCCTGATGCAACAAGACAGTAAGGCTTGCTGGAATCCATTTAGCGCAATCAGCTGGTGTATTATCTCCCGATTATGGAGGTGGAGAAGTGGGATATTTAATCAGGACATATTTTAGAAAGTTGTAACATATTTGCGTATTTCCCTAAGGCCTGTAATGAAGAGCTCTTAATATTTCATTTTCATTACCAGAAGAGTTACAATAAAAACTCTCCCTGTGGTCTGAGTCCCAGAATAAAGAATTTCAGCCTCTCTAGGTCATTCAAGCAATGACCCCACAGTCAAACTAAGTAGAGAACTACTCAAGATCAGGGCTCTGGGTCCACTTCCCAAGCCATTTCCACTCTCTGTCTTAGTACGCACTCTCTGCCCCTAACTCACAGAAGGACATCTTCTATTTAGAATCTGTTTTGAAGGTCATGGAAGATAATCATCCCTATTAGCAGGATGAAGTGGACACCTCCTGCTGAATACCAAATTCCTCCAGAGGTTCAGGAGCGAGGGTCACACTCTCTCTGCCACGTGAAATCTGGCAGCTCCTGGGGGCGGGGTTGGTGCACAACTGAGTAAACTGAGGTATATTCATGGGAAGATCAAGAAGAGACTGGAGTATGCCATCTTTAGGATCTTTTCAAGCCAAAAAATTATCTGATTAAATTAGTGCCAAACAATAATATCCCCTGAACCAGAGATGTAATCATGGAGCCAGAGAATATGTTTATCAAACAGCAAAATGTTAATTCTGACTCAATTACTACTTTAGCTGCCAAATCCACATAGTTTTTGACAAGCTAGATTTACATTGACATGTAGATTGTAACCAAGTGTGCTCTGTTCCTAAACAGATCAAGACCACATAGCTGAGAACTGTAATAATTGAAGAATGCATAGACAAATGATTAGTCTCTGAACAAAGACACAAATTTGGCCTTCTTTCCCATACTTCTCAATGTGCTGTTCTCGTATTCCAGGTCTAGGGCTAATCACGCCAAGAGAAGAAGCTTCAATTTATAGCAAAGACAGGGTGGGTGCAACTCCCAGGGATGTCTGAGTCTAACCAGACAGTGCTGCCTGCTTCCCGTATCCAGGTGGTCTGTGGTGGTGTGTCTGATAAGAACAAGGGACAAGAGGCAGATGGCATGATCACTGCAATGGAAAATGAGAACTGAAGAACAACCACGTCCCAGCCGCCCCTGACATGGTGGCCCTGGATAGCTAAATTTCAGCCATTCCTAAACACTGGTGGGAAGAAACAGATTCAATTCATTAGGTGTTTTCAATCTGCTTTTTTATATGTATACATATACTGTGAAAAGAGTATCAGTTTGTGTTTGGAAGGACTGGTCTGTTTATTCATATTTAGTCATCTATTGGGGCATGAGGAGTAAAATAGAAAGAGGTATGGAAGGGCGAATTATTTGAGAAGGGAAACTGGTATAACAGGAGAAAGCAAAGGCTTGCTTAGTTTCTAAAAGAGAACAGTGTTTTAAAGGTCAGCTAGGAGGCATGTCTATGTGCATGTATGTGTCTAAACCATATTTCCTATAAAAGCACATTGGCTCATTCACCAAAAAGAGCACAGTCTAGCATGTGGCATATCTTTCTCAGAGTCCAGGGAATGGGGACTTTAGAAGCTGGACAGAGGGGAACAGAGATAAGTGCCTGTGCTCACATGCATGGATATCCGAAGTCTATTCTCATTTCTCATTCTCTTTCTCTCTCCATCTCCATCTACCTATTTTTACCTATTTCCTGAAAGCACTGTGACTTCAACATACTGCTGTCCCTTGTGTGCTAACGTGAAAATCCTGATCTCTCCTTGCCTCAAGTCCATACTGCCAAGTTCCCGATTCAAAGATGTCCCACTTGGATAAGCATGAGGACCCAGGACAAACCAAATGCCTTTTAAAATACTGAATGCTTTTTATAAAATAACTTTGACTTGAATACAGTCTACAGATTATAGTATTGTATCAATATTAATTTCCTGATTTTGATCACCATACTGTAAAAAATACACCCTAAAGTATTTAAGGTTAAAGAGATATCATAGTTGTGACTATTTTCAAATGTTACAGAAGAAAAAATAACATATATAGAAAGAATAATAAAGCAAATATGACAAAATGTTAACATTTGGGATACCTGGGTGAAAGATACCAGAAATTCTTTGTATTTTTCTTAAAACTTTTCTGTAATTTTGAAATTATTTCAAAATAAAAAATTTAAATGGGGGCTATTCTATATGAAAAGAAATTTACCATTTTAACTTGTCCTCATAGTGAAGACTCTCTTCACTCAATAGTGCCATTGGAGAAGATGACTGAAAAGTAAAAACTATACCCCAACACAAATCAAACCAAACATATTGTTGTGTAAACCACACAACCAAAACTGCATTCTAGAAATCTGGTCAAAATTTTCCACATTTCTAATGAAGTTCTCATCTTGTCATTCACCCATTCATTCACCAAATATTTATTGAGAGTCTTTATATGAAATGATCGAAGATGCTGATCTCATGAGCCTGCAGAAGAGAGACACACAGAGTCACGTCTGACACTGTGTGCCACGTGGTAAAACCACAGAAAGGGGCAATCCTCACCCAGTCTTCAGGGGGACCAGAGAAACCTTCCTAAAAAGAGGATGTTTAATATCAAACTCATAAGAGAAGAGGAGTTGGCTAGATGAGGGAGGTGTGGGAGAGCAATAATATCCCAAGATATGCAAAGACACTGGCGCAGAGCACTGGGAGTGAAGGGCAGAGAAGGCTATAGGTTACAAAACAATTAAAACTAAAGAATCAAACAAGAGCCTTATACGGAAATCAAGCAGGACCCTGCAGGGCCTTCCTGGGGACAGAACTCCTCAGTGTTCCCTGTCTCTTGTTTGTAGAAAAGCTTTAGCCTTCTAGGCCTTCCCCAAGTTCCAAAGAGCAAATTTACTCAGAGAAGTGAGAAAATGCTAAAACAAACGAAAACAGTCATTCAAGACAAAATAATAATAGTCTAGTTGTTAAAAAAAGGTCTAGGAACTTTAGTTCCTCCTGAAGGGCTACAAATAATATTCCAAGCTATATCCTTGAGTTGTTTTGCAGATACTATAAAACCCCCACCAGGTGGAAGACGATAACTGTATGCTGCCCACCAGCACGCAGATCCCAGACCAGCTGGAACCAGAAGGTTGATGACTGAGATCCTCAAAACCTTACCCTGTTACCTCACCATCAACCAATCAGAGAATTGTGTACAAGCTGATCACACACCCTGTGACCTTCTCCCTCACACTGTCTTTAGAAACTCCTCCCTGAAAGCTACTGGGGAGTTTGGATCTTTCGAGCATAAGCTGCCCATTCTCCCTGCTTGGTGCCCTGCAATAAATGCTGTATTTCCTTCACCACAATCTGGTGTTGGTAGATTGGCTCTGCTGCAACGCTGGATGAGCAGACCCAAGTTCGGTTCAGTAACACTATGAGTTGCTTGTGATTTTGGATTTTATCCTGAAGACTACAGGATTTTTAAGCAAAGGAGTGACATGAGAAATGTTTTTGCTTTTTTGAATTTTAATTCTGGTTACTGGCAAGATCACTGATTTGAAGAGAGCAGGAATAGAGCCTGTGAGACCATTCGGCTGGAAGCGAGATAATGAACACTAAGGCAACATCAGGAACATATGGACCAATGAAATTAAAGGCTCATACGCCATGTCTGTCTTCTGAAACCCAACCCTTTTAAGTCAAATGGAAACATCCCCGTGCCCCATATCAGATGGATGATAAAGGCCAGGTGCTCACACCCTAATCTTGCTTATGACAATCACTATGGGCTCACCTTCCATTATGGCTTTTCTGATCTTGCTCTAAATTGTGTGACTGATTCTGAGAGTTAATCTCATAGCCCTTCACAAATCCATCCTGAATGGATGAAATGGGTGAAGGGGGTTAAAAGGTACAAACTTCCAGTTATGAAATAAATAAGACACGGGGATGTAATGCACAGCATGGTGACTGTAGTTAATAATACTGTATTGCATATTTGAAAGCTGTTAAGAGAGTAGATCTTTAACATTCTCATCACAAGAAAAAAATATTTGTAACTATGTATGGTGAGGGATGTTAACTAGACTTGTGATGATCATTTTGCAATGTATACAAATATTGAATCATAAGGTTATACACCTAAAACTAATATGTCAATTATACCTCAACTTTTGAAAGTCAGTAAAATGCGACCATCACACTGAAGCCAAAACTATATTGCTTAAAGCCATAAAACTAAATCTAAATCAGATTATCAAAATATGCTGTTCAATGACAACTATTACTTAAGTGGGCTTCACAAAAGAATCCAAAAATATTCCCTATGGCCATTTCCACTTATATGGTACAAATGCTGAAATAACCTCCTGTCAACCTTTGTCTTTGTCAGGTGAACTCTTAGTTATACTTCAAGACCCAAATCAAAAAGTACTTATTTGGTAACATTTTTCTGAATGCTCCCAGGAAAGGTGAGTCAATCACTCCTACGTTCTTATGGTACTTTGTGCTTGCTTCTTAACCACATGGGTTCAAACTCAGCTTTTCCATTGATTTTGGGATAATGTTTATCATAGTGCTTTCTACCTAAAAACAGAGAGGAAAATAGAATTTACCTTCCAGAGTTGTTATATGAAATAATCACTAATGAATGTTTGCTTGGGTCCCCAGAATATGAAAATAACAGATAGCAGTTATGGAGGGTTTACTCTGATTTCATTTGTTACTTTCCTCCATTAAATTAGGAGCTCCTCAGGAACTCCCTGGCAGTACAGTGGTCAGAACTCCACGCTTTCACTGCCGAGAGCCCCCTTTCGATCCCTGGTCAGGGAACTGAAATCCCACAAGCTGCACGGTACAGCCAAAAATAAAATAAAATAAATTAGGAGTTCCTCTAGTAAAAGAGACTCTCTTAACCACCTATGAATCCCCACTGTCTAGCAAGTGGTTTGGCACAGAGACGGAGCACCTTCCATAGCTGTTGAATGCATGAATGAGTGAGTGGGTATAAACAGGATATCTGATGAGCAGCGTCCACGGCCACAGATAAATTACAGCCTGGTTCTTGGCAGATTCCAGTGATGAAGTGTTCAGGCTGGTTCACAGAGCCACAGGTTCAGCCCCAGCTTGGCGAGCCTGCTGAGTCGTTTCTGCTCATTGACTGTATCTCAGACTGCTCTTCATCCTGATCACTGGCTTAATCACCTCTGCTGGCTTCTTTCCTGCTTCTTGGGGAGTGAAAAGTTTCTGCCGCTAAAAGAACGGCTGCCTGTGATCCCATCCTTTCCATTTGGGCAGTCTCCTATTATTGTCGATTCTCCCCTTGCTCTAACAAGTGGCTCCTGCTTCATCACAAAGCATTCTGTGCTTACATCTCCCTTTATCCCTGTGTGGAGTGGAACAGAGCAGAGAGAGTTCCTCCCTGCCCACATTGTGCTGACACTGAAAGAGACACAATCATCAGGCAGGAAGGAAAGGTGGCTTTTGAATCAGAACAAATGCATCCCAGCTCAATTCTATGCTTCATTTAATTAGGAATCAATTGGCTCTGGCCACCACGACGGAGTTCCCCTTTTCATAAGAAACCAGAACTAACTAACTCTCCCTCTCCTCTCTCCCCCTTCATTTATATGAGAGGTGGAGAGAGATGGGGAAGAATTGAGTGGAGTTTGAAATTAAAAACTAGCATCCTGCAGAAGGAGAATCAGGGTGAGCAAAAAAAAATATAAACAAAGCTGATATGGTAAGGAAATTAATTCCAACCCCAAAAATGTATTGAGCACCTAATATGTGCTAGGAAGTGTGCTAAAATCTGAGAAGGCACCTTTGAAAAAAGACACATTCCTGCATTCACGGATTGTGGGGAAATAAATTCCTGTGATGATTATTTGGAGTAATTGATGTTATTTAGCTTGGGAAGGGAAAGAATCAGAGGTGGCATAAGTCTTGTCTTAAAATATATGATAGGATGTAGAATGGCTTCCTCTGAGCTCCTTCCAATTGTCTACAAAACTCTGCACTATCTAGCAACTGCTGGCCACCTGCAACATCATTGTAAATGTAAGTTTCATAGGGTGGTGCGTGAAACCACCTAAAATCACAGCATTCCAGAGAAGTAATAATGATAAAGGGCTTAAGTTCTTCTACCAGTCATCCTGTTCCTTCTCCTACAAGCCAAAGATAAAACCATGTGCTTGTAGTTCCCAGCCATAAATAAATGTTAAAAAACTCACCCCTACAATTTACCACACCCTTCATGGATAACATATAAGAATCCAGGAAAGGAAGAGTAGGATACACAACTTGATGGAATCAGAATTTGAAGTTGATAATCTTTCATACACCCTCAGGAAGTGTGACTTCAGTTGTCACATCAGGGCTTTGCAGCCACAAAGTGTCCTTGTCAAGATCTGCAACCTTTTACTTCATCCCTTTAAATTCATACATGCCATTTGTCACATCCAATGGCTCAGAAACCAATTCCAAGTTAGCACAGTCCATTACTTGGATGTTTGTAGATGGACTTTCTTTGTCTTCCTCCTTCTGAATTAACAAACCAATTTCAAAGGTTTTGCTTTGCTTGGGACCCAGATGGCTGTGAACATACATTTATTAGTCATTACTCTTAGAGTTGCAAATTATGGAAGAGTCAAGTCAAACTGGCTTAAGCAAAACAGGCAAATTACTAAATCATATAACTAAAACGGGCTAGTCGTAGAGTTCATTTTAGAGATTTCTCTCTCTCTCTCTCTCCCTCCCCCGCTTCCCTTTCCTCTGGCCTCTCCCCTCCCCACTCTACCTCTATCTCTCTCTCTCTCTTTCCTTTCCCCATGCCTTGGCTCTGCTTTCCTCTGTGTATGTTTCATGCTCAAACAGGATCTCTTTGTGTGGCCTCTGGCAGCTCTGGTCTTTCATCTCTGTAACTATAAGACCAGCACAAAGAAGAACAATTTCTTCCAATCTCCTCAGTAAACATCCAAACATCAGCTCTGACTGGATAGACTAGGGTATGTCTCCATCCCTGAAGAAAGCCCCGAGGCTCCAGGATGAAACATTGGTGGGGCTGGTTGCTCGCCCATCCCTGCAGCTGAGGCTGGGTCAGCTAATGGTCTGAGAGAGAAGGTGTATTTCCCAAATGAGTCTCCAGAAGCTGTTATTAGTAAGAGATCTAATGAAGGGAGAAAGAAAAAGGCAGAAATGTCCCCTTAGTTCCCACATTTGAACATCGAGCCCATAGCTTTCAATAGCTTCAGACGGAGCAAAAAAACAAAAGCCTCTGAACCAAATTTTAGGTATCTAAGGCTTGGCTTGTTTCCTTTTAGCTCATTGCCCTCTTATGTCTCCTGGAGGGAAGAACTGATAGAAAGTGAGGGTGAGAGAACAGATAACCAGGAGAAGGATGTTTGTTCTCAACTTTTTTTGAGAGCAATGAAGTCAGATGTTAATAGAGGCAAAGAGCAACAGATCCAGATTATGTATTGACAGGAGGGTGGGGCTGTGCTACTGGGAGGCTCTCACTTTGTTTTCCTGTCGGACCTCACACGGATGCCAAGATGGACTATTTACACAAAAAACATACTATGTATCTGAGTCATAAGTGCTATAAAAAAAGATTATAATTGGGATTTGAAGTTCAGATTCCAGCTTAACTTTGGATAGGAGAAAGAAACCTATCTGAGCCTGAAGTCTACCTCTTATAACCTCACCAATCAGTTACAAAGGTCGTGGGTATGGAGAAATATTTTTACTATACTTTAATAGCAGGAAGAAAATGGGAATGCATTTTAGAGTGGATTTCTTTGGTCGTTCTGTTTACTCTGCTTTTTCTTTTCATTCGCCCCTTCCCAATGCCCCACCATCTCAGGGTCACTTCACTGCACACTGTTTCATCCATGGCTCTGTTATGTGGATCTTCATGAGGTACAGTTATGGAAACAGTAAGTTTTCTCTTCCCACAGCACCAACTGGAGTTTCTAATAACAATAATATAAGTATTATTAACCTCATCATTATTAACACCAATGACCACAGAACAAAAACTTAGTATGACATAATAGCCATATTGATGAGCAATGCAATGTGTCATGTTCTCTGTAAGCACTTTACCTATATTATCACAATTAAGTCTTGCAACAAAACTATGAGGTCAGCACTTTTTTCCATCCCCACTTTTAAAATGAAGAAAACTGA
Source organism: Globicephala melas (assembly GCF_963455315.2). Lineage (NCBI taxonomy): Eukaryota > Metazoa > Chordata > Mammalia > Artiodactyla > Delphinidae > Globicephala > Globicephala melas. The sequence continues at coordinate 36,522,792 of NC_083332.1, read as the reverse complement.
TACTCAGAGACCAACGCTTCAACTAATAGACAAAGCTGGTGAGTGTCCTTCATTCATTTCTTCTGCCTGCCCTGCTCTCTCAAGCCTTTGCAACTGGATTGCTCTTGATTCCTAACACTGTCTCAGGAAAGAGCATATGTTTTCAGGGCACAATCTTCACAACCATAAGTGATGACCTATTCCTTCCTGGCTAACTTCGACTCGTGCTCTTAGAACAAAAGGCACCGCCTCAGAGCTGACTCCCAGACCTCACCACTTTCAGTGCCCCCCCCCCAGTTTGTACTGCATGATTGTATGGTCATTGATCACCAGCACTGTCCTTCTAGACTTAGAGTTCTGTTTGGTTTTTACCCAGAGCTGTGTCCTTAGTTTTTAGCTCAGTTTTAGTTGTCTATTACATATGGCTAAATAGATGCGTGACTGTAATCACTACCCAGGCGGGTAACAGGCAGTTTGGGACGAGTGAACTCTAAGCATTTTCTCAGGACTTCCTCCATCCCCCAATGCCATTTTCTAATGCCTCCTTTTGCTAAACCTCATCTCCCTGATTTGAAAACTATGACTCTATCCCAGATGTTATTTACTTAACTACTTATAGGAGTAAGGAAAATAACAAAAGTTTTAAAAGTCGACCAATTACAGCGAATAGGGATGTGTGAAGACTCCAATAAACAGTAGCCATGCATATCCTATCTAATAAGGACATTTGTTGCCCTAAGGATTGAGAGCCCAAGAGTCACTAGAAGTTTCAAATATTCAGAAATACTGATTTTTAGTTTTATATGTAAAAATCTCTCACTGTTTTAATATCACGGGTAAGGTATATGGCCTTGCACAAGTTATCTAACCTCTCCGTGCCTCAGTTTCCTCATCTGTGAAGTAAGGACAATATTGGAACCTAACTAATAGGGTTGCTATAAAAAGTAAATTACATGGTATTTCTGAACAGCTTAGAGCAGTTCTTGGCACATAATAAGTGTTTACATATATAAATATATATATATATGAATATGTGATTATATATAATGTTCAATTTCATGTTGAATATATAATTGGATATTGAATATATAACTAAATATTAATATGTAATTGAATGACAACAATAATACATTTTTAAAGAAAAACACTGAAAGCCAAGCAAAACACACCTCCAGGGCACTTGTGGCCTACAGGTTATCAGATTGGGAGCCTGCTTATACTTTCACTGAAAACCTCATTTTGGACTGCCTCTGGATATGGCATACCTCCTGACTCTTTTATCCTACATAGTTTGAAAAATAGCCCTTTCTCTGCCCACACAGTCCCTAATTTTCTAAAATCAGCCCACCCCTGAGTCCCAAGACTACCCAAGAAGGGAGAAGTTTTTAATATCTGCCTCTCCCCACCACAGGCCCCCCATGGAAGTGTGGTTGAAAAACCTCCCCCTAAAAGCAAACACTTTAGGAAGCTCCTGCTTCCTAGGCCTCAGAGGGGTCTCTATCAGCTGCAGCCCACTTTTCAATCAATCTTATCTGTAATGTTTGCAGATTGCACCGGCCACCCCACCGAAGCCAGCTGTGTTATCAGCAATCAGCAGCATGGTGAGGACAGAGCACAGGCACAGTAGAGAACAAGGCTAAAAATAACCATTTTCAAATTAAAATCCTGAATTGTAGAGGGAAGGGGGGGAGGAGAAGCAAGACACAGTAGGGCAGGTTTTATTTATTTACACCAATGAATCAAAGATAAAAGCAGGAAAAAGGCATTTGGAAGGAGTTGGGAGTATGGCAGAATTGTTTTCATCTCCAGTAATGTTGTCAAAACACGAATGATGATGCAAAGTAAATGCCTGTCAGACAAACCCAAAGGAAGCTTATTTACACGTTTAGGATGAGCAGGGTTGTAAATGATGGTTTAATTGGGAAAATCTGCCTAGTCATTTGAACAAGCAGACCTAAAAACAGACATAACATAGTGCTGGGAGGAAAATAAATTTAAGGAAATTTCTTTTTTCCATTGCTTTGCTCTAATACATTTCCCCCATTCCTCTGCCTCTCTCTATTCCATTTTCATTTCCATTAGAAAAAACGTTTCTCAGCATTTCCCAGGCTGCCCTTAACCTTTCTGACTCACTCACTTGGGGCCTGTGGAAGGCAAAGCATTCTCTCAATGACTGGAGACAGGCTCTGGGCAGTACCCAACACACGTAGGCTGACCTCTGGAGCTGGGATGGTGGCTTCCTAAAAACAAACAGTGCAAGGGCTAATGGATTAGGGAAGGTGTGTAGAATGTTCAACTCGATGTCCAGCAAATAAAAGGCATTCAATAAATATGTTTCCTTACCTGCCACTCAGTAGGGAACTGACATTTATTGACTGGGAAGAACTACACCAATACAGTAACAATGATTATTTCTAGATGGGAGGTTATGGTCGATATAGTTTCCTTCTTCTTTATATTTTTTATTTAGGTTTTTTTTAAATTTTCTGAAATGAGAAATAAGATGATTTTTAAATCCAAAATTCTGGATGCCATTATATTAAATGTGTCATTCTAGTCTTATACCCACCTATTCCCATCCCATGATCTGACCTTCTAGTAAAATTAATTTATTAATAAGCTTTAAAACTAAGGTTTTAGGGCTTCCCTGGTGGCGCATTGGTTGAGAGTCCGCCTGCCGATGCAGGGGACGCGGGTTCTTGCCCCGGTTCAGGAGGGTCCCGCGTGCTGTGGAGCGGCTGGGCCTGTGGGCCATGGCCGCTGGGCCTGCACATCCGGAGCCTGTGCTCCGCGGCGGGGGAGGCTGCAGCAGTGAGAGGCCCGCGTAACGCAAAAAAAAAAAAAAAAACTAAGGTTTTAGTGCTCTTTTATGGTTATTTCAAAATGTGCCAGAAATTGGCATTTTGCCAATTTTTTAGGAGGTGAGGTTGGCACAAATACCAACCTTAAACTGAATATCACTTGACATGACTGTAATCTCTCAAAACATAGCAAAAAATCATATATAAATAATTAGTAAAGCATATACAATTTATTTCATCATTTTGGCCATTATTCTTAGGTAAGACTTCTTGTCGTCTGTAGCAGATACTTGTAATGAACCATTTCCCTCCCTCAGTCCACCTAATTTCAGCACTAGTATGGTAGACAGTTCCATGCATCTTTGCCGATATCCCATGGTGCCTCTCTGTACTGCTTTCTCTAAAGCTGGAGAAGATGGCTTAGCCACATGCAGATGCAACCCAAAAATGTGGGCGAATCTACCCCCAATGCAGTCCTCACACTATGGAGGGTAAAAGTCTATGGATAAATGTCCCAACTTCTTTGTCTTTCAGTGGGACAATTCTAAGCAGTAATCAGCTCATTATCACATACTTTGTTTTTCTTCCTTTCTTGTCTCTCTCTCTCTACTTTCCACACTTCTGTTTTCTGTGGTCACCTTCAAATTAAATTCCCCATATCAACTCCTTGTCTTAGGGTCAGCTTTAAGTGGCAGGAGGAGGTGTGGCTGCACCCACAGTAAGATATCATAATTATAATTCATTGGTTAAAAAGAGTCTTCAAGTCACTAATGATAACAATGTCATTAATGAGAATTGCAGCTAACATTTTATTTATTGGAATGTGGTGCCCAGGGCTTTCCTGGTGGCGCAGTGCTTAAGAATCCGCCTGCCGATGCAGGGGACACGGGTTGGAGCCCTGATCTGGGAAGATCCCGCATGCCACGGAGCAACTAAGCCCGTGTGCCACAACTACTGAGCCTGCACTCTACAGCCTGGGAGCCACAACTACTGAGCCCCCATGCCACAACTACTGAAGCCCACGCACCTAGAGCCCGTGCTCCACAGCAAGAGAAGCCACCACAATGAGAAGCCCGCACACCGCAACGAAGAGCAGACCCCACTCACCGCAACTAGAGAAAGCCCACGTGCAGCAACGGAGACCCAACACAGCCAAAAATCAAATAAATAAAAAATAAATTTAAAAACAAATGGATGTGGTTCCCAAATTAAACTGACTGTGTAAGCAACCTCCACATAGAATGGAACTGGAACAAAATTCCTTTCTGTCTAGATGTGCTGTTAGCACACAGAACTGTGCCAGGCACTGAGACAAAATAAGCAAGTGCTTTCACAAGCCCATGGGCAAAACCTCCCCTTTTCTAACTCTTGGCCTTGAAGAATTAGGGTCGTAGGAACATGATGAGTATGGAAGACCAGCCTCACTCAACAGTAACTCTTCCTTATAGCCTGAGTTTTTGACAGCCTAACAACGGTACAGGAATTATGCCAGTTTTCCTGCTTAGCATGAGCTCTGCCACAGGACCAATGACATATAATCTGTACACTTGCTTTTCCTGCCACAAAGCTGTGACACATTATCAAAGCTTCACAAAGTCATTCCACCTTAGTACAACTCTGGACAACTTCTTTCCATCTTATTTCTGGGACAAGGACATTCACTGTATCCTACTTTCATTTTCTCATTATTATATTAAATGTTGACACATGTATGACAACTCAAATTCATTGATTATATGTTTTTTCTCTCTCAAAATTATTTTTAATATAATAATCTAATAAATATGAATCCCAGATTCATCACTAAATATATGGCCTTGCTTAGTTAAACCTCAGTATTTTGTTCTGTAAAATACAGGTAACAGTAAAACACTGTAGATTGTTGTGAATATTGCAAAAATCCCTGTGTGTTTTGTGAAGTCCCTAGCTCAAAAACACGTCTAAATGTTAAACACTATTATTAAAATCAGATCCAATTATAATAAATGCACAATGAAAAAATACCAAGTCAGTTTTGTACTTAGAATCTGGAGACACTTTAACTAAAAGACATATAAGGTCTCTCATTCTAACCTTTTCATTTTTTATGCAATTTAACCTTCATTAAAACTATGTGTAAAGACAGGAATGTATGAAAAAAGCAAAAATGATCAAGATATCCATCTAGAGGATCTCACAATATAGAAGGAAAAACAGATACATATACAGATTTTATCATGCACTAAACATTTATGAAATGCCAGCTTTGTACTAGAATTGCACTAGGTAATACAGACACAAAGATGAATAAGATTCTATCTCCTCTGAGAGAAGCAGCTGTCCAATGAACCAAAAAGAACACTATATTGATATGATATGTATTATGTTCAAGGTAATATGAGAAGACCTTAAAAGGAATTACCAGCTCTAACAAGGGAAGTTAGAGCTGGGGGCAAATGAGTAAAGCTTTACAGTTATGACTGTTAAACTGGTATATGAAGGATGTATAGGAGTTAACAAATCAATGGGGAAAAAATGGCTCCAAGATATAGCATACACAAAAGCAAGGAATTATGGAAGAACATATTGTCTTCAGGGGACTCCAAGTAGTTAGATTAGACTGGACCCAGGAGAGATGGGGAAAGTGAGGAGGAGAGATGTAGGAAAACACTTCTCACAATGGGATTATTTTGAAATGACCATAATGGAGTTACAAGTAAAGCAGTATGAAATATTCCTGTCACATAAGGTTAGATCACTTGTCCACTTACTTCTGGCAAAACTAAAACTAGAAGCTGAGCCTCCCAACTCCAAATATGGTGCTCTATCCTATAGATCAGTGATTTAGAAAGGTGTCCCAGGACCAACAGCTTAAGCATCATATGGGAAATTGTTAGAAATGTACATTCTCGAGTCTCACCCAGACCTACTGAACCAGAAACGCCAAGGACCGGGCTCAGAAATATGCATTTGTAAAATCCCTCCCGATGATTCACACTAAAATCTGAGAATCACTATTCTTGACCATGCTGTTGTCTTCACATTCCCAAGGAGTTGTTCATGGAAGAAACTGAAGAAAAAGCAAAGATTGCTTCTTTTTTATCATAATCAGAAAACAGCCTTATGCTCATAACAAAACTTTACCAATCAAGCACTTTGCAAAAATTGTATGAAAATGTTCTGTTTTGGCAAGTCCTTTGATGGCCAGTATCTTAGAGGGCACAACAGGTTCAGGTAGCCAGAAATACCATTTAACCCCAGATGCCATTTAGGTACCAGCTACATGGAGACCCAGGAGCAAGTGCCCACCAGTATACCTGCTGGAAGAAGTCAGAAGGGGGAAATAAAATTAAAAGGAATGGGAGGAAATGAACCACCCTTTGAACACTATGGTTATATCATTGATTTTTCTGAAATTAGAAGCATTCTGCATCCAATCAACCTGTCTCTCTATAGCTGACATCAACCATTGAGGAGATGAAGAAGAATCTCATTTGTGTCAGTATCTGGCAAAATAATACAAGTTAATTTGTCAATTAAACTATCAGTGTAATAGGGAATGCTGCAAACTAACATTAGCAGGTTAAGAGAGGCAAACTGTATAATTCATAAAGAAAACACCAAGTCCGCAACAGGAATTCAGATGGAACTTAAATGAAGATGAACAATGGCAAAACTAAATTAAAGACAGGGTCTGAGTGACCTCTAGTGTTATTAAGAGGAATATGAGGTAAGTATGAGAAATAGAAACTAGCCTACAGTGCAGAATCCTAGATACAAATGTAACTATATATGTATATATGTGCATAACTATACATGTATAACTACACATATACACTTATGTATGTATACTTCATTTCAACATAGTCATCATATCCATTGGTTTAAAAGTCACCCAAGAAACATGTAATGTTTTACATTTCAGTTTTCGTCACTAAAATACTGACTGTTCTGACTTACTGACTCAGTATTAAAATGTCTTCATTGTATATATGCAAAAGTTTGGGATCTTAGCCTCATCATTCAAATGCCTTTGGGGAAAAAGAAATAATGCCTTGTATTAAATGTTAAATAACATTAGGTTTCCTAACTGATATTGGGAAAAGGTCAAGGGAATGTAGAGAGGCAATAAAGTCATTCCAATTTTAGAACTGTTGAGAGAGAGTGCTTACATTCAGTAGCTTCACCTTCTAACGTATGCATTGATTTTTCTAAAAGCACAGCTCTGATCACCTTCCATCAAGGTTCTTCAAAAGCCCCCGAAAGTCTACCAAATTAAGAACAAATCCTTATGTGGGTCATTCAAGGTCTTCCATAATGTGACCACTCTGACCTTCATCTCTTATGAAGAAGGCATTGCCAGATGTCACAATACTTAGGTACTATTTCTGCACAGGCAGACTTCCCACCTACCAATGTTTTTAACTTCAAGAATTTTGTAAACCTTTGTGTAAAGATAGCCCCAAGCCTGGGAAGGGCTTGCAATTTATTTCTAACAATCTCCTGATTTCAACTCCCATTTCCACCACTTGCTAAATGTGTAATTTTGGAAAACTTACTTAGCCCAACTTAACTCAGTTTGATCATCGCTAATACAAAGATAACGTACATCATGAATATGTTACTACAGCTACCTCTTCATGACAGAAGATAAAGAAGGGTAAGAAGAAACCAGGTCAAGTACCATCTCTGCCCTTAGCTTTGGGAGCCTGGATAAACCACTCGACTCTCTTTTTTTTTTTTTTTTAATATCTGAATTTTCTCCTTCAAATTTTTAAAAGTGTTTCTTTTTTTTTTTTTTAACATCTTTATTGGAGTATAATTGCTTTACAATGGTATGTTAGTTTCAGCTTCACAACAAAATGAATCAGTTATATATATACATATATTCCCATATCTCTTCCCGCTTGCGTCTCCCTCCCTCCCACCCTCCCTATCCCACCCCTCCAGGCTGTCACAAAGCACCGAGCTGATCTCCCTGTGCTATGCGGCTGCTTCCCACTAGCTATCTACCTTACGTTTGGTAGTGTATATATGTCCATGCCTCTTTATCGCTTTGTCACCGTTTACCCATCCCCCTCCCCATAGTCTCAAGTCCATTCTCTAGTAAGTCTGTGTCTTTATTCCTGTTTCACCCCTAGGTTTTTCATGACTTTTTTTTTTTTTTTAAATTCCATATATATGTGTTAGCATACGGTATTTGTCTCTCTCTTTCTGACTTACTTCACTCTGTATGACAGACTCTAGGTCTATCCACCTCATTACAAATAGCTCAATTTCGTCTCTTTTTATGGCTGAGTAATATTCCATTGTATATATGTGCCACATCTTCTTTATCCATTCATCCGATGATGGACACTTAGGTTGTTTCCATCTCTGGGCTATTGTAAATAGAGCTGCAATGAACATTTTGGTACATGACTCTTTTTGAATTATGGTTTTCTCAGGGTATATGCCCAGTAGTGGGATTGCTGGGTCGTATGGTAGTTCTATTTGTAGCTTTTTAAGGAACCTCCATACTGTTCTCCACAGTGGCTGTATCAATTTACATTCCCACCAACAGTGTAAGAGGGTTCCCTTTTCTCCCACTCGACTCTCTTAATTCCAGTTTCTCCATCTGTGAAACAGGTACAATAATAACCAACTTTATAATATTAAGATGAGGATTAAAATCAGATGACTTATATGCAAAAGCAGCCAGTATATCATAGGAACTCAATAAAAGCTTAACCCTGCACACTCTAGGACTACTGCCTCTACCTACCTCTTTCATCTGGAGTAGAGGCACGGATGTCAGTGATGCCATCAAGCCCTCTAATTGGGCTGGGGCCTTTGACTGTCCTGTTCCTCCTTTTCCTATTGAAAACGTAGTCAGCAAATGATTCAAGAATATGTTAATAGTAACTCTAAGGTGTGGTTATTATGAACCATCTGATAATAATAATTTACAGGATGATCCTGTAAACCAGCATCATGCAGTCAGTAAAATTATTTTAGCCCATAGACTTGTCTAAACCAGGCTCAGAATGAAAAGTTAAAATAAAGTTGTAATGTATGATTCCACTTACATGAGGTATTTAGAATAGACAAACTCATAAAAACAGAAAGTAGAATGATGATTGTCAGAGGCTGGGGCTGGGTGGGGGGTTTCTTTTTAACAGGTATAGAGTGGCAATTTTACAAAATGAAAAAGTTCTGGAGATTGGTTGCACAACAGTGTGAATATACTTACTACTACTGAACTGTACACTTAAAAATGGTTAAGATGGTAATGTGTGTATTTTACCATAATTTTAAAATTTTTTTTAATTTTAAAAAGCTTTTATGAGATGAAATCCATCACCCCTTAAATGCAACTTCTTCTGGCATCTCCATAGGCCACAAACACACACAAGTGAGTTTGTGTGTAAAGAGTGATCTTTGTCTAATAACCCATGATTTTACTAATTCGCCCTCAAAAGCCTAGATTATTTGAGTCCATGTTGAAGAATGATAAAAAGTACATTTTTCACCCCTCTGAATGCCACCTAACATGTAAGAAGAGGAACCGATGCTAACTCATTTGGCTAGAAATAAAAGGAGTAAAAGGACCAGCATTTACCTTCTACCTGGAGTTACTTGGGCAGAACCTGGAACAAAGCACCAGTATAAATAATTTTGAACTCCTTCCAATTATTATCAGGCTTTTGGTGATTATTAAAATGATTTCTCAACAAGAGCTACCATCAATTCCTTCCATTACCTGAAAACTTAGACCAGCAAAGAAAGAAGTACCAAAGCCAGCTCCACACTGTGTCCCTTCCTTCTGAATCCACTGGAAAAATCAGTAAAAATTGTAAGTCTGCACTGCTGCTTTCTCGGGTTAGAAATTCCAAATTACTTTTAAAGCCTCCTCATTAATGTGTCCCTCTAACAGCCTAACCCTCATTGTTGGCCTGATATCCAGAATGCTTAGAGCTTGATGAAAAAGGATACAACTCAGTAGCCTTGAACGTAAGTGAGCTGAAATAACCCATCCATTTACCCCCAGATCCTCATGCTTCTCCAAGTCAGTGTACCCTACGATGCTGTCTCTGTACTTCTGGATGGATTCTAGCAATCCTAGGTGTTCTCTATCTCATGATCACAACTTTTTAGGTAGTTGTTTCAACTTTTTGTTGAAACAACTACCTAAATATATATATATATATATATACCTATATATATATATATGGATTGCATATATATATATATACACACACACACAAATTGATGTGCATATATATGCACAAATCATGATTGTATAAATTGATGCACTTTCACAAAGTGAACATTTCTGTATAACATCTGCTTTTGTTACATTCAAGTTATCCTGCCAAAGATAACTACTATACCAAATATGCTGACTTTTAATATCATACATTAATTTTGCCTCTTTGTGGGTGGGGCAGGACTTTATATAAATGGAATCACACAGAGGGATCTGTAAATTCGTGAGATTCACCTATACTGCTCTATGTAGATGTAGTTTGTTCCCTTTCATTACTGTGTAAGGCAAATGTAACATGACTTATTTGTCCATTTTACTACTGATGACGCTTCCCATTTATTTGAAATTATCCCATCATATTTGGGTCTGTGAATGCACACCTCAAATCCCTGTATTTTAAGTTTCTAGAAATGTTCTAATGACCATCTGACAGCAACCACAGAGCTGCCTTGTCATCCTCTGTCCAAGTCAGTAATTCCCAAATTCCATCTCTAAGGTTCAACCAAAAACTGCCCTGCATGAAAAATCAAGAAACTCATTTTCCCTGAGAACAATACAACCTTTCTATATTTGTAGATTTTCTGTTATTGCTTTAGAAATTATTTTTTTAAACACTATGTTCTATCTACTTCAGTTCCGTTCAACAAGTTTTATTAGAATTTCATCTATGTGCCAAGCACTGTGCTCCTTATGGGACTACAAAATAAGGTAACATACAGTCTTGAATTTGGGGGAGCTCAGAGCCTACTGGAAAGAAAGATGATATTATATATGTGACTGCCCCCCACCCCAGAAGTGAATGTGCTGTTCAAATTTCTCACCAATGCTGTTCTAACTCCAGGGAAGAATAAAGTCATGACCCTAGGGCTGGGGGCTCTCAGGAAAGTCTTAAGTAGTTTGCCCCAAGTGTGACATATCCTTGAAATGTTGTTCGTCAGTAAAGGTATGCTTAATAAAATGATCAAGCCTGTTTTAATATCAAAATATTTCCCTTCACAACTGTCAGTTAAAATAGACACTCCAGGACAATGTGCCCTGTTTAACACTTGAATTTTAGCACTCCTGGAAACCACTAATATATTAAACCACTGTAGATATCACCACCGAAGTTTGAAAAGGACAAATCTGAACAACCTGTAAAAGTTTACCACATAATAAAAGGATATGAGGCAGCTCCATCAATCTTGAAGATGATCCACAAACATCTGGCCATATTGTATTTTGATATATACTAATTGATTTGCTCTACTTTTCCCAGGAGATAAATAATTCTTCATATATTTTATCCATTTTAAACAACCATGCATTTCAGAATAAGAATCGGAGGCTTTAAACCACAAACCCTCAGTAAAACAGAGGCTGAAATTCTAGTGTCACTCATACAGTTAATAACCAAAAAAGTAATACTCATCATTTTCCTAACTGTTTGAAAGTAGAAATTGACTCCTGGGAAGGCAGAGAAGCCAATTTGCAATGAGCGGCTTTCATTTCCTACTCAATTCAAATCGTCATAAAATTGTTTGAAGTCTTGGCACAAGTAGTGGCATTCCAATGTAACCTATAAGGGGCTCTTTGGGGAGGGACAGTTATATGTAAAATACACTCTGCATAGCAATCAAAACAGTCAGTGGACTTTGAGTGCTAAAATAGGACATCTTTCTAACCACAAAGAAGAAAAATGAAGACGGTGGCACAAGATGATTAGAACTAAGGGTGAGAATCCTTTGGGCGCTCTTATTTTGGCTTGCTGTGTCTTTTCTGTGCAAAGGGAGACGTGATATCTTTCATTCATTCATACACACATCCTGGAACTCAGGAAGTCCAAGGGGATGTACAACTAGGAGCCCTCAGAATACAGATGGGGAGTAAAGCCTCGGAACTGAATAACATCACCTAGGCTAAAGAAGAGAAGAAAAGATGTATGAGGTCTGATCCCTAGTCTGATCCAATACAGAGGTAAGAAAGAGGAGGGCAGGCTGGAAAGAACCTTAGAAGAAGCAACCTATGATGTAGGAGGAAAAACAGGAGTGTGGAATGTCTTCAAATTATATGGGGGTGGAGAGGTGGTCAACAAGGTAGGAATACTCAACCATTCCAAAGACTCTCAAAGGCCAAATGAGATGAGGTTTGACAAGGGACCAATGGAATCAGCAAGCTAAAGGCACCAGTAACCATAAGAAGCGTGGTTTCAGGAAGTAGGGAGGGCAAAAATGGATTGAGGAGGGCTTCCCTGGTAGCGCAGTGGTTGAGAGTTCGCCTGCCGATGCAGGGGATGCAGGTTCGTGCCCCGGTCCGGGAAGATCCCGCGTGCCGCGGAGCGGCTGGGCCCGTCGGCCATCGCCGCTGGGCCTGCGCGTCCGGAGCCTGTGCCCCACAGTGGGAGAGGCCGCAGCAGTGAGAGGGCCGCGTACCGCAAAAAAAAAAAAAAAAAAATGGATTGAGGACAGGATACACAGTGAAGATTAAGTAAACAGAGAATAGAGACAACACTTTTGAGGAGTTTGCTATAAAGAAAAGTGCACAAAGTTTATAGTATCAGGAGCAGCACTTTTTAAAGATGAGCTACGATAGATTAGGCCATGTGTTTATGCTGACTGCAAAAATCTAGCAAAAACAGGTTAAGTGATGATTCGGAAGAGAAAGGGCTAAGTGCAGGCTTGAATCTCTTGAGCAGGTTACAGGTATGAGATCTCGTTTACAGAGTGTGTAGGGAGGGGAAATTAGATAAGAGCTCGACACTTCCTCCTCTATGAAAGGGAGATGAGCAGAAGGTGTCAGCATTAGACAGATTTGTCATGGGGAAGCTGTAACAACTTTCTTCTGATTGCTTCAGTTCCCTTCAGTGAAATAAAAAGGGAGGTCACAAGCTAAGAAAGGAGAAAGGACAGGTGTTGAAAATTTGAGGAGAAAAGGGTATAGATGCAATCATTTGGATAACCTGGTTTTCTATCCAAAACCTGCTACTCCAAGCTATGTGCCTTAAATAATTAAATTAACCTCTCTGATTCCCAGCTTCTTCATCTATAAAATAAGGACGATGGTTTTATCATGAGGTTAATCCAGCACCTCAGAGTGAGTTTTATTTGGCTTGAGTTTCTTTCTTATAAAAGTAATCATCACAGATCTTCCAAAATGATATTCTGAAACCAATTATCACATGAGTTTATATTTAATAAGAATACACACATGCATGGAATAGATGGCGTGAAAAGGGCTCTGGGGCATACCTACAACAACTAGTCTTGGATTTAGATTGACTCAAAATATTCTACAACCAGAAAAGCAACAAGTAAATTATGATACAGAAGACAGTGCAAAGAAGCTGGATCTACTCCTAGGTGAAACACTCATTTGCTGTGTGCCATGGATATCACCTAACTTTTCTAGGCAGATATTTCCAAACTGTAAAATGAAGCCCTTGGACTTAACGATCTGGTTCCTTCCAGCTCTAAAATTCTGTGGACATATGAATAACTCCATTTATACATAGTTGCCCCTTGCCTACTCCATGTATAGCTTTGAATTGCTAGACCCCCTCTTTCTTTCTCTTTTTTTAACATCTTTATTGGAGTATAATTGCTTCACAATGTTATGCTAGTTTCCGCTGCACAACAAAATGAATCGGCCATATGCGTACATATATCCCCATATCCCCTCCCTCTTGCATCTCCCTCCCACCCTCCCTATCTCACCCCTCTAGGCTGTCACAAAGCACCAAGCTGATCTCCCTGTGCTATACAGCTGCTTCCCACTGGCTATCTATTTTACATTTAGTAGTGTATATATGTCCATGCCACTCTCTCACTTCATCCCAGCTTACCCTTCCCCCTCTCCATGTCCTCAAGTCTATTCTCTACGTCTGCATCTTTATTGCTGTCCTGCCCCTAGATTCATCGGAACCTTTTTTTTTTTTAGATTCCATGTATATGTGTTACCATATGGTATTTGTTTTTCTCTTTCTGACTTACTTCACTCTGTATGACAGATTCTAGGTCCATCCACCTCACTACAAATAACTCAATTTCATTTCTTTTTATGGCTGAATAATATTCCACTGTGTATATGTGCCACATCTTTATCCATTCATCTGTCGATGGAAACTTAGGTTGCTTCCATGTCCTGGCTATTGCAAATAGTGCTGCAATGAACACTGTGGTACATGACTCTTTTTGAATTATGGTTTTCTCAGGGTATATGCCCAGTAGTGGGATTGCTGGGTCATATGGTAGTTCTATTTTTAATTTTTTAAGGAACCTCCACAGTTCTCCACAGTGGCTGTATCAATTTACATTCCCACCAACAGTGCAAGAGGGTTCCCTTTTCTCCACACCCTCTCCAGCATTTATTGTTTGTAGATTTTTTGATGATGGCCATTCTGACCAGTGTGAGGTGATACCTCATTGTAGTTTTGATTTGCATTTCTCTAATGGTTAGTGATGTTGAGCATCCTTTCATGTGTTTGTTGTCAATCTGCATATTTTCTTTGGAGAAATATCTATTTAGGTCTTCTGCCCATTTTTGGATTGGGTTTTTTGATATTGAGCTGCATGAGCTGCTTGTATATTTTAGAGATTAATCCTCTGTCAGTTGCTTTATTTGCAAATATTTCCTCCCATTCTGAGGGTTGTCTTTTCGTCTTGTTTATGGTTCCTTTGCTGTGCAAAAGCTTTTAAGTTTCATTAGGTCCCATCTGTTTATTTTTATTTCCATTTCTCTACGAGGTGGGTCAAAAAGGATCTTGCGGTGATTTATGTCATAGTGTGTTCTGCCTATGTTTTCCTCTAAGAGTTTTATAGTGTCTGGCCTTACATTTAGGTCTTTAATCTATTTTGAGTTTATTTTCATGTATGGTGTTAGGAAGTGTTCTAATTTCATTCTTTTATATGTAGCTGTCCAGTTTTCCTAGCACCACTTATTGAAGAGGCTGTCTTTTCTCCATTGTATACTCTTGCCTCCTTTATCAAAGATAAGGTGACCATATGTGCATGGGTTTATCTCTGGGCTTTCTATCCTGTTCCACTGATCTCTATTTCTGTTTTTGTGCCCCTACCATACTTTCTTGATTACTGTAGCTTTGTAGTATAGTCTGAAGTCAGGACACCTGATTCCTGCAGCTCCATTTTTCTTTCTCAAGATTGCTTTGGCAATTTTGGGGCTTTTGTGTTTCCATACAAATTGTGAAAATTTTTCTTCTAGTTCTGTGAAAAATGCCATTGGTAGTTTGATAGGGATTGCACTGAATCTGTAGATTACTTTGGGTAGTATAGTCATTTTCACAATGTTGATTCTTCCAAGCCAAGAACACGGTATATCTCTCCATCTATCTGTATAATCTTTAATTTCTTTCATCAGTGTATTACAGTTTTCTGCATACAGGTTTTTTGTCTCCTTAGGTAGGTTTATTCTTAGGTATTTTATTCTTTTTGTTGCAATGGGACAACATGGGAGTGTTTCCTTAATTTCTCTTTCAGATTTTTCATCATTAGTGTATAGGAATGCAAGAGATTTCTGTACATTAATTTTGTATCCTTCTACTCTACCAAATTCATTGATTAGCTCTAGTAGTTTTCTGGTAGCATCTTTAGGCTTCTCTATGTATAGTATCATGTCATCTGCTAAGAGTGACAGTTTTACTTCTTCTTTTCCAATTTGGATTCCTTTTATTTCTTTTTCTTCTCTGATTGCTGTGGCTAGGACTTCCAAAACTATGTTGAATAATAGTGGTGAGGGTGGGCAACCTTGTCTTGTTCCTGATCTTAGACCCCCTCTTTCTTTAAAGTGACAACACAGTATCTTCTTTAGTATCACAGCACACTAAATCTTTAAGGTAAATGTTAAATATTCTAATAAACTAAACTTTTGAATGACTGTATCATGTGTATGGCCATAAGTAGCAAATTATATCAAGACATTACATTTTTTATTGAAGTACGGTTGATTTACAATGTTGTGTTAATTTCTGCTGTACAGCAAAGTGACTCAGTTATACATATATATACATTCTTTTTTATATTCTTTTCCATTATGGTTTATGCCAGGACCTTGTTGTCCATCCATTCTATATGTAATAGTTTGCATCTACTAACCCCAAACTCCCAGTCCATCCCTCCCCCACCCCCCCCAAGACATTATATTCTAAATAAACACTGTAGGGTCTTAGGGGAATACACAAATATATTTTTTGGCAAAATGCTTAAAATCAACACATAATCTTTACAAATCAGTGTTAAGTTTGACTTGACAAAGACAGATAAGAGGATATGTTATTTTTATCATTTAATTTTTTAATGGAATATTATTAATTTATCCTTCAGTGACAAGTTCACAGGTTTAAAAAAAGAACTTGAATACCAAAGTTTTTTAAATGGCACAATCATATGTATAGTCATGCATTTTTAGTTATCTGAAATGAGTTTTGGTTCCAGTAAGCTCAATGACAAGATAAGTATTACCATGGCTGATTCTGTCACTTAGAATGGACTCCAATTATGGGATTTGTATAATAATGAAAATTATGGTCAACATGTTTTGACTAACCAAATTTCCAAATCCCTTCAACTGCCCCTGTGGCAATGAACAAAGGATTGCCATTTCATTTAAGCAATTGTCCTAACCATCTCATACAACAGCAATGAATTTAAAACTTGGATAATACTCCCATCACAGTGGTGATCGTTTTGTAATAATACAGAAATATCAAAACACTATGTGTGCAGCAGTAACTAACATGATGTTGTAGGTCAATTATACTTCAAAAAACAAATAAACAAATTCACAGAAAGAGAGATCAGACTTGTGGTAACCAGAGGCAAGGGGTAGGGAGTGGGGGAGTGGATGAAGGTGGTCAAAAGGTCAAACTTCCAATTATAAGATAAATAAGTCCTAGGGATGTGATGTACAACATGATTAATATAATTAACCCTGCTGTATGTTATATACGAAAGTTGGCAAGAGAGTAAATCCTAACAGTTCTCATCACAAGGAAGAAGTTTTTTTTTTTCTTTTATTTTGTATCTGTATGAGATGATGGATGTTCACTAAATTTATTATGGTAATCATTTCCTGATGTATGTAAGTCAAATCATTATGCTACACACCTTAAACTTACACGGTGCTGTCAATTATATCTCAATAAAACTGGAAGAAAAAAATACTTCCATCACAAAGATTTCCAAGGTTTCTTTATTTTCTGTGCCTCTCCTTTTGGTATGTCTATAAACTTCACTGAAACAAACTTTCTAAAAACTTCAAATGACCCCTTTCCTTGTGGTAGGGCTGCCAGATTTAGCAAATAAAAATGCAGAATGCTGGCTTAAAATTGAATTTCAGATAAATAACAAATAAGTTTTTAGTATAAGTATGTCCTAAATATTGCACTAAAAAATTACTCGTGTTTTATCTGAAATTCAAATTTAACAGAGCATCCTGTCTTTTATCTGACCACTCTGCCTCTTTGCCCACCTTAGCCATTCAATAGGATCCAGGAAGTACACTGAGCTCATGGTGATGGTGATGATGGTGATAACATCTGACTTTTATAAAGGGTTAATTAAGGGCCAAAAATAGCAAGCTTTTCTGATTGTATAATTTGGTATGATTTGCTTAAATTAATCAAAATGAAACATTAATCTATTTTGTGCTTAATTGTCTGAAAATTCATGCATTCATTATTCACTGAGGTCCTACATTTTGCCAAACTCTTATCAAGCACTGGGGAAATGGCAGTGAACAAAACAGAGTGGTGTTTTCCTCTTGGAGCCTGAGCAAGTAGGAAAAAGGCATCCAATAATAGGTTCAGGGATACACAACCATGGAACGGGTGTCATGAGAGAGCAAACAAGGGGAACCTACCTTACCTAGGAGTATAGCTGGGTGTAGGGAAAGCCTCTCCAATTCTGAGACCTGGAGTCTGAGTAGGCATGGGCCAGCATTGAGGGAAGAGTAGGAGAATTTGGCAAGTTAAAGCGACTGGAAAAGGCCAGTGTGGGTAGAATATGGTAAGCAAGTTGGCAAGGGCAGAAAATGAGTCTGTAGAAATAGATGAGGGCCACCATGTGGAGTCCTCTGAGTCATGTTAGGATGTGAGATTTTTTTAATGGCATGAAGAAGCCCTTGGAGGCTTTTCAGCAGTATGGTGACATGATCGAAATTGCCTATTAAAATGCTCTACCTAGCAGTTAGGTGGGAAATCATACAGAAGGGAAAACTAGTACCACTGGGGAGACAGACCATTGAAGGAGAGGAGGCATAAAATAAGGGTGTCTTTAGCTGGTGTGGTGATAGTGAGATAGAGAAATATTTTGGAGCTAGAAATGACAGGATTTGTCACTGGATATAAGTAAGGAGTGAAAAAATATGAGATGTCAGATGGCTTGATTAGAGTATGAGACTAGAATGCGGGGAAGGATGGATATGCCACTTCCAAAAAAGGGCAATTTGGGGTAGATTAGAGTGCATCAGGGAGGGAAAGAGGCAATCTAATTTTGGCCCTGTTAAATTTGAAATGCCTAGTCCCAGCCCTTTGTATCACCATAATGTGAATCTGGAAATAAAGAGACCGGCATCGTGAGCATTGCTTGTGGAATTAAAGTGTTCTATATTCAGGAATGTTTTACTTCATGGTCCAAATACAAATGAAGAGGACATGTTACTTATCCAGGACAGAACCTAAAAAGTTTGGGTTAAGTGATGACTTGTAGAACTGGAACCAATTAAACACTGAGATTTGAAAGAATGTATTGTAATATTGCTCATAAAATGCAAACAGACTCTATCACGGAAGAGATTTGTCTCCACTAAATAGAGAAAAAGATTCAAATAAAGGAAGTCTTCATATACTATTCACTGACTTTCTTCTTGACAATTTGACAGACAAGATACAAATAGTTCGCTTTTGTAACTGACTCTAAGAACGGCAACCAATGATCTGGCTGACTGACTAAAACTGTTAATTAAACAAAGTAAATGGGTTTTCCACCTCATCCTCAGCACTTCCCATCAAATCAACTGTATGAACATGTACATGACTTGTGACCTCATTTTATTCTACATAGAAAAGTTTGAGAAAGAAAAGTGAGTTAAATTCTCTTACATTTTCCCCTTCACATATGTCCTGAGATGGGATGATAATCCCATCTAGAGTTTATCACAGAAAAGTTTTCAACAGGACAGAATTAAATGAAACTGAGCATTAGAGAGAAATGGTTGAAAATAGGACAAGGATACATTTATATAATTTCTATATGTGTTGTTGGTCCAGTGTGGTGTGGTATGAATAGACCTTATTGATAAATTAGATATTTATGTATGTGAATATACATGTAGAAATTAAGGCAGAGCAGGACTTCCCCGGTGATCCAGGGGCTAAGACTCCATACGCCCAACGCAGGGGGCCCGGGTTCGATCCCTGCTGGGGGAACTAGATCCCGCATGCCACAACTAAAGATCCCACGGGCTGCAACTAAGACCCGGCACAACCAAATAAATAAATAGATATTAAAAAAAAAAAAAAGAAATGAGGGCAGAACTTTGGGAAAATACACCCATTATGAAATGAACAAAATGTATCTCACTTTTTAATATTCTCACGTGCAGCGCATAAATGCACACAGTGCTTTTTAACATAACTGTTCCACATGGAAATATTTTAAAACTCTAAAAGTACATTTGACAATGTCTTTATAGAGAGCAGCATGTTCGGTCTGTTCTTTGAAATGAAAAGTGTCAACCATCACTGCAGTTCTTAGAACTGAGATGTTAAAAGTCTGTGGTGTCAAGAATGGGCTCATTGTGGGCTGCTGATAATACAGACTCCTACAAATGTTCCATTGTACTTCTGAGCCATGCTAATGATCCGTGCCTAATGGATTATGCAGAGCGTTTTGAAGCCACCTTTTCCCTGATCATCATCAACTCTCAGTACCTTGTCAAAAAGCACCAATGGTTGTCATGATGACATCCCACGAGTGTCCCTTCCCCAATGCAGTCATCAAATGCATTTGAAGGCTTTGGGAAACAGGCAGCAAAATTCAAGGGGAGTTCAATAGTGCATATCTGAGTTTTCAAAAAAATTAAATCTGAAATAATATTTGAGACATGGGCCTTTCACAGTGGAAAAAGTGAGCTATTGCTATGTGGGAATTCCATTGTTATCCAACTGAGAGAAAATAATACCTTATAGTTACAGAGCACTTTTTAAGTTACATGTTGTACATTTTTATCTCATTTACTAACACAATGTTCCTGTCAGTACCATTATCATTCTCATTTTATAGATGAGGCCCTCAGAGATCTCAAGAAACATGCTTAAGAAACATTCCTCATTTGGTAAGTGGTAAAATGGTGATTCAAACCCAGTTCTCTATGATTCCAGAGTGTGAGCTTGTAAGCACCCTCCTAGGTCCCCAATTATTGTGCCATAATATGGAAATCTATGAACTCAGCAAATTTTCCAAAAGCCCAATAGAAATCAAACATTTACTTATCAAGAAAGTCCCAGGTTTACTTAAAAAAAAAAAAACTTTTTTTTTAGCTTTTAAGATAGAATTAGGGGGCTTCCCTGGTGGCTCAGTGGTTAAGAATCCGCCTACCAGTGCAGGGGACACCGGTTCGAGCCCTGGGCCAGGAAGATCCCACATGCCACGGAGCAGCTGGGCCTCTGTGCCACAACTACTGAGCCTGAGCTCTAGAGTCCACGAGCCACAACTACTGAAGCCTGCATGCCACAGCTACTGAAGCCCGTGCACCTAGAGCCCATGCTCCGCAACAAGAGAAGCCACTGCGATGAGAGGCCTGTGC
Source organism: Globicephala melas (assembly GCF_963455315.2). Lineage (NCBI taxonomy): Eukaryota > Metazoa > Chordata > Mammalia > Artiodactyla > Delphinidae > Globicephala > Globicephala melas. Next base: position 36,501,987 of record NC_083332.1, on the reverse strand, counting down.
ACCGCAACGAATAGTAGCCCCTGCTCGCTGTGACTAGAGAAAGCCCTCGTGCAGCAACGAAGACCACACGCAGCCAAAAATAAATAAATATTTTTTAAGTAATAAAATTTTAAAAAAAGATAGAATTAGGAAGAGAGAAAATTTGGAGTTGAAAGAATAAGGTTCACATCCAGCTCTGTCATTTGTGTCCTATGTGACACTGCACAAGTTACTTAATGCTACAGTGTTATTATGATAAACTCAGTGAAGTGAATGATATTATACCCATTTCTCAGATGAACATACCGGTTAAATTCAACCCTGAGGGGCTTCCCTGGTGGTACAACGGTTAAGAATCCGCCTGCCAATGCAAGGGACACAGGTTCGAGCCCTCATCTGGGAAGATCCCACATGCTGCGGAGCAACTAAGCCTGTGCGCCACAACTACTGAGCCTGTGCTCTAGAGCCCATGAGCCACAACTACTGAGCCCGTGCTCTAGAGCCCTCATGCCACCACCACTGAAGCCTGCGTGCCTACAGCCCGTACTTTGCAACAAGAGAAGCCACCACAATGAGAAGTCCGCGCACCACAACGAAGAGTAGTCCCCGCTCACTGCAACTAGAGAAAGCCTGTGAGCACCAAGGAAGACCCAACACAGCCAAAAATAAATAAATAAAATAAATAAATTTATTAAAAAAAAAAATTCAACTCTGAGTGTGGCTATATCCCAAATTACTGATCTCTTTATTTAGAAGGACTGAAAAACTATGTGATGCCAAATTGCACTTAGTCTAACCTTGGTCACAAGGTTGAATATGCCAGAATTTGGGGACTATACTGATATGAGTTTACTGTGTAATTGTCTTGGAAGGATCCCAGGTCCAGATCACACCCCCGTAGGTGAGAGTAGAGTTTTCCTAAAGTGAAACGATATTTTAGCTGTCAGTCATCCTGGAAAGAGATCCTTTGGAGGCAATAAAAAAAGGACTTGGGAGAACCCCATGAAAGAGGGGAAATTATATCTCTTTCCTTCAGTCTCAGGACCCAGTTCAGTTCACCGGATGTTTGGTCACATTGACACAGTTCCAGAAAAAAGCAGGAAGCCAATCTGAGAGAAAGACCTAGGGATGGAGCACAGCTGTAAATCACTGCATGTTGGACTCCTCTTTTCCTGTTACCAACCTTCAGTGAAATCTCTGCTACGATCTAGGACAAAGGTCTGCAAACACTTTCTATAAAGGGCCAGAGAGTGAATACTGTAGGCTTTGTGGGCTATACTGTCTCATCGCAACCACTTAACTCCTGACATTGTAGCTCAAAAGCTGCCCTAGGGCTTCCCTGCTGGCGCAGTGGTTGAGAGTCCGCCTGCCGATGCAGGGGGACACGGGTTCGTGCCCCGATCCGGGAAGATCCCACATGCCGCGGAGCGGCTGGGCCCGTGAGCCATGGCCGCTGAGCCTGTGCATCCGGAGCCTGTGCTCCGCAACGGGAGAGGCCACAACAGTGAGAGGCCCGCGTACGGGGGGGGGGGGGGGGGGGGGCGGGGGGAAGCTGCCCTAAATATGTAAACGAGTGAGTGTGGCTGTGTTTCGATAAAACTTTATATACATTGAAATTCTAATTTAATATAATTATCACATGTAATGAAATATTATTCTTTTGATTTTTTGTCAACTATTTAAAAATGTAAAATACATTCTTAGCTCACAATCCATACAAAAACAGGCAACAGGCCAGATTTGAACCAGGGGTTGGAATTTGCCCCCTGCTCTAGGAAATTAAACAGGAGAGCCTATCCTCCTGGAAGTAAGGCAGTAAAACAGAAAGAAATGTGCCCTTCTCTGAGGACTCGAGGCTGGAAACTAATGCTACTGTCACCATCCAAGACAGTCACATTCTATGCTGACTTCCTCCTACTTAACTAAGCCCATGGCTGCTGAATTTTAGGATGTCAATATAAGGGCAACACTGTCCTCCAAACTACTAGAAATTGATTATGGATACAAATCACCAGTGATGCACCTGGTACCTAGAACATACTTTGACAATACTTGATTCCCTCCCTCTTGCTGATTTTAGCTTCGTAACCTTGGTGTGAAATATGCTTAATTCACATCTAAACGGTTGAGTTTTTTTTTTCTAATTCTGACTAATAGAAATATAGGAAAGCCAAATCCTTATTACTTAAAACATACAGTTATTATTGTTTAATATTCTTATTTTTTGAGAGGTTAAATTGTTCAAGGTCTGTAGACAAGGGACAAAAAAAAATAAGACCATATACAAAAGATACTTTGGTGGTGGTCTCCACCACTTCCCCTACATAAAAACTGCATCGTGTGTCTTTTTCTCCACATTCTGCATATATACGCACACACATAAGCACATGTGCCTTTCTCCAGCCTTTATATTTATGCACACTTTAAAATAACAATTTCATTAACTTCATTCATCTTTTGGATTAGCCAAAGGACAGCCTTGTAGACATTAATGCAGCATAGAAAATCAATGCATCACAATTAGTAAAAGCCAATTGGAAAGGCTCCTGGCTTTTGTTTTACTTTATTTTTACTCATACACATTCAGTTTATTTCAACAGAGGACAATTTTGCTATTCATGCCATCAGCCAGAATTCTTGAACCAATGAAGCCAGTGGACACTAATGAAAATGGATTTTTCATGTCTGTTGCATCTGACTCAACACCAAGTTGCTTAATGAATTACATTTGGGTTTCACCTAGAGTTGATTAAATATTTAACATTTGGAGCAAAAATACAGCTGCATTCAGTAGGTTAAGGGTGAGCCACAAAATGGCTTCTAATAACCAATTCTAGAAGTGCATTATAGAAAACACTATTAAAAATTATCTAACCCAATAAACCAATATTTTAGACTAGAAATAACTGAGGCCCAAGAGATTCAGGTGGCATGGTTGAAGTCATCCAGCTAGATTTTAATCCGGCATTCCTTTTAGCTGGATATTAGACTCATTCTGAGAAGCAGAAAATGGGACTGTTTCTTTTAGGATGGTCAAATCCTAGTATTCAGAGATTGGCCCTCTTTTTGAACAGGTGTAGACTGCACCTGACCTCAGGCTACACGTGTTTCTGACAATTCCAAATGAAGTGTCTGCTCTAAGGGAAAGATCTGGATTTTAGCTGCTGCCCTCGGTGGTGCAGGGTTAAGTGCCAACATGTTTGAGTGCAGGACTTATTCTTGAAGTTGCCAGCTTCAGCTAATTGCAGATGTAAAAGATAAGACACCAATTTCAAAAAGAAGAGCACATTGCAATGAGGCCAAAAAACGTGTTCACTGTGCTCCTTCCCTATCTAAGGACAATTGACCGCACTAGAGGAGACTGATAAAATTTAATGGTCTTTTTTTTTAAGGTATTTCTAATTTAAATGTGATTTAAGAAAATTAATACCCAAGTCTGATTCAGAAGTCATTTGGGGCAGCTAAATTACAAGGCTCCTTAGAGGAAGAGTTTTTTCCATTCAATTAATGAACAAATTTTTAGGTATTATTAAGGTATGATTGATACAATAAACAGCACATATTTAAGGGGGACAACTTGACCAGTGTTGAAATATGCATACACTCATGTAACTATCATCACAGTCAACATAATAAACAATTCCATAATGCCCAATAGTTTACTGGACATGTCTGAAATCTACTCTCCAGCTCTGTCCTTAGACAACCACTAATCTGTTTTTTGTTTGTTTGCTCTTATTTTTTGGGGGGGGGTGGGGTTTTTTGTGGTTTGGGGAGTATTTTTTACTGGTTTCCAAGTGATCCTTTATTGAAATATTTTCCTTAGTAGTTCCTAACTAGCTGGGCATTCAACTGCACCAGTTGATGTCATCTATGACGTCATGACGGTGGTGACCATCAACACTGCAGCCATACACTGGGCAGTCCCCAGGATTTCTTGAATGGTTCCAGAGAGTTTTCTAGCTAAACATCCATGCCACATCTGTCAGACAAAGTTGACAATCTCTTCAACAGTGATGTTTCCTATGTGCTTAATGTTTTTTGATTCTTTCCGTCTCTAGGTGATTCCTTGAGGGCTTTGATGGCCAGGGTAGAAGTAGAAGGTACCACCTCAATCTGGGCCTGTCTGTTTTAAATGGGTAGGTCCACTATAATCCTCAGGCCCTTCATGTCACTGGTTGCCTTGGTGATGCCACCACCAAGCTTTTTTGGAGACAGACTCAGGGGACAGATATTGGTGGCCAGGGCAGACGTGGTATCAATTTCCCGACCAAGGCACCTCAAGTACACACAACTTTTGATCTTGTTGGGGTTGAACTTGAGCGACATGTTGGAGGCAGCTGGTGTCGGATAGACCTGGATGCAAAAAGACGGAAGAAAGTTGCCCCCTGGCCTGCTCTGAGATAAAAGAGGAAAGCTGCTTTCTGTTATATATTTGTTTGCACTTTCTAGAATCTTCTAGAAATGAGGTCCTGTAGTATGTACTCTTTTTTGGTCTGGCTTATGTAATTCAACATAAATGATTTTGAGATTCATCCATGTTGTTGCGTGTATCAATAGTTTATTCCTTTTTTCTGAGTTTATTGTAAGGATATAGAAAAACTAAATTGAAATGGACCATAGACCTAAATGCCAACCCATAAAACTTCTAAAAGAAAACAGGAAAAAATCATAATGGCCTTGAGTTGGGATAAGATATCTAATATAGCAGGGGTCCCCAACCCCCATGCCGTGGACCACTACTGGTCCGCAGCCTGTTAGGAACCGGGCCGTGCAGCAGGAGGTGAGCGGCGGGCAAGCGAGTTAAGCTTCATCTGCCGCTCCCCATCGCTCACATTACCGCCTGAGCCATCCCCGCCACCCCACCCCACCCCCTGGTCTGTGGAAAAACTGTCTTCTACAGAACCGGTTCCTGGTGCCAAAAAGGTTGGGGGCCACTGTATAGGACAACAAAAGCGTGAACTATTAAAACATCAATAAATTGAACTTCATCAAAATTAAAACTTTTTCTCTTCCAAACACACTGTTAAGAAAGTGGAAAGGCGGGCTTTCCTGGTGGCGCAGTGTTTAAGAATCCGCCTGCCAATGCAGGGGACACGGGTTCGAGCCCTGGTCAGGGAAGATCCTACACGCTGTGGAGCAACTAAGCCCATGCGCCCCAACTACTGAACCTGTGCTCTAGAGCCCGTGAGCCACAACTACTGAAGCCCACGAGCCACAACTACTGAAGCCCGTGTGCCTAGAGCCTGTGCTCTGAAACAAGAGAAGCCACTGAAATGAGAAGCCGCGCAGTGCAACGAAGAGTAGCCCCCGCTCACCGCAACTAGAGAAAGCCCGCGCACAGCAACGAAGACCTAACGCAGCCAAAGATAAATAAATAAATAAGTTTATTAAAAAAAAAGAAACGCCACACACTTTGAAGCAGCCAAAGGTGGTAAGGCCTGGAGTGGACGCCAGCTTTATTTATTGTCAAGGCCAGCACATTCGTCAACTCTCCTCATTAAAATTTGCCAATTAATGAGCAGTGGCATACCCCTTAGCAAAGGTCAGCAGCAACCTAAGCAAACTTATCAAAAATTCAAAAAGGTACAGAGTTTGGGAAAAGTTCATTCTTCACTTAATTAACGGATCTAATTACAATCCTGACATAACAAAATGCAAAATGCGCTCTTCAAAAGACACGCAGTCAAAGATTTAACAGCCCAGATAACCTTCTCCTTTGGTACAGGCTGACCCAAATGTGTGTGTGGGGGGGGGGATCTTAGCATACAGTCAACGGGGTTGATGAAATGGCTTTTCAAGAAATTAAAGCTTAGTAGGGTATCAGTATCCCAGAGCAACAAAGGAATTGAAAGCGAATGAAGACGCTCCCACATCCCGCAATCTGGCTGAACACAGAGTCAAGGCTTTCACTAATCTCCTTTGTTAGCAGACATCAAAGTATTTATTTGGTGACCTTTCCTGACTAGTTGTGAATAGCACTTTAGCATCCTAAAGAGTCCGGGTCTGTAACTGTTGCCTCATTTAGATGAAACCTAAGATACAATAAGATAGAATGGATATGCTGTGCTTACATTGTTTCTGAAATAGCAGGTCTAGAATTTCAAACCAGGTACCACTAACCAAAGGCTTAGAGAAAAATCACCCTGACCTCCAGCTCATCCACTCAGAGAACAACCATCTTAAGAGGGTTAGCTCCATCACTGTCTCATGACATGGAATCAGCTTCACAGGAGACAGTAAAAACCCTGGCAACTTCAAGTTTTGATTCTGTACATGAAAATGAACAGATAGGAAGCATTAAGTCTCAAGGCTTCTCACCATTCTCACCCTTCAAGGGTGTTCAAAACTTTTAGACAGCAAGTGGGTTTTCCACTCAGGAGTTCCTAGGTGAGAAGCACACTCGTGGATTAGAATAAGCATATCACAGAGTATTATTATCTGGAAGGGGAAACCGATGCTCAGAGAGAATAAATGACTCACCTAAGACCAAACACAAAGGTAATAGTAAAGAACCCTGCAGCCTACCCTCAGCAGGGTCAGGTGTGGTAGTTCTAATCATTTCTTTATTCAACAAACATTCGTTAAGCATCTTTCATGTGTTGGGCCTTGTTTAGTCACCGGAATGAGGTTAAGTGTTCAAAACAGATATGTCCTACCCCTCATAGAGCTTCTATTCTAGTGGAGGAAGATAGACAATAAAGCAACAAATAAGCAAGAAAAATGCATCTAGGGAATTCTCTAGCAGTCCAGTGGTTAGGACTTGGCACTTTCACTGCTGGGGCCCAGGTTCAATCCCTGGTCAGGGAGCTAAGATACCGCGAGCTGCGTGGCTCGGCCAAAAAAGAAAAAAACAGAAAGAAAGAAAATGCATCTACTATCGGTGCTTATAGAGAACTAAAACGGAGGGACGTGAGAGTGACTGGGTGATCATTATAGTTGGAAGGACTGGAGAAGCTCTCCCTAAGAGGTAACATTTCAGCTGAGCCTGAAGGACACAGAGAGCCATCCACGTAAAGACTAGAGACAAATGTACAAAAACAGGAGAGAAAAATTGGTGCCAAGGACCAAGGCCACTAAACAATATCAAGAAGACCAAGGCATCCAGAACCAAGAGAGCGAGGAGAGGGGTATAAGATGAGGCAGAGGCAGCAGGCCACGGGTAGCTATCACACACAGGACTTTGCACGTCCATGATAGGATATACGAATTTTATTACAAGTGCAACAGACTCCACTAGAGGGTTTCAAGCAGAGGAGTGATCTGAATTCTCTTCAGAAGATCATCCTAGCATATATGGAGACAGTCCAGAGTCCAGTAAGAAAATCCAGTAAGAAGGTTGCAGCAGGAGAGCAGGAAAGAGACGAGAGTGGAGGTGTCAGTGGAGATGGAGGAAGGGTAAACAGAACTTGCATGTGAATTGATGAGATGTGGGAGGAGGTGAGAAAAGAGGAGCGAAGCATCACTGGTGGGTTTGGGGCTTGAGCAACTGTTTGAGTGGTGATGGCTGATACTGGGTTGAGGAAAACAGGCCATAGGAAAGAAGCAAGTGTGGAGGTTAGCAATAGATTTTTTGGTCAAATTTGAGATGCCTAGTAGATACCGTTGTGAGATACCAGCTAGATAACTGGATAGAGAAATATACAAATCTGGGATTCTAGGAGGATGTTTAGAATTGAGGCAGCAAAGTGACAGGTACCTTCCTTAGAGATGTCACTTAAAGTCACTGGACTGGATGAGGTCACCCAGGCAAAGGGAGAATTTTTCCAAAGGAGCAGTCCACTCCACTCCTTTCCAGGAGGAGCTCTGTGCTTTTTTCTCTCCCGCACAGCTGTTCTGTGACCGTACTTGAGAACAATAAAGGAAGGGAGGCGACTCTCAGCGTCCTTGGACGCATGTTTGGAGTTGGTGCCTCTTCCTCGTAATCAAAAGGCCCTCAGAGGTGAGACGCAAAGACGCGCACTTCCTGTGATGTGCTGCCGAGCGAAAACCCTGGTCCCTACCTCAAGTCCTTCGTAAAGAAAAAGAAAAAAAAAAAAAATCAATCCGCTTTCACACAAAACTGTGGAGTTTTACTTACTGTGCACCTAAAGAGGGGAAAAGCAGCCGCCGCCGCGATCACTGGCGGCCTTCCCTGAGAACCCGGTGTGAGGCTGCCCCCTTGTGTCTACTAATGGGTATGACCCGCTCAGCAATCCAAAATCGGTTTCTTAAAATCGCAGGGCACCGAGGGGTGGGAGACGGAGCGTGGGAGGGAGGCGCCAGAGGGAGGGGATATGGGGATATATGTATATGTATAGCTGATTCACTCTGTTATACAGCAGAAACCAACACACCATGGTAAAGCAATTATACTCCAATAAAGATGTTAAAAAAAAAAATTTCAGGGCTTCCCTGGTGGTACAGTGGTTAAGAATCCACCTGCCAATGCAGTGGACACGAGTTCGATCTTCCCTGGTCCGGGAAGATCCCACATGCCGCGGAGCAACTAAGCCCGTGCGCCACAACTACTGAGCCCGCTTTCTAGAGCCCGCGAGCCACAACTACTGAAGCCCGCGCACCTAGAGCCTGTGCTCCGCAACAAGAGAAGCCACCGCAATGAGAAGCCACACACCACAACGAAGAGTAGCCTCCGCTCGCTGCAACCAGAGAAAGTCCGCGCACAGCAACAAAGACCCAACGCAGCCAAAAATAAAAATAAATAAAATAAATTTATAAAAAATTGCAGAGCACGGAGCTGCCTTTATTTCCTCTTAACTTTTTTCTTTTTTTTAGCTGTTACTGAGTGGGTAAGTTAATTGAATAATTGAATTATAATTGCTGTACAATATTATATAAGTTACAGGTGTACAACATAGTGATTCACAATTTTTAAAGGTTATGCTCCATTTATAGTAGTTATAAAGTATTGGCTATATTCCTCATGTTGTACAATACATCCTTGTGGCTTATTTTATACCTAATAGTTTGTACTTCTTAATCCCCACTTTATCTTGCCCCTCCCCACTTCCCTCTTCCCACTGGTAACCACTAGTTTGTTCTCTCTATCTGTGAGTCTGCTTCTTTTATGTTATATTCACTAGTTTGTTGTATTTTTTAGATTCCACATATAAGTGACATCACATGCCGCAGCGGTCACTATAAAGGAAACAAACCAAAACACACCAAATGCTCCACTGCCCTTGAGATGAAGCCCTTTCCCAACTCAAGCTTGACCTTGGACCCCTGCCTGGCCCTGCCTCCCCAGCCTCTGCTCCCTATGACCATTATACTGGCTCACCATCAGTCCCACACCCCCCCCACCCCTGATCACACCATGGCGCACTCTCCTGCCCTGGCCCATCTGCCCCAAATCCTCCTCACACCCTTCTTTGCCTTCAGACCTCATACTGGAAACATCCAAGCTCACTCTGGGAAACCTGCTCTGGGCCTCGAGGATGGGAGCTCCTCTGACGTATTTCTCCCATCACAGTCTTTGCCACAGCTTGTTATAACTGTTTCGTTGTCTGTCTCCCCTAGAGAATGTAAGCTCTACTTCCTAGAAATAACCACCACTTACCAGAAATCAATCCCATGCGCCCCCATTACAGGAACATAGATGAGGAAATGAGAAAGCTCCACGTGACATTACCTACAAACATCAAAACGTGGGCTTCTTAAAAACACATCTTTCCCTGTCATACAAGGCATAATTCTCAAGCAAAGATAGTGGTGGCTTCACAGATTCAGATACCTGGTGGTCCTTTAGGATACCCCAAGGTGTATGACCTTGATGTGACATATGGGTCTGATTAACTAGTGTCTCGGCTGGGATTCCTCTGAAAGCAGGGCCTGAAACAAGTTGAGTGCAGATGATGTCAGAAGCAGGGATGTGAAACGGTGGGAATAAAACAGGGAAGGAGGAAAATGAGGAATGGCTTACTGAGCTGTTTACTTGCGGGTCCAGTAGAGCTCAGTGACGTCAGGGAACTTCTGAGAACCCATGTAGAAAGCACCTTATAATTGTCCATCTGAAGGGCAGAAATGTGGTGCATTTTTCAACCAACTCTTATTTTCCACTGGTGAAGGACTGCTACCTTGCATCTCTGGGCTGACCCGAAAAGAACTTGACTATCCTTCCATGGTTTTAGAAAACCACGTGAGGCAGAAAACCAGAAAGAGACCATGGCACACATGCTTGAAGAGGGATGAGGTCAGGAACAGGAACTTTCCACCCCAGCTAAGCCGAAAAAGGTGAGTTGAGGGGATGTGACCTGGGGACGACAGGCATCTGTGTCATCTAGGAAGAGCCTCATCCTGAATGATTTAGAGAAACCTTGTCCTGTAGAGCACAGGGTACCACATTTGCCATTTGCTAGCTGTGTGAGATTCAGCAAACTTCTTATCTCTCTGAATCTTAAAATTCTTCATCCATCAAGTAATTATTAATGGTAACTATAATTAAGGGCTCTTCTAAATAACAAATGTGTTAATATATGTGAGGTGCCTGGTACAAGGAGAAAAAGAAGTTAAGTTGCTATAGTATTGTTAATAAAATAACAAGAGTAATATCTCACTTGCCTCATGGATTCATGTCTGTTGACTCCATTTTTGTCCTGCTCTTACTTAGTAGCATCTGTTTATTCAGACACATGCTAGTTGCCTTGGCTTGTTTCCATTCTTCCTTCTTCCTAACAAATATTTATTGAGTCTTAACTGTGCTTCAGACATTGTGCTCCCCTCAACTCTATAATTTTGCTTCCCAGACCATATTCAAGCATTCTTATCTGAAGTACTAGAAATTCGCTGTCTGCATAAATACTGCCTGCCACTAACCCCTAATCCACACCATGCAAGTATTTAAAGTCTTGCCATGTCACACTGGAAATGCAACAGATAGACCAGAACTTACATCTAATTGAGCACTGTTCCTCTTAAGTAGTCACCTTGCAAAGTTACACAATCCACCTGTCTCCCTCCTCCACCCCATGCATACATTTAGGGAACAATACAGAGTCAGCATATTATTTTTAATGTATTTGAAGACAAAAACTATTTTTGTTTCATTTGTAGGTATATGCAACAACACAAACAGAGGAGTACATAACACTAGAGACCACATCTTATTCTTCTTTGGTGACCCCCACTCCATACCTACCTAGTAACCTTTACTTTGTAAGGCAACAGTAAGTGTTAGCTACTATTTTCATCCATTTATCAAATATTCTAAGCACCTACTATAAACTAATTGATGTATTAAGAGCTGAAAAAGGACACAAAGGTAATTAAAAATATGACTTATGATCTCAAGATCGCTATGGTCTAACAGAGAAGTTAATATTAAATGCCTCTACAAAAAGATCTTAGGAGAATTTTATAGATGAAGTTGAACTGAAAGGTGGGTACGATTTCAATAGACAAAACTGTGAAAGAAAGAATGCAGTACTAGCAGCAGGAGCAGCAAAAGCAAAGGCACCGAGTCAGGAAATAACCAAAAAATTCATTTAACAGTGTTAAATAATTTTTTCTCAATCAGTGGGAATAGATGGCTTGGGACACTCTACTAAGACACTGGTATAAAATCAGAGGTATCTAAACAGGGGTGTTGAAACTCACTTCCCATAAACTTTTTAGTATAAATGAAGCTTGAAAATTTGAAAAATATTCATCACCAAAGAACCCTCTGGGGGAGTTGAAAAATCACCTGCCTCCAGCTGGTACTTTGCTCTGTTAATGATTTGTATACATGTGAACAAAAGGTTCAATGCTCCTATTAATTACCTAAAAAATGATTAATCTCCTCTTCCACTATGGAATTAGGGACTCAAGAGGTAGATCGTTTAAACCTCTGTATCGCAGATATCAGAAATGAGTATCCTTCCTTATACACTCACCATACTCTTCCCCAGCTTTCCTTCTGCTCCCATTCTATACACACATATAGCACACTGAGAAGAGATGAAATTCATATTCATTTTGTTTTTGCTCACATCCCAGAGGTAGAAATGATGAGGCACAAACTTTCTAAGCTAGGGCACATGTGTGGGTAATCATACCCTTTACTTCACCATCAGAAGGTCCCCTTCTCCCCACATGCTCCCATATCACTCCCTGAACATACATTTCACCTAAATTTGCCATGAAATCCTCAAGATGTTCACAACTTTTTTTTTAAATAACACTAAGCATAACCTATCTACTTTGCCTATGGTTGGGGCCTTAACTGTAATAGCCTCCAGCCTTGCAATTCACCTTCCCAGTTATGACCTCTACTCTAAACTGTAATTGGATTGTCCCTATTTTCATTGCACTGTGCAAATATCCCACCACATAAAACATTTCTCTTGGGGCACTCATCCATATTCCAATTGCCAACTTGAAGGGCTCTCTGGAAAGTTCACTTCAAATTATGTAACGCTAAAAAGAATTTAAACCAAAAAGAATAGGATAATTATTGTTTTTCTGAAAATTGTTTATAGTATCTTTGGGTTCAGGACTTACAACAATCAGCACTTGTAATGACTTAGATGAAGATGTAAAAGGTACGAACTCAGCCTTGCAAATAACACGAAGATGTGGAGAAAAAAAACCATTGAGCGAAGTACAATAAGCCACTATCTATTAACTACTATTAAGGTGCTTTATACTTAAATCACACAATTTTATCATAAAAATCCCTATAGAGTTGCTGTTGTTATTATCATACCTCTATTTCATAGAGGAAGAATTAGGCCTTATCATGTCTAGGGCACAGGTGCAAATCCACTGCAGCTGAAGTAAGGGAACAGAAAAAAAACATCTATCTCTGAGGGAAGGGGCAGGAATACATGCCAGACATAGGCTATTAGACATCTCCTCTAGCTGAGCAGGAAGACAGTAGATCCCTAGAAGACTCCACCCTCAGGACCCAGGACACAGCAGTTATCTAATACCAAGGCTTAATCAGAACAACAGAAAATATGACCCCTCCTCTGCTCTCACCACCAGGCTAACAAGCCTCCAGTAACTAATAATAGCAGTCTATTATTGGAGAGGGGCAACAGTGAAGACCTAACGCTGATGGTGGAACACATATTAAGAAAAACCCTCCGGCAAATTAGTACCCACTTTAAATACAAAGAAAAGCTAGAAGAATCTGAAGCCTGTGGTACAATGAGGGTGCACTGGTCTCCTGAAAAAAAAAAAGATAAGTTATAGGTTGCATTGTTTCCTGGAAAAAAAAAAAGATAATTTAGAATCCTAAGCCTCAGTACCTCAGAATATGACCTTATTTGGAGATCAGGTCTTTACAGAAGTAGTCAAGTTAAAATGAGGTCCTTAGGGTGAGTCCTAATTCAATATGACTAATTTCCTTATAAAAGAGGAAATTTGGATACAGAGACAGACACGCATGGAGAGAAGATGATGTGAAGAGATACACAAAGAAGATAGCCATCTACAAGCCAAGGAGAGATGCCTGAAACAGAACCTTCCCTCACAGCCCTCAGAAGAAACCAACCCTGATGACACTCTGATTTAGGACGTCTAGCCTCCAGAACGATGAGACAGAAATTTGTTGTTTAAGCCATTCAGTTTGTGGTACTTTGTTACAGCAGCCCTAGCAAACTAAGACAGAGGGTAACCACAGAAAAAATAAATCCCAAACTCAACTTAACTCCTGAGTAGATTGAATCAAACACTTACTAAAGGTCCAGCAGGAGGAAAGGCATGCCAGTTTCCAAATTAAAAAAAAAAACTATTAAGTTTCTACAGTCCTAAAAAAAAAAAAAAGTCTGGCTTTCAATCAAAAACTACTAGGCATACAAAAAAGGACAGAAAAAAAAACTGTCAAGAGACAAAGTAAGCAACAGAATCAGACTCATATATGACACAGATGTTGAAACTAACAGGGAATTCTAAATAATTATGATTAACATGCTAAAGGCTATAGTGGAAAAGGTGGATAACATGTAAGATCAGATGAGTGATTTCAGAAAAAAAAAAGAAAATTCTAGAAATGAAGATCACTGTAACAGAGATAAAGAATGCCTTCAACAGGCTAATCACTAAGCTTCACATAACTGAAGGAAAAAGTCAGTGAATTTGAATGCAGGTCAAAAGAAATTAGGCAAACTGAAACACAAAGAGAAAAATAGGACCAGAGCATCCAAGAGCTGTGGGACAATATCAAGTGGTCTAATATACATGTAATTGGAATCCCAGAAGAAGACTCCATTTCTTTTTCAGGAGAAGAGAGAGAAATGAGGCAGGAAAATATTCAAAGAAATAATAGTGAAGAATATTCCAAACTAATGACAGACACCTGGGTTTGCAGGATACATACCAAACAAAGCTTACCTATGTATACCACGTCCAAACTTCTGAAAAGGAAAGACACAGAGAAAATATTAAAAGGCAGCTAATACGTACAATGGAATATTACTCACACATAAAAAAGGAATGAAATATTGCCATTTGCAGCAACGTGGATAGACCTAGAGAATACTATGCTTAGTGAAATAAGTCAGAGAAAAAAAATACTATATGATATCACTTACATGTGGAATCTAAAAAAGTAATACAAATGAACCTATATACAAAACAGCAACAGACTCAGACAGGGAAAACAAACTTACGGTTACCAAAGGGGACGTGGGGGTGGGAACAGATGAGGAGTGTGTGATTAACAGATACAAACTACTATACACAAAATTGATAACCAACAAGGATTTACTGTATAGCACAGGGAACTATACCCAATATCCTATTGGGTACAGGTATTAGGGGTACCTAATATTCCTATAATGGAATATAATCTGCAAAAACACCAGAATCACTATGCTATACACCTGAAACACACAATACTATAAATCAACTATACTTCTGTTTTTAAAAATATCATAGCAGCAAAGTTAAAAAAAAAAAAAAAGAAGCAGCTAGAGGGAAAAGACATATTACAAAGCGGAATAAATGAGAATTACAGCAAACTTCCTGTCAGAAACTATGCAAGCCAGGAGGTATCCTGAATAGCCCTGTACCTGTTAAAGAAATCAATTGGCAGCTTAAAACTTTCCCACAAAGAAAACTCAGGCTTAGACAGCTTCCACAGCGAATTCTATCAAACATTTAAGGGAAAAATAATATCATTCTACATAAAGCTTTCCAGAAAACTAAAGAGGAAGGAACACTTCTCAACTCATTCTATGAGTACAACACTACTTTGATACCCTGCCAAAGACATTAAGAGGGACTTCTCTGGTGGTCCAGTGGATAAGACTCCACACTCCCAATGCAGGGGGCCCGGGTTCAATCCCTGGTCAGAGAACTAGATCCCACATGCATGCCACAATGAAGATCCCGCGTGCCACAACGAAGGTCCACGTGCCGTGACTAAGACCAGGGCACAGCCAAAATGAAAATACATATTTTTTAAAAGACATTAAGAGAAAAGAAAGCTATAGAACAATATCCCTCTTAAGCACTGACCAAAAAATCCTCATCACTAAATAAATCCTCATTCACTAAGATATTAGTGAACCAAATCAACAATAAATCAAAAGGAAAATACATCATGACCAATTGGAATTATCTCTTGATGCAGAGCTGATTAAACATTTGAAAATCAATATAATTTACCACATCAACAGACTCAAGAAGAACTATATGACCAACTCAATAGATGCAGAAAAAGCCTTTAAAAAATTCAAAACCTCTCATGATACAAACTCAGCAAGCTGGGAATACAAGGGAACTTCCCTAAGCTGATAGTTAATGTTCTAGTGGTGAAAGGCAGACTGCCTTTCAGATAGGGAACAAGGAAAGAATTCCACTCTTGCCACTCCTATTAAACACTGTACAGAGGACCATAAGAGATATAATAAGAAAAGTAGATAATAGGAATACAGATTAGAAAGGAAGAAATGAAATTCTTTTTTACTGATGATAAAGTTGTATACATAGATAATCCCAAGAATTTATCACACACACACCAAAAAAACCCTAATAGAACTAATAAGTGAATTTAGCAAGGTTGCATGATACAAAGTCAATGTACAAATATTGATATCCATTGTATTTCTATATATTAGTAGTGAACTATTAAAATTTTAATTTTGTAAAAAGTCACTCACAATAGCAGAAAAAACATGCATTATTCAAAGATAAATCTTATTAAGGATACAAGTTATATGCTGAAAAATATATAACACTGATGAAAGAAATTTTTAAATACCTGAATAAATAGATACATATACCAGGTAAATAGATTAGGAGATTTAATATTGTTAAGATGTCATCCTCCCCAAACTGATATATAGATTCAACACAATTCCAAGAAAAATTTCATCAGAAAGTTTTGTAGAG